>NC_059128.1:1380705-1680705 GCF_020740605.2 Lemur catta | reverse complement strand
CACGTCAGCCCCCGGGTGCCAGGACCTCGCCGGGCTGTCCCGCGGGCTCACGTGAGGACAGCGAGTCTTCGGCGATGTTCCGACACCCGCCTGCCTCCCGGCTAAACCACGACCTGCCGCGTGAGGCCAGGCCGGGGCGTGTTGTGCTCATGCTGGCCACGTGACCCCTCGAGAGTCGCGTCTGAGTGCGTGGGGGTTTACACGCTTTTTCAAACTTGAAAGTAGCCTGTTACTCGAGTTTGAGAAATACGGTCTCAGAACACAGCGTTTCTCAGAGGAATTTGGATTCTAAAGAGGAAAGCGCTTTGCTAAGCAGGGGAGTCCACGCTGACGGACACTTGTCCGGCCGGTACATGGTGGGCGCGGGGGGCCAGGCGCCTCGAAGTGCGTGGAAGTCCTTGTCGTAGCAGCCGCAGCACGTGGGCCGGGCAGAGCCGGACTCCCCCGCCGAGCCCTGGGAGTGCGTCTCGGCGGGGCCGGCTCCGTGCTCGGGAGGCAGAGACACCTTTGTTCCAGAAGTATCTGCGCTAGCGACTCCGCAGCGGGTAACTTAGCTGGTCACCGCACTCCGCCCACGGCGCAGAGAGGGACAGACGCTGGGGGTGAGCGGCGTCCCCAAGGCCAAACCCGGCCCGCGAGGGCGGGCGCTGCCTGGGAGAAGTCAATCAGGGACCCCTAATTGGAAAGCGGTAATAAAAAGTAATTGAGTTTAATACATAATTTAGATCATTACCCGCTAAGTTAATGCATCCCGCTTAGGTGTGGGGAGAAAATTATTTATCTCGTCGACGGGAAGATTTCATTTGTTTTTATAATGGAATGCTCGCCAGTTGACTTTAATAAGAGCAGTTTGTTAAATCAGATTTTGAATGGGTGCGTAGATTTGAAGTTCATATGTTAATTTTTGACATGATAGACTCAGCATTTCCATTCTCCCGGGAGACGTCGCAGTCATTGTTGTCCCAGTCACGGGAATTAAATCAGGGCTCCGGCCCGGAGGGGGACAATCTGGTTCCTGACTCCTTCTTCTTCCCTTTTTTCTTACTAAAGGAGGGACGTTAAGGAGACTCCAGCTTCTTTGCGGGTCTTGAAAACGGTGCCGGCCGCAGCCAAATGCTTTTGTTAAATACGGAAAAGGAACTTCACGGCAGTCCCTTCCCTGGGCCCGGCCACCTGCGATTGGCTGACTCATTCGGTTTTCCCAGCAGCCCTGGAAGTGGGGCTACCCCGTGCCCAGAGAGCGGCGGGAGCGGGCGCCGGGCCCCCCATGCCCCCAACACCAGGCAGAGGGGGCCGCGGCCGTGAGCGGCCCCGCAGCCTTGGGCCGGTCAGGTGATCCCAGCTCTGGGCTCAGTTTCTCTACCCACGAAATGGGGGCGAGGCTGTAAGTCCCTCGGGGGTGTCTGTGAGGCTCAGAGGAGGTGACACTTGCTGGAGCTGGCGGTGAGTGCCCCACCGCTGCCGGGTTACTGCTGCCCGGGATGGCGCCGCACCCACCCCGCCAGCCGCTCCTGGGGCACAGACAGCATCTGGCCAAGAAGGCCCCACGCTCACGCGGCTGTGGGCACGGGTGGGGGTCCCCAGTGCTCTAGGGCTGTGTCTTCGTCTGTGACCAGGAAGCCTTCCTCGGGGCTGTGGCCACGGATGGCAAAGCCACGTCATGGCCACCAGCATCCCGGCTGCCAAACCCGACCCATCCCCGGCCACCAGGCTGGCGGTTGTCCCTCCCAGTTCCCACTGTGGCCTCGTGGCGGTGTTGAGGAAGGGCCTGGTGAGGCAGCCTCTCCCTCGGGTGCCCTCAGGACCCCCAGACCAGCCCCTCCGGCCCAGGCCTTGGCGTTTCCATAGAGACGGGCTCACGGGAGCCGGGGGAGGGCTTTCCACAGCGGCGCGGCCCACCCTCCCAGTAGGTGGAGGCCCCTGCCCCGGGGACCCCCTGCCCCTGGGAAGCGTGAGCCTGGCTGTGGCGACTCTCCAGGGAGGGGGATGAAACCCCCGCCTGCCCCTGAGGGCCCCCGGGGCCTTCAGCAAACTCTCCCTGAACCCGGACACGGGGATGCCAGGGCCTGCCCTGGAGGGGCTTCCGGAAAGTCAGAGAGGCCCAGACGGGAGCACCTCCAATCCCCCACCCTGAGACGCTCACCTGAGCTGCCCTGGGGTGGACGGGACGAGAGGAACCGGAGTCCAGACTGAGGAGGGCTCGGAAGCGCCCCGGCCTGTGGAGTGGGCACCGGGGGGCGGGAGGGGCTCTCTGCACCCACGGCTACGGCCCCACTGTGGCCTCCTCAGGTCCCCAGAGCCCCTGGGCCTCCACCCCGGCCTGGTAGGCCCCGCCGCCCACACCTGGGTTCACAGATTTGAGCCAAGCCTGCCTGCCCCCAGCTTTGCATTTGGGAGCATCTGCGGCCCCAAAGTGTAGCCCCCACAGGGTGTGCCGAGCCCTCCCTGTCCCCCACCTGTCCCACATGCCCCCAAGTGGCCAGACGTCTTTCAGGGAAACCACTTAGCGGTTCAGAAACAGAGGGGCCGGCCCCCGACTTGCAGGGGCCGCGGGGCCTCCAAGCCGTCCAGGCAGGGGCCAGAACCACTAAAACCAAGCGAGGGAGGGAGGAGGACTTAGGGAGCCATGTGACCCCTGGAGCGTAGCGGTCTGGCAGAACGTTCTGGGCCAAGGAAACGTCCTCTGTCCCGGCTGCCCAAGACGGCAGCCGCTCACCACGTGGGCTGCAGAGCACCTGGGGGCGACCGGCGCTCGGTGCTTTCACAGGTCCCAGCTCAGCAGCCTCACGGGCGAGCGGCCGCTGTCCCACAGCCGGTGCCCAGGGGGGACGCTCAGCCCCACCACTCAGAGGCCACCGCGTGGCCACTGCCCCGAACAAAAGGGAGAGCTTGTTTACAAATTGTCCACTGAAATCTGAGTCGCAAACACTGGCATCGGGCCGCGCCGGCCGGGCCACCCAGATTGGAGGGTGATTTATGAAGATTGCTTTACCTGGGCCGCGCCGGCCTGTGCCTGGGAGTAATTCACACCAGGCTCATTTCGGATGCAGCCAAAGACCCCCGTATTTCACTATGACAATGTAATCACAGAGCCACATTAAAAAGTCATTATTGTTTAGAATCCAGCTTGGTTTGAAAAACACTTACTATAAAATTCAACAGCCTTTGTAAATTACCGAAAGGTTTACTCAGGAATCCTAGGTGCCGTGATTTAGACGGGGAACTTACCACTTTATCGATTCTGTGGGATTCTGTCGGTCCCTGCATTTATGAGGAATGATTAGTGAGTGATCAGAGCAATAAACTCCTCCGTGCTGGTTCATAAATAATGACGAATTGAGTTTGCGTCCTCAAATTTCGCATGCGAACCCCTCCTGCTGCGGGAGTCTGAGGTGCGACTTCGGGGCGGTTTGCAGGCAGCGTGGAAATCGGGCCTGACGCAGGCAGCAGGAGCAAGGATTCGCTTCTCTGCCGGATCCCACGAGGGCCTGGGCGCTGCGGTCGAGCCGGCTCCACTGTGGCACGGGGCACCAAGCCCCACGTCCCGCCTACTCTGCCGCCGTCCCACGTCCAGACTCGTCCCCACAAGCCCTCGGTCACTCGCATGTGGCTGGACAGGTGGGACTCGGTGAATCCTTCTCGCTTTTGTCCCGAGAGGCTGAACGTGCCGCTGCTGGGCTTGAATGAGGGGCTCGTGTGGGGCTCATGGATGCTGAGGACCCAGCCCAGGACGTCCGGACAACGCTCCCTCCACGCTTGGGGACGAAGGCTGCGCCCGGCCCTGCTGCCCACCAGGGCCAGCGTGGGATGAGAGCCCCGGAGTCTGACTTCCAGCTCAGCGCGGCCCCTGCAAGCGTGCGCGCCCCGTGCCAGCCAGCCCCTGGCGCTGGCGGAGTAGTTCTGGAAACTCCCTACACCCGTCCATTCCCAGAAGCGCGTAAGTGCCCTGGGGGCCCTGGAAGGCCGTAGTGAAGAAAATGGTTGGACGTGTTTTATCCGAGTTTCCTACTGGCCCAGACACGGCTTTGACCCACGGGATGGTGCCTGGTGGATGCACAGGAATGTCGGCACCGTGGCCGAGGGGCAGGGCAGGAGCTGCGAATGGCCACACCCCTGCTTCTCCCAGTCCCTCCTCTCCACGCTGGCCTCGCCCGCCCGGGACCCAGCGACTCGTCCCTCCTGAGGCACTCGGCTCGAGGCCGGAGCCTGGCGGCAGCTCTGTGAACACAGATTAAGCAAAACAGAAACGGAACGGCCTGCCCTGGGCTGAAACACAGCTGAGTCAGACCGACCTGAGAAAGGGCTGGGCAGGTGAGGGACGGCGCAGCTGGACTGGACTGAACTGGATAGAACTGGAGTGGGTTGAACTTGGGCCGCAGTCTAAGTGCTGTGTGGTCGGGGCTGCCCCCACCCGCCCGGCCTGCCCGGGGAACCCTGGAGCCAACACTGCTAATAGGAGCTGAAATTTAAAGAAAACATGCGAATTTCTGACGGATTTTCTCCAGTATGCACAGTAGCGGCTCAGGGAGGGTGTTCCCGGCAAAGCAGGGACAGTGGCGGTCACGGGGTGTATATGGGCCACACCCCGAGATGCTCCCAGGGACAGGCCACAGGAGCTGCGCTCTCGATTCGGAGAACCGTCACCTTGAGCCTGCACCTCTGGTCTGGGCGTCCACAGACGCTGGGCCGTTGGCGGCCTCGTCCAGAGGCAAGGTGCACACGGCGCCTACGCTTCAAAGGACATTTGTCGATGAGTAAGTGTCCGTGCCGTGGTGTCCGGCAGTCGCCGGCGCTGGCGTCTCTAAAACGGTTTCTTTCTCTTCCATTTCCGTCCGGAGCTCCGCTGGCTCGCTCTCCCTCCTGTTCTGCTACCGTAGCAGACTTTGTTTTTTTGTTTTTGTGCTTTTTCTATATCTTCCTAGTTCTTTTTCCCCCAGGATCTATGTTCTGGGTCCTGGTGTTTTATGGTGGTGTAGTCCAAGCATTCAGGACAAATTACACAGGACGACTCGCACGCACAGCCCGGACCTGAGGCACATCAGCCCCCGGCCACACCCGCCTCGGCAGCCATGGCAGAGGCGAAACGCGGAGAGTGGAGCAGAGCTGGCCTGCCGCCCGCCGTCCCACGCTCCTCTCTCCTCGGTCTTGCCGATCACGTGCAATGTCTTCACTCCAGCGTCTCCTGACGATTTAGTCGAGATTCAGACGGTTTCATTCTTTAGACAGAAGGCATCGCACTGTGCATACACTTTGTGCCACTTGTTTCCTTTTTCACTCAACGTTATATTTTCAGGTTGGTCCGTCTCTGTGCAGGACCCACTGCTGGCACCTCTGTCTTGTTGATTCTTGTGAGCTCTTTATATGTGCTGGGTGACAAGCACTGGTCTGCCTTGTGCCCAGCACACTAACCAATCCGGATAAAACTCCGTCATATAAATACGCCACGTGGGTATGCTCCGCGTCCACTTGATCGCCTCCGCTGTTCTATAGGCCACCGCCATAGGTGGGGCCGCCATGCACGTCCTGGGTGACCCTGCCTGCATGAACACTCAACGACGTCCCCAGTCTAGGACAGGGGGACTTGCGCGGTGGAGGGCTGTCCTGGCTGCCCCTCACGAGGAGCAGCCGCGCCACCCGCTGAAGGATGGAGCCCGTTAACCCCCAGCGTGGCGTGGGAGCTCACTCACCCGCTGCCAGCGCCACGGCGTCAAACCTTTGACCTCGGTTAATCGGATGGTTGTAAGACTGTTGCTTAAATTTGCATTTCCCTGGTTACTCGGGAGAGGGTGTGAGCTTTTCGTATAAGCTGGACAATAATCCTTTGTCTGTTATGTTTTTAGCAAATATTTCCTCCTGGCGTGTGACCGGTCTTTTAACTTTGTTTGCGGTGCCTTTGAAGTGATGGATTTTAACGTAGTCAACTTTCTCAAACTTCAAATTTTATGGTTTCGGTTTACTTAAGAAATTTTTGTATACCCTGACATCATCCATTTCGCTGTAGTTTCTTCTAAATGTTTTAAAGTTTCTCATTTCATATGTAGGACTTTATCCCACCTGAACTTGATCCTCCGTGCGGTATCAGACAATAATCTCATTTGTATTGTTCTGTCGATGGCATTTGACCAGCTCACCCAGCCGTCCCTGCGGGAGTGTCGGGGGCTCACCCCGGTTCCGCGTGTGCCCAGCTCTGCGTTTTGCCTCTTTGTCCTGCTGTGCGGGTGGGCCATTCCTGTACAGTCCTCACCAGAACCCCAGAGGAAGCCTCGTGGGGGGGGGCTCCCTCCCTTCTGCTTTCACCTCCTCTTGTCTTGGCTGTTCCTGGTCCCTTCCCGTTCCAGCGAGTGACCGTCCACCTCATCAGGAGCCATGAGGAACCCCGTTAGGATTTTAAATGAAATTGCATTTAATTTATAGATTATTTTACGGGAGAACCGAACATTTAAAACTGAGTCTTTCTATTCATGGTGTAGCCCTTTAATTAGTTAAATCTTCATCTATAGCCTTCAATAAAATTTTATTATTTCCTCATTTAAGATGCTCCACATCTTTATTACGTTTGTTTCTAAGTACCTAGAGCTTTATTGCTGCCGTGGACGGTTTGCTTTTCATTCGCCCTCTCCACTCGGCGCGGGCCGCCCAGGGCAAGGCTGTGGGTTTTCACATCTTCGTGCGTCAAACATCATTAGTTCAAATTATAAAGTTTCTTCGAATGTTTCTGTGTGTGTAGAAAGTTATATTGTCTGCCAAAAAAAAAAAAAAAAATGACAATGTAGTCTCCTCCTTTGCAATCCGCACTCCTGTCTCCCGTCCGCCTGCACCTCGGGCCAGACTGTCAGACCGCGCCGAGTGACGGCCGCGCCACCAGCTGACTGCGCCCGCTGTGACAGGATTGCGTCTGGAGTCCCGGGAAGCTCAGGCAGGCGCAGGCTGGCAGAGCTGCCCCTCGGCAGGTGAGGACGGCCTTGGCACCTCTCATCATCTGAGGGCTTTTGTCACGAGGGAGGATGGAGCAAGTCCAGTGTGCGTCCTCGGGGAAGACCGCGAGCTTCTCTCCTCCGGTCTGTGGACGGGGCTAGTTACACAAGTAGGTCCCTCACGATGTTTTGTGTCCACATTCTGGGAACAAAGCCTGCTTGGGCACCGCCAGTCCCTGTGCCGGTGTGTGGCCAGCCAAGATGGCGGCGTGCCCACCCTCTGCTGACCACTGGCTCTCGTTGTGAGCCCCCCCACAGAATCCTAGGAGGAGAGAGGAGCCATTGCCTGGTATTTATTGCCGAAGACCAACCATATCGGGATATTTCTATCAAAAGATAGTCACAGCCGGGGCAGGGGACGGACCTTCCCTGGTGCACACACCTGTTCCACCCGCCAAGCCCTCACTGCGGGGGTGAGAGTCAGGGGTCGAGGCCCCTTGGGTTCTCCGACTGCACCCCCACCCCCAGGGCCTCCGTCCCAGGGCGCTGCGCCCGCAGCAGGGTGTCTCCCCGGCCCTGCGGCCCCAGGGGCTCGGGTGTCCCGTGGGTGTCACCTGGCAGTGTCTGGGCGGGGCTGCGACCATGTGCTATCCTCCCCCCTGCTCGGTGCCGCCCCCCAAGAGGAGGAGGGGCCGGGGCGGAGGCCGCGAGGCGAATGGGGGAGGCTGTGCACGGCAGCAGGGCAGGTGCACCCGCGAGTCAGCAGCTCACGCGACAGACTCGGGGGTTGTGACCCCAAGGACAGGAGCCAAGGCCACGGGCGCATGTCCGGCTCACCACACGCCTGCCACAGGGCCAGGCCAAGTTGATGGAGGAAGAAAGGAGGAGGAGACAGCAAATAAATTGGTTTTCAAAAAACTTACACCACTGTGATTAATCGGCCGTCCCCGAGCCCCCACGTCTCTCCCTGACACCGCGGAGCCGCACAGGCACCGGGACCGTGCGCTGTGTCCCAAGTCTCTCCTTCAGCCGTGCTCATTACTCTGCTCCAGTGGTCCCTGACCGGCCACTGCTGTGGGAGAGGAGCTGTCCCTTTATGTCACTTTGTTACAGAATTTGTGACTCGCAAAACATTAAGTGACTGAGGTTTAGAGGCACGTCGTCCTTGGCAGGGTCGGAGATGCAGGTCCCTCTGGGAAGGTCGGGAGACGCCGGCTTTGGCCAATGTGGCCTCTTCATCCCGAGTGCAGGGCGCACATATGGGGTGTCCGAAGAGAGGTCTGACGTGACTTCCCAGTTTAAATAGAGGGAGGGGACTCTGGCAGCCTGGCCTTGTCCCCTCCATTCTCCAATCCACCCACCCCCTCCTCTGAAGCGTCTGCTGGCTCCCGGGGAGCTGAGTCCTCCCTGCCCCAGACCTGGACGGACGGCGGGAGGGGACTGGAAGGGGCAGCGCCGTGGCGACTGGCAACGCTCCTTCCCGCCAGCTGCAGCAGGAAAGCGCCGCGGATTCCCCGCCGCAGAACTGCCGTCTGCCGGTCACACAGCCGTCGCTGCTGAGCCCCAGTGACCCAAGAGGGAAGATGGTCCAGGCGAGGTGCAGCCACAGAGAGGAAGACCCGTCGGAGCCGAGAGAACAAGGGGACGTGCTGGAGGAAACAGATACGGGGAATGAAAATGAGCATCATGACGAGCAGTTAGGCAGACGCAGTGCGGGGTGAACTGAGTCACTGGAGTTAGAAAGAGTAACGTCAGCAGACAGATTGGAGGACAGACTGATCACTGCGTGACCCGAATCAGTGGCCTGGAGGGTAAAGTAGAGAAAAATACAAGCAAAGAGAAAGAATACGAGGAGACGGAAATCACGAGAAACAGAAAAGGCTCCTGAAAGTTAAATTTATGAGCCCAGGTGTGAGAGAAATAGGAGATATTTTGTAGGCTGTCCCTCGGCTGACGTGCGTCTGATGTTTTTCTTATGATTAAACAGAGACCAGGGTTGGGAGAGGAAGACCACGGAAGCAAAGTTCGCTGACAGGCCCAGACCACCACGCCCGCGGCAGCGGCGAGTGACCAAGCACAGGGCGGGTGGAGCTGCGGCCGCGGGAGCAGGCCTCTGCCCGGCACTGCCCCGGGCCTGGACCTGGAGCTGACCCCAGGCCCAACAGGGAATCTGAGAAAAACTAGGTGCCAGGCGGGGGGTCCAGGAGTTAGGAGGGGCCGGGGGCTCTCCAGGCCTCATGTCCACCCCCTCTGTGGGCGTCTAAGCTCTGAGCCCCGAGAACAGGCGGAGAGGAGGCCGGACCAGGACAGCTTGCACAGCCGGAGCACAGACGCGGCCGGGGGCGGGGGCAGCGGGGAGGTGGGGGCAGCGGGGAGGTTGGGCCGGCGGCCAGGCAGGGTTGGCAAGGCCTCGCGGGCCGGCGGGAAAGCACATCGCCAGCAGCAGGAATCTTCGGAATTCCTGCTCCCGAGGGCCAAGGCCTTTCGTCTGCCTCCTAGGGGCTCTCAGTCCCGTTGCTGAGCCGAGACGGGCTGTAGGGTCCACACCGGCCAGGTGACGGCCCCACCGGGGCTCCTTGGTGGGAGCCACCCAGAGAGCCTGTCTGGACAGGAGGGAGGGTGACAGGTTGCGAGGGTGTGAAGGCCGCCTGCCCGCCCCTTCCTGCTGCCCCCCAGCCCCAAGCTGCCCCCCGCAGCTCTCCCCGGCCCGCCCCCTGCTTCCCCTGAGTAGGTCTACAGCTGCTGTGGGGGCCAGAGCTGTGGGACCCGCGTCCCCCCGGGGCCACCACTGACTTCAGGGTGACCTAGGCAGGCTGCCCCCTCCCTGGTCTGAGTGTGTCTGTAGAGGGAGGCAGGCAGGTCAGAGTCCCCAGGGTCCCCCAGGGGTTCTCCGAGTGCAGGAGGAGACACTCCACGGAGCGCTCTGTGTGGGATGTCCCCAGGTGACCCAGCCCGAGAAGCCCGCCCTGCGGCCTGGAGGCCACTGGTGGGGGAGGACAGCGGGCGAGTCTGCCCCTGTCCTGAGTGGCAGAGGGCAGTGGCCTTGGGGCTGGGCCGCCCCCGGGAGCCAGGACCTGGCACACGGCCAGCTCACCTCCCGCAGCGTCTCGGAAAGACGCGCTTTGCCCGGCCGCGTGATCACCGCGCAGCCCCTCACGCTCCCGGGAGCAGAACCGACCCCCCGCCGCCCGCCCTCAGGGAGGGGCTCCTCCTCCCGGGGCCCCGGGCACTCCGGGGACCCCGGCGGGACCTGGGCCGCGGCACACTCAGGCGTCGGACGTGTTAATCACCCAGTATCGTGATTAGATATTAAAAATCTCACTGTGCCTTCATAAAATAACAGGGAACGAATAATAAAGTATCATAGTTATAAAGTCATCAAAACGTAATGAAATGGTGTTATTACAAAGGCTTAAATTTTAACGATGGTTTTTTAGTATGTCACTTATTATGTAATTAAAGTTACAAAGTAAGACAGAGTAATTAAATGGAGACCTGGGGCCTTGCAGGGGCGGGGGGCTCCAGCTCTGCCCAGGCTGCGTGCAGGGAGGTCAGGGGTCTGGCCAGGCACAGGTGACCGTCGCTGGGCTGCAGCTGAGAGGCTTGGCAGGGAAAGCCTTGGGCCCGCGAGGCCCGTCGTGTCCCCTCAGCTCACGCGGGCCGACTGTGGCTCCGGCATCCACAAGTCTCTGCCAAACGCCCTGGGGCCTCCTGCTGTCCGTGCAGAAGTGCCTGGAAATGAGCTTCCCCAGGAGCTGCCCTGGACCAGGGGCTCCTGGGATTCGTGGACGAGCGCCCCCACCCCCTGGGACTCGTGGACGAGCGCCCCGGCCCCCTGGGGTTTGTGGACGGGCGTCCCAGCCCCCTGGGACTCGTGGACGGGCACCCCGGCTCCCGGCCCCTTGGGCAGGTCACCCAGAGGCTCTGCCTGGCTCGCTTCTCCCTCCATGGACAGATCCCCTGCTGCTCCCAAGCAAACCCTCGCCTGACCCAGGTCCCCAGGGACACAGGGCGCTCCGTGGACACCTGGGGACTGAGCTCGTGTTCCTGAGCCTGCTGTGCGGGATGCGGGACTCACGGGGGACCAGACCCAGTCCCCGCAATCAGGCGGGACACAGAGCGTGTGCTGTGACAGGACGTGGTGACCTGCGCATGGCTCTACCCAGCCCAGGAAGGGCGGTGCCAGCAGGGGGGACACACTCACGAGCCCAGGGGAGCAAGTGCAGAGAAGCGTGGTCCGTCCAGGAGGGCAGGGACAGATTCCTGCGAGAGATGACAGCCGGGTGGCTTCCCCGGGAGAAACTCCTGTGCACAGACTGAGACTGAGGCCTCCTCAGGAGCGAGGCCTGGGCAGGTCCACACTGAGCCGGGTCCCGTTCCCCGTCGGAACCTGAGTCCTGATCTCAGACTGAGCCCTGACCCCAGCTTCAGCGTTTCCAGATCTTTCTCACCCACTTCTATCGGCACCTGAGGTCTCTCCTGGAGCTTCGCGCTGGGCTGGTGAGTGCCCCGTGTTCTAGAACACGAGTGTGGAGCACACATTCACCTTTGCGCCTGCCCTGTGTGCCCTCAGCCCCCTGCCCAGCCTGAAGAGGGCTCCGGGCTCCAGGTTGGGGACTCCGGGCTCCAGGCTGGGGACTCCTGCAGGGCCGCCTGCCCCTCCCGGGCTGCCACCCACCTCTGGCTGCCATCAAATTCCTCCTTACGGGGAGCCGCGCCTGCCCCTGCGTCACCTCTGGGCTCGGCCTGGGGTCCTGCCGGGTCCACGCGCACCTCTGCTGGGACAGCGCTGAGTCTGGAGGTGGAGGCTGGGCACCCCGGGTCTCGCCGTGGCTCTGCCAGCTGCCGCCCGTGCACCGGGATCCCAGGCCTCTCTCCAGCCCTGTCCTCCCCGTGGACACACCTCCAGGCCTCGTCCCGGCGGGGATCCCAGCCCAGGCCGCCTGCTGCAAAGCTGCCCTCGGCGGGCACGGTGCCCGCTGCGGGCTGTGGGCTGGGTGCACACGCACCAGGAAGACGGGGCCTGTTGCCTCACCGTAGATCATCCTTAAAAAAGAAACCAGAGACACCCCGGTGCCTCTCTGCGGCCCCATAAATCTGGAGAGGAGGGAGCCGCGCTGAGAGCTCAGGCTTTTGAATTTTAAATGGCCAATTTGGTCAATGAATCAATTTCGCCGGGCCGAGCCAGTGCGCAGATGAAAGCAGTTTTAAGACCTATTTAAAGTGGTGAGAGCCTTTGTCCGTGCCTTCCCCACGCAGCCGCCCTCCCATATTTCATCTGTATTCGCTTTTATGGCTTTCCAAATTATAGATGTCAGCTAAAAAACTGAAAAAAGAGAGGGTGAGGAGGGAGGGGAGATTCGCTGCTGTTGGGGAGAGAGGCCAAGTGGTCCCTCCAAAGCCAGCGCCAGGGCGAAACTCTGCCACCCGGCGCTGTCCTTCTGCGTCTGGGCCTCGGTCCCACGTCCCGTCTGAGGACTTTGCTGACCACGGGGCAGAGAATGGGGCAGACGTCCCCCCGGGGAGCTCATGTCCAGGTGGGGACAAGAGCGAGGGCCCCTGCAAGCAGGAGGACAGAGACCCTGTGGCCGGGGCAGGCGCGGGGCGGCTGGGAGGACGGGCTGGGGCCGTGGAGCAGCCCCCCTGCTCCCGCCCTCTCGCCGGTTCCCACCAGGCCCAAACCGCAGCCCCGGGCCATGGCTGCCGCCCCGGGAATTCATGTTCTGCCGGTGTGGATCCATTCAGACCCAGCCGGCTCAAACTTAATGTGCACGTTGTCTTTGCTACGCAGAGGCTTGCTCTGCAATTGGCAGCGTATAGAGGGCACCACGCGGGCACTTTCAGCCAGCGCTTGGCACACGTTCCCACAAAGGGCCAGCCGGTGGGATTTGGCCCTTGTGGGCCACACGGCCTCTCTCGCAAGCACCGGACTCTGCTGCCGTGGACGGCACACGGACAGACGTGTGGCTGCGTCTTACACCCTGTTCGTCGACATGGGCGGTGAACTGGCCAGCAGGCCAGCAGGCCAGCAGGCCACCGTCCACCGTCCCCGGCCAGCAGGCCACCGTCCACCAAGCCTGCGTCTAAACACCACAGTGAACCCACTTTTCTGCCCTGTCCATTCCCGTCCCTGAAATCTTCACTTCAGAAATTGCATTGGCCACTAATTTTCATGTTTCCTATTTCTCTCCTCGTTCTGTGCATGTTTTCCTTTAACTCCTTGAGCAGACGGAACACTTCCGTAACAGGCGTTTTAACACCTCGCCTGCCTTTAACCTCTTCTCTGCCGTGTGGGGCTCTGTCTCTAACTGATATTTCTCCCGTATGTGGGTCGCATTTTCCCACTTCTTCGCTTGTCTGGTCAACGTGCCGGGACACTGAACATGGCGTGGGCAATGCACACTGTCGGGTGCTGGGTTCTCCTACGCTCCTTTGAAGAGCGTCGGGCTTTGTTCTGGGAGGCGGGTAAGCGACCTGCAGATAAGTTTGACTCTTTCAAGGCTTGTGTTGGTGCCTTTGAGGATTAGCCTGGGCTCGCCTTTCCTAGCGGTCGGGCCCCACTGCACAGGCAGGACTAGGCCGGGGCCTGCCCTGGACGCCCTGTGTGCAGCGAGTTCTCGCCCCTCTGGCTGGTGGAGACATAAGTGGTTCTAACCAGTCACCTTGCAGCTCTCCGATAACTTTATCTCCTCTGAGTCACTCTTGGAGTTTCGCCCCATGCGTGGGGCAAGGACCTCTTTCCTGCCCACCTCCCCCTTCTCCAGCGTTCTGCTCTGCAAATCCTAGCCATCCCAGCCTCCCAAATGCCGGTCTCCATCTCCCCAGCTCAGTGAGGCCACGGGGCTCCGTGTGGACACAGGAGGACAAAGCTGTCATCGGTCTTAAGGACGGAGATCAGAGAACTGAGGAAATGTCCGGCCATCCCAGAGGAGTCTCCAGGTCGGTACCAAGGAAGCAGGTCGGCCATGGGCCCGGCCTGTCTGTCACAGTTGGCCACCCACAGCCCAGGCAGCCACCAGGCAGAGAGCCCGGCCACCAGCAGGCCACCCCGTCTCAGTCCTGCGCTGCTTGCTGTCCAGCGTCTGAAGCAGTTGTTCTGTGTCTCCTGCCCGTTTTTCTAGCTGTTTAAGGCAGGAGAGTAAGTCTGGGCGCTGTGGTGGGAGACACACCCCATCTCCACGCTGTGAGCTGCTCGCCTCTCTCATTTCCCTCTCGCGTGGCTGCTCCAATGGAGCTCTCCTCCCCTCGTCCCCCCCTCGCCCGCCTGCACCCCCCGCCTGCCTGCACCCCCTCGCCTGCCTGCACCCCCTCACCCGCCTGCACCCCCTTCGCCCGCCTGTACCCCCCTCGCCCGCCTGCACCCCCCGCCTGCCTGCACCCCCTCGCCTGCCTGCACGCCCTCGCCTGCCTGCACGCCCTCGCCCGCACCCCTTCACCCGCCTGCACTCCCTCGCCCACCTGCACCCCCACCCCCCTCCAGGCTCCCTGGTCCCGGCCCTCTGCCCCACCCCGGCGTGGGCTTCGGCCTCCGCTGCCCCCTGTGCCCGCCCTGGTGAGCTCCCCGGTGTGGGGTCCGGCAGCCCTGGACACTGACCGCAGCCAGCCTGCCTCGGCCCAGACCTTGTCTCCCAGCTGCACCTCTGCAGCCTCCCACCTCCCTTGGCCCTTGAAGATGACCCTTCTCCTAGACGCTGCCAGCAGGACAGCCGTCCCCAACCCAGACCCCTTCCCTCCTGCTCCCTCCCCAGCCCCACGAGTGACCCCTCTCATGCAGGGCAGCCTATGCCGGTGTCACCTTCACTGTGTGTGGCCAGCGTCCTCAGGGTAGGACCCTGAGGCTTGTCCAGGGGCAAGAGGATGAGATGGACAGGGACGGCAGGTCACACATGGCCCTTAGGCCAGGACGGGGCAGAGACCCGGGTGGCTCAGGGACGAGCTCCTCCTGCTGCCCAGCGGCCCCACCCAGGCCCCACCCAGGCCCCGCCTGCCCCAGGGCTGCGTCCACGGGAATAGGCAGGAGACTCTGCTCGCACAGAGACCCCGTGAGCGGGAAGCCCCCAGCCTGCGCGCCCCCCGCGGCAGCCGCCCTCGGCCCAAGACCAGCAGCCCCGCGCGTCTCACGGGCCCTCTTGGTCTGTCTCCACCTGCCCCCTCTGCCACTCCGTGGCTCTGTGGCCCGGGTCGGTGGGAAGGTGGGAGTCCCCTCGTGTCAGGAAGGCCCGGGCCTCCCGCTGCCGCTGGCTGCAGCTGTGGGGGGGGCTGGCTCTGAGCCGCAGGGGTCCCTCGGGCTCCCTCAGGTCTGGGGACCGGTCACTCCCCACCTGGGCACTTTGGCGGCAGCGGCTCTGGGCCTACCTGGGCTCCTGGAGTCTCCCGTGATGCCTGAAATCCGGTATTTTGGAGATGCTAAGGCACAGGCGATTTTATGACTGCAATAAAACCAGCAAAGTGATCCTCTGATGGATCTTAATGAGCTCTGTCTCCCCCGGCAGAGCCGGCACGTGTAACCCATGTCTGAGGTCAAAGTGAAAGTCACGCTGTCCCCGGCAGAACCACTGGAGCCATCGCCATGGTGCCCGCCCTAATCTGCTGCAGCATCCGGCAGGAGTGATCAGAAGATACCACACAGGAAATTGTTTTCCCTCCTCGTAACCATAACAACAGATGAGAACTGGTCTTGCACTTCCCGGCAAGTGTCTTTGTCAAAGTGCAACCAAACACAAGAGGCAAAAGAAGAGGACAGTTCTGGGCGGTGGGGCACTGGGGGGATATTGGGGTTTGGGGCCACTATGGGTCTGGTTCCTCTCCTTTCCTGCCCCATGGAACAAGGATGGCTTGGAATGTTCCAGAGGGTGGATGGGGGGGGGGCGGGGGGAGGGGAAGAAGATGGGCCCCGCGGAAATGCACACATCTGGGCATCCCGTGTGCTATGGCAGCTGCCTGGCAGAAGCTGAGCGTCCTCCTCGCTGCCCAGAGCCTCACTTTCCAGGTTACGGCCAAACGCCCTGGCCATGTCATTCCCTAACTGTGACAGCACCTAGAGATTGTTAAGGACACAAAAACGCATTCCACAGACTGGGAGGAAGAAATATATATATATATATTTACACATACATACATCTTATATCCAGAATACATGAAGAATTCTCACACAGCAATAGGAAAATGACAAGCAACCCAATCAAAAGCTGCAAAAAACTTGAACGAAGGCTTCACAAAGCGGATATATTCGTGGCTGATAAGCAATGAAAACATGCTCAAATCATTAGTCATCAGCAAATGTAAATGAAAGTCTCCAGGAGAGAGTCCGCTGGCCACTGGGCTGGCAACGCCGAGGCTGCCGTGCCACGGAGCTGGAACTCCAGCCCTGCTGGAGGGACGCAAGCTGACGCGGCACCTCGGACGTCTGCCGGACGGTTTCCTACCCGGTTACACGTCCACCCTCCCTGTGGCCCTCGGGTGTCTACTCAGAAGAAAAGACATTTCTCCCAGAAAGACTTGCGTGGGAAAGTCGGCAGCAACTTTACTCGTCATAGCGAAAAACGGGAAACCACTCAAAGGTGCGTGAACAGCAAAAGCACAAGCAGGTTTTGGCAAATTCGTAAAATGGAACACGACTCCGCCGTGAAGAGGGAAACCACGTGGGCAAATCCCGGGAACGTGACGCCAAAGACAGGAGCAGAAACCGTAGCGGCCGTGCGACTCCGTGTCCCGGCGGTTCTGGGACAGGCAGAACCGAGCTAGCCACGTGGGTGCGGTGGTCGGTGGTTTCCGGGGCGGGAGCACCGGGCACAGTCTGGGTCTGGGAAGAGGAGCAGGCTCTGTGACTCGACTGGGTGTTGGGCACATGCACGTGCGTTTGTGTCCTTACCGTCTGTGTGTTTCACTGCACATAAAAATTATTTCATAAAAAGCAATCCCCCTCCGAAGGCCACAACGGTAGCTGGACAGACTGCTCTCTGCCCTCAGTGGGGCCGACCCCGCCAAGCACAGCCCCCGCCGCTGCCTCCTGGCTCTGCAGCCCCTCCCTCCAAGGCCCAGCTGCTGCACGGCGCCTTGTCCCCAGCGCAGCCCCTCCGAGAGGCACCCCGGGGTCTTGGCTGGGCCAACCCCGCAGGAAGCCAGGCCCCGCGCCTTCTAAGGCCACCAAGACTACCTCAGTAGCCGATGGAGCTGAGCAGAGGGATCAGAGGGGCCTGTCCCCTCCCTGCCCGCCTGGCCTCCTGGTCCCCCACCTACCCCGGCAGCAGCCAGGCCGGGGAGACTCCCTCCGGGCTGGTGCAGGCCTGGAGCCCCCACCCCCAGCCAGGCCAGGCGAGGACGAGAGTCCCGCAGGCAATTTTCTCCAGAAGCAAATGGAGAGAAATTGCTCTAACAGGCACACAGCCTCTGTTTCAAGCTAATTTCCACATAATAGAGTCAAACTACTTCCCTTTCCTCCCCACTGTCTCCTCTGCATAATTTGACAAATTGCAAAGCGATTTGATTCCAGGCTCAAACATCCGCAGGCGTGGGGCGGGGGGGAGCGGGCAGAGGGCCCCACACGTGCCGCCTGCACCAGTCCGGGGAGGACAGTCCAGGGACTGCCAGCTCCTGGTGCCCGTGGCCGCCCCACGCCCACATGCAGGAGGTCTCAAGGCCGCGGGGGTGGGACAGGTGGCTGGGCCAGGCGGCTCCGCATTCCACCGCCGTCCCTGGCAGAGGCCCATCTGGGAAGAGCCGCCGCCATGTAGTCAGCGCACAGCATGTCCTGCGGGGCTTGCCAGGCCCTCCTGGCTCTGAGCTGGCGCCTGGCAGGCCCAGCCCTGCGCCCAGCCAAGACTGCGGCTCGTGCTTGTGCCACGGACTTGGCTGCGTGGTGAGAGGCAGCTGGCGCTGGTCCCCTGCCCAGGCCACACACGAGCCCCGTGCAGGCCCTGTCCCCAGCTCCAGCCACCAGGCCCGGACAGCTCGTCCCCGGACCCCTGCCCACCCTGGGTGCGTCTCTCCTGTGTCTCCTCCCCCTCTGTGGAACTCGGACCCCCCACTCCACCCCAGGACGGGTGTGGCCCTACCGTGCGCAGTGCGTGTGCACGCCGTGTGCAGTGCAAGCAAGAGCAGATGCGTGCACGCCCTGGGGTCTGGGGCACCAAGCGCCTCGAGACCCCCGCCAGACCCCCACGCCGTGAGCGAGTCACAGAGAAGAAATGGAGGCAGCGGCCTCTGCCAAAAGGATTCTCTGTCCTTCAGCCGACGGAGCGAGGTCTTCAAGCTCGAGTCTCGTTCTTGAGCAGTGCTCACTTCGGCAGCATGCACACGGCACGCCAGTGAGAGCCTCAGCCCCGCCACCTCCCCAGAGACGTGCCTTGCTGTCCATCTGGTGAACACCTTCCAGATCTTTCCGGGCGCTGGCATGCAGACGTGAGCAAGACAGACGCGTGTGATGAGGCAGTTACGGGATTGAGTCCCACCTGCTGTGGCTTCGTCCCCCGTATTTGCACTTTCCCTGCACGTCACGTGAACGAGCAAGATCACGCCTAATTCGAGAAACAAGTGCTGTGTTTTCTGGTGCCCCCTGTGGTGGGCGTCTGTTTCCGGGGGGCCCAGGCTGGAGTGGGCGGGGCCACAGGCTGATCACGGACCTTCGGCAAGAGGGCGGCAGGTGCCTGATCTAGGACAACTCAGCCCAACGGACCCCCCCCAAACCCCCACAGGCTGCCACAAGCAGCAGCCCCAAGGCCGCAGGGCCAGGATCGGTCCCCGCGGCCTCGGCTTGCAAAGACCACCCGTCTGGGGACAGAGCGGACAGCAGGCAGGGAACGCCCTGGGGAATGGTGGGGGGATTCTGGCCGCAGGGGGCTTTCAGGGACCCTCAGGGACTCACAAGATCCTTCTGGAAGCTGAGCAGGTCAAGGGAGAAAGATCAAGACCAAAGCCCAGGAGCTGGCAAGACCCAGGAGTGCTGGGCCAGTGTCCCCTGAGGAGGCCGCTGCAGAGGGACTCGCAAGGCAGGGGAGGGGTGGGGCCTGGTGGACGGGGACAGGGCAGCTGGGGGTGGCTTCTGCATCCTCCAGGCCCCCAGTGACGAGGGCAGAGCTGGGGGCGGGGCTGGGGGCGGGGCCAGCCGAGGACGTGGTTTGGGGATGGAGACGTTCCAGAGGCTGGCATATGCCCAGGATACAAACGGATTGAGATATCAGCCGCAGAGACGTAATTAAGAAGGTGGGTCTTTTGCCAAAACAGCCACCGAGTTCCACAGCCAACAACGCGCGGGGCGGGGGACAGTCTGCTTCCGAGACGAGTTTGCCCCCGCAGGGCGGCTAATTGGAAGCAGCACAGTGGCGCGTGTTCGGTCAGTCGATCATGCGCGGGCACAGGTGCACCGGGACACCCCGCCAGGCCCGGGGCGGGGGAGGGGCGGCCAGCGGAAGAGCCGCTGACACCCGGGAGCAAGTCGCGGGGGCCGACGTCGCCACGGGCTACACCGGGCACCCAAAGTGCGAGTGGTGCTCAGACCCAGGAAAGAAGGGGCAGGTCAGGAGGTTCCGGAAGGCCTCCGAGCTGGAGGGGCTCGTGCAGGCGGATGGGAGGACCAGCCCCTCCAGGCCAGAGGATCGGCCTGAGCAAGGGGGTGCGTCATGGTTGGGGGCGTCAGGGTTGGGGGCCTGGGTGCTGGTCCCCTGGGCAGGCTGGAGATCAGGGTCACCCGGGGACGTGGCAGGACTTAGGAGGCCGGCTCGGCGTGAGATGGTGTTGAGGCCAGGACCACCGACCGGAAACCCACCGTGAGGTGGCAGTAGCCCTGGGGCTTGTCCAGCAGCATCCACGCAACCCCAAGACCACGGAGTGGGGCTTCAGACCCAGGGAGACCCACGGACCCCTGTGGCTCCCAGCCCGGACCCTGTTCACACTGGCACCGAGGGTCCCTGAGATCCCTGCCCTCCGGGGGCTTAGAGAGTCGCCGGAACAACCATACATGAGCCCCGCCCAGAGGAGCTGCCTGGCAGGTGCCCAGACGCTGCCGGTCGCCACCTGTGGGTAAGTAACGACAGGTCACCCTCACGGCAGACCACGGGCTAACTCAGGCATGCAGGTGCTGGTGAAAGCCCCACGAATGATTTATCGATTTTTAAAAATAAAAATATGTCTCATTCTCTGGTGTGGGCATAGACGGATCGTGTGCAGGAGCCGACTGGACAGGAAGCTGCTGGTTTACACCAGATGCCAACTGGCAGTTCCAGCCAGCAGGAGCTGCGCTCGTTCTCTGTGGCACAGCGCTGCGACCCGACGCGGCCTCCTCGGCACAGGACATGTCCCTCCGGGCGTCTGAGGGCCCCTGCTGAGCGCCCGTGTGTGCCAGGTGCCCCGGTGGGTGCACCAGGGCAACAGGGCTGCCCCGCTGAGCTGCGGCTGTAGCGGCTGGGCTCCCGCAGGGCCCAGGGGCACCACTGTCAGCCGGGAGGCCCGTGTGGCATGGCTGGTGGGTGTCCCCACAGAGGTGGCAGGTACTTCCCCTGGGTGGGGCTCAGCACTTGGAGCCATTTCCTTCAGCCTTTAAACACCTCGTGCCATTGTCCTCTGGGTGCCATTGTCCTGCTGAGAAGCTGGACACCTGCCGTTTGCTGCTCTCGGAAGACGGCCTGTCTGCTCAGCCACTCTGAGGTTTCTCCTCGTCTTTTGTTTTCCACGTGTCAGCAGAGGGTTCTGCAGGTTGTGTGTCTCACTCCTACTGGGAGCTGGCAGCGTCCGGGGCCTGCAGCCGGGCGGTGACAACTGGCCAGGCAGCCCCAGGCGGGTGGAGCGGGGGCTGCTCGAGGGCGGCTGGGCGGGGAGGCGGGGAGGGGGCAACCTGCACCTGTGACGATGGGAAGGACCACAGTCGCAGGGCAGGAAGGCTCCACGGGCTTCTCACGGGCCAGGCCGAGGGTGGCGCCTGCAGCCTGGCAGGGGCTCCCACGGGCGACAGGGCCCCCCTTGCCCTCACGGCATCTGGGAGCCGCCCACTGCCGGCGCGGCTGTCACCCTGGGAACCAGAGGCAGGCGGGGCGGGGCCTGCCCTGCCCAGCCCGTGCCAGGCCTCCCCCAGCGAGCTCTCCGACAGTCACCTGGAGGAGGTCGGCACCAGCCGCCCAGGCCAGGGACACTGCGGGGGACCTGGTGCTGCTCTGGGCTGGCTTCTAGCAAGTGACCAAATCTGGTGGCTTAAAACAACACACTTTTATCCTCCCACCGTTCTGGAGGCCAGAAATCCAAAATCAAAGCGGGGCAGGGCTGTGCTCGCTCCGGGTCCCAGAGGGGGAGCCTCCTCTGGCTGCTGGGGTCTCCCCGCTCGCCTCGCCGGTGGCTACGTCCCTCCGGTTCCCCCTCTGTCTCACGTGGCCTTCTCTTCCGTGTGTCTCTCCTCCACGTGTCTCCTATAAGGTCACTGGATTTGGGGTCTCCTCGTCCTGATCCCTGGGAAGCCAGGCGCACCAAACCCCACCTCAAAGCCCTGAGGCAGCCAGGGGTGGGGCAGCCTCCACAAGAGGCCGGGCATGTGGCTGTGGGGGCAGGGGGTCCCCCGGCCCCGCAGTGCTGCCGCCTCCAGACCAGGGTCCCCCCCACTGTGGGAAACCCGCACCACCTCGTCTCCCCCTGCACCGCCTTCCAGCCACAGCCGGCCGGCCAGGGACCCTGGGCTCACGGTCCAGGACAACAGCAACCTCCCGGTCATGGCGTGGCACTGGGCGGACGCAGTGGGGCAGACACACAAGGGTCACCGGAGAGGCGGCCACTGGCCCAGGCACGGAGAGCGCGGGCAGGTCCCAGGCTCATCCCCCTGCGGAGAACCAAGCCAGACCCATCAGCTGGCAGCTCTCCGGCCGGGTGGCGTCTGGCATCACCTCCCCTGCCCCACACGGACCCCACAGCCACCTCTCCTGCCAACACCGCGAGTGCCTTTGCTGTACGGTTCCTGCATCGCCCTAGCTGGCAAACCCTGTCCCTGGGTGAACCCGGTGACCCGTTCTCTGTCTTCCCCCAGCTGCCAAGCGCTGTTGGAAAGCCCACCCAGCCCGCAGCTCGAAGCCCCCTCTGTGTGGCCCCCTGTGCTGGGCAGCGCCGCACCCCAGTCCCCGGTGGCCCCCCCCCCACAGTGACCATCAGACAACTCCAACCTGCGCTTTTTAGTTTTCGAAGGGGGGGGGGCTATTCCTTTCAACAGTCAGAGAAAATGGCCGTGGAGATGTTCCGGGCTAAGGAGTCCAGGAGACCGAGGGGCCCCTGGACCCACTGACAGCCACAGCAGAGACACCGGCAGCGCCAGGTGCTGCCGAGGACGTGGAGTGACGGAACCCGCCGGCGCCGGGCACACGGTGCGCTGACGCCAGACACCGGCCTGGCGGTACCGGCCCACAGCCCGCCGTCCTCCCCTGGCTCTCGCCCAGGGGGACGAGACGTGTCCCCACGCAGGTCAGCGGCCCACACGCACGCCCAAAGGGAAACCCCCAGCGTCCCCTCGCAGGTGAACAGACGTCCCGGGCTCCAGCCACGCACGGGTCCGCCAACGTCGACAGGGAACGAAGGACGGATAAAAATACACGCGCAGCTCAGAAACACCACGCCGGGTGAACAAGACAGGCACAAAGAGCACCGGCTCCACGGCTCTCCGCGCCGGAGCAAGGTGAGTTGTGGTGAGAGATGCCAGGACGGCAGCCGCGCTGGGGCGGGGGACTGGCGGGAAGGGCCTGAGGCATCTCTCCAGGGCGTGGAGCGTTCTAGATCTTCCAGGAGGGGGTTATTCTAAGATACGCATTTGTCAAGACTCCTCAAACGTCAGGCCTAGTATACGTACCTTTCACTTCAATTTTAAAAATATATATTTAATACTACACGAAGATGCCATTCTTCATCCATGTTGAATTCCAGACGTTTAATAACACACTGCGTGGGCGAGGCTGTGAGCACCCACAGGTGCAGCCCCCGAGGAGGGCAGCGTGCAAACCTCCCCAGACTCGCTAACGCTCCTGCTCTCCCACGGCGACTCCACCTCTGCGAATGCCGCCTGCAGATCCGCCTGGTCATGTGCACAGCAGCACATGTAGCCGCCTGGTCACTGCAACATAGTTGCTAATGACAAATTTAACAATACACTCAAAGGAATATCTGTAGTACGTTAACTTTTAAAAAACCACGGGGAAATAAGCATGTGTTCAGAGTTGCTTGTAATCGCCTGCAGAGACTCGCGGAGGCATTTGAGACATTAGGAATGGGGGTCAGCTGCCCGCACAGGTGTGGTCACCTGGAAGCATCTTTCGAGGAGCCACAATTACCTGCCCTCACTCAAGGCTGAAGGGGCAGGTGTCCGCCGAGAAAGGAGACAGATTTTGAGAGGGATTTTGAGCAACAAACTGGAGTGGAGACTTGGCTTGCTGTGGCCTCCACACACATGCACATGCATGCACATGCATGCACACACGTGCACATGCACATGCCAGCAATAGCCCACTCCTAGTAAAGGTGAGTTATCATTAGGCAGGAAGTAGCCTTACCCCTATACAGCGACGCTTTTAAAAATGAAGAGAACAAGCGGAAGAGGAGTGGCCCGCACGGGAGGGCCTACGGGGAAATGGGGAACGTGCAGACTCTGCCGCCTCACGGCAGCCTGGCCTCCCCAGGGGGGAAGAGCTCGGAGACGGGACATGTGATCCGAGGAGAGACTGTAAGATGAGAGGAGCTGTGGGCCGTGGGAGCCCAGGAAAGAGGTGGCGTAGAGAAATCACGCTGGAAACTGTAGCCACACTCGAAAGGAAGGGAACGTAAACATGGCTGAAAATACCTTTCAGAATAAAGTGTCTGGGCTTGAGGACGCCCCACGAAATACAGTGAAATCAACTACAGCGTGAAAACAAGGAAGCAGACGCAGAATTCTAACCGAGAAGACACAACATGTGCACAACTGATATTCCTGCAGAAGACAACAAGATGCATAAGAGGAAAAAAACTCAACTTTTTGGAAGTTTGAAATCAGCTACAAATAAAGAGTCTAAAAAGAAGCAGCCGAGAGCTCCAGGTTGGACGCTGAATTGCAGTCAGCTGGCAGGTGACAAAACCCGGACGGCAAAGGCTGAACTCGCAGCAAAAGGCCGGGGGCGGGACGACCCTGAACCATTCGAGGTTCAACTGAGTGAAAACCAGTAGGACCCAGGTGCAAGGAGCAGAAGTCACTGTAAAAAGTGAATTGACAGAATTAGGAACGGCAGAGGCGTTGGGCACCAACAGATACCGTCTAAGCCTCGGCCGCGGGCTCGGGCAGGCACGGCGGTGCTCGCTGCAGTCTCCACGGCACGTTCGGTGGGCCCCGGGCCCCGCAGCCCGCGCAGGACGAACTTTTCTCTAAGTACTTCCCTCAGCTTCACTTTGGTTTACTTTTGTGAAATTCAAATACATGGAACGCTTTTTCTTGTAAATCACGACCGTGACGCTAACATTGTCTCTACCCGTCCCTCTCTGTCCTCCCGCTTCTACCGGCCCGTGTGGGAAGCTGACACGGAGCTCCCGATTTTTAATAATGAGGACGCACCTGACCTTACAGAAGCAAAATCACCATTCTTGTCTTAAAAGGGGAGCAAGGGGCTTAGCGCCTGCACCGCCCACCTGAGATCCGGGGGCCGGGCTGATCTCCTGTGTCCGAGGGCTGTCCCTACCCAGCCGTGTGGCGGGGACCCTGCCCTGCGGCCTGCGGGTTCCTGCTAAGGGAGGAGGACCTCGCCCACCACGTGGAGCTGCGCCGGGCGCCCCCACGCTTTACCCCGGGGTTTCCCAGCTGAAGGACGGCGGCGTGGCTTTCTGCGTCCCGGAATTGACGCGTCCGGCGGTAGGATCATCTCTTTGTGGGGACGGCCGCACAATGCACACAGGTCACGCGTGTCGAAGTGCCCGTGTTGAATGTGTGCAGTGAACTGCATGTCAGTTATACCCCAATGAAGCTGTTTTACAAATGCATTTGAAACTTAGAATTCACCACCTAGAGAATACAAATAAGAACCAGGCCCTCCAAACCCTGGAGAAAAAACAAACAGCAAAGAAAACAGCTCACACGGCCAAAGACGGGAAAGGAAACAGGGAAACAGTGTAAATAGCAGATGTATCAGCCACTCGTCTGTCCTGACAACAAACACTCTGTTTAAAGAAAACCGTCCGAGTGTGCACCGAGAGCAAAAGCCTGGAATGCTGAAAAGAAAAGACAGTCAAGACATGCCAGGCACGCGGGGACAGTAGACAGAGGGACAGTGACATTCATATCAGACAAAGCCACAGCGCTGGCGGGGACCCAGCGGGCCCGTCCCCTGGAGCAGTTCAGGGCCGGACGAGGGCACAGCAAGGCTTAGCCTTTGGTCAGCGAATAACTGACGTCCAAGCCCACAAAGCACAACTGCAAGAAATACACCAGGCTCCAGGGCTCAGTGTAAATCACATTTTGTTTAATTCTGTCACTTCTCGACTTTGAATACTGAGATTGCTTCCAAGTGGGAGAGAAGTGACATCCGTCAGCAGAGACTGTCGGGCACACCCTGCTGGCTTGTGGGGGACTCTCGGCACCACCCAGCTCTGCGCTGGGCTTCAGGGAGACAGAGCCTCGTCTTTGGCCTTGGGAGCAACAGCGTGAGAACATTCCGCCTCCCAGGAGCAAACCCAGCCCAAAGGAGGCTCTTCCGCCTCCCAGGTCTCCGGTCTGAGGCCACCCTGGGAGGGCTTGGTGCCCGCCTTTCTGCAGCTCCCTGACCCATGGCCAGACCTGCAGGTTTGCCTGAGAGGGGGTTAGCGTGTTCTGCAACGCAAATGCTTTCTCATGGGAATAAATGCCTGTATGGAAGCAGTCGAGAACAGACTCCCCTTGGCTGGGCATGGTGGCTCACGCCTGTAATCCTGGCACTCTGGGAGGCCGAGGCAGGAAGATCGCTCAAGGTCAGGAGTTCAAGACCAGCCTGAGCAAGAGTGAGACCCCATCTCTACTAAAAATAGAAAAATTAGCCAGGCGGCATGGTACACGCCTGTAGTCCCAGCTACCCAGGAGGCTGAGGCAGGAGGATCACTTGAGCCCAGGAGTCTGAGGTTGCTGTGAGCTACGATGACACCACTGCACTCCAGCCAAGGCAACGGAGTGAGACTCTGTCTCAAAACAAAGAACAGACGCCCTTGTCTGCAGTTGCGGCCTAGTAAGAACGTCAGGCCACCCTGCTGAGCACGAAGCCAGACACCCCTGGGCCCCACGCCCTGTGTCATTTTATTGGCTAAGGCCCCAGCCATGTCCCATAAGAAGCCAGCTGGGGCCTCTCAGGGTTCTGTGAATCCCGGGGGTGACTCCCCTGAGCTCGCTCTGGCCCAAGGCCCCCGGCCCCAGCAGGAGCCACCTCACCCCTGCCTCGCCCCCTCAGTCTGCGGAAACCCAGGCGGGGGTCGCAACCCTCTTCCTTCTTTGCCCAAACCCTCCCCTGGAGCCGGCTGTGCTGTGCTGGGGGATGAGGAGGGAGTTTGCGGCTCAGAAAGGCAGAGCCCGGCCCCCCACGTGGGTGCCTGAGGCGGGAGGCTGAGAGTCCTTCCCCACCAGCCGGAGCAGCTCCTGCCGGCCGCGTCCCTCTTGCAGCCAAGCCCACGCCGCTCCCGCGTCCCTGCCCCGCCCCGTGGGTCCCAGCCAGTCCTGCCGCAGCTCATCCGTCCTTCCTGAACACAGACGCGGCCCCATGACGACGGGTTCGAACCTGGGCCTGCTGCAGCCCAAGAGCCGTGTGTGCCCCAACCCTCGCCTCGAGCCGTCCCAGCCCTGGGAGGCTCACACCCGCTGCCATCACCCCTAGTCAGACAGGGAAACCGAGGCAGGGAGAGGCTGAGGGACTTGGCCAAGATCACAAGGGGAATGTGGAGTCATGATCGAAACGGGTGTATTTCGCATGCCGACTCCAAATAAGAGCCAGATATTTAAAATGCAGATTCCTGAGTATCTGCCGCGTCCCAAGTGCCACCAGCCGCTGCTCCTCTGGCTCTGAGCCGCGCCCGGTCTAAGCCGAGCTAAACGCGCCCAGGGTGTGCGTGTGTGTGTGTGTGTGTGTGTGTGTGTGTGTGTGTGTGTGTGTCTGGGTGTGTGCAAGTGCGTCTGAGTGTGTCTGAAAGTGTGTGTCTGTGAGTGGGTGAGTGTATGTGACTGTGTGTCAGTGTGTGTCCGTGTGTGTGCATCAGTGTTTGAGTGTGTGTCCGTGTGTGGCCGCCTGTCCCTCTGTGAGCGCCTGGCTCTGGCAGCCCAGCCCCCTGCCCTCCCCCGCAGGGCACCACCCTGCCCCTGAAGCGGCCTGGGGGGGGCTGGTCTCCCCCACAGAGACCCCGGGCCCGGCCCCACCACACCCTGCGGAATAACGTCCCCTCCACCGTGGGACTGTCTCGACACGGACGCAGTTTCTCTGCCTCTGCCCCTTCCCGGCTGCACTGACAGCCGAGGGGGAAGTGGGGACACGGCAGCGGTCCCTGTGTAGGGCACAGTGGGCACAGCAGCCCCCGCACCGGCGCCAAACCCTCTTGCAGGACGTGGATGGGAGAGGGACGGTCTGAAACGTTAAGTGTGGGCTGGAACCGGCTTGGCTGTCCCGATGACAACCTGCCTCGCTCCAGATGGCTGCTGCGCGGTCGTTAGCATGCTAATGTATTCTGACTCATCCCTCCGCCACGCGGGGCTGGCGCACACCTCGCTGGGTGCCGTGCGGAGCGCCCCCGCGGGCTCTGCCTCCCAGCTGGAGCAGGACCCTCCCCGGGGCTGTCACAGACGCCGAGGGATAAACGGAAGGGAACAGTTGGGGCTGTGGCTCCAGCGCAGCCTGGGCGGGTTATAATTTCAGCCCTGATGTTCACAGCCAGTTCTCCGTCTGTGACAGAATCCTCAACCACGGCCGGGGACACGGCTGAGAACACTCCAGCTGTGGCCAAATGAAGATAAAACACAAATTAGCCAGCTGCAAGCGGGACCCAAAACAAACAAGAGCTTGAGCGTGAAGTTGCTCTTTCAAAGTGGCACCTGGGGGCGGCAGGAGGGTGCCAGGACACGGCCCTGGGCGGCAGATCTGTCCATCTGTCCATCTGTCCGTGGTCCGCAGTGGCTCGGTCCCCACAGCCGCGGTCGACAAGCGGGAGGCGCAGGGCAGAGCCTCCCGGGCACCCGCGCCAGGCAGGGCCACACGGGAGGCTCCAGTCTGACCCTGACGCCCGTGGGGGCTGTAGTGACCCTCCCTGCTGCTCAGGGTCCCCTCCCGAGACTGGCTCCTCAGCCCTGTCTGAGCTCAGCCTCTGGGAGACCCGCCCTCGAGGGGAGAGGGGAGGCTGCCCCCGACTGCAGAGGTATCACTCTGGTCCCAGCCCACCGGACGAAGCTCATGTCAGGGCCGCCCTGTCTGCGAGGAGGCCTGGGAGGTGGGGTCTTCCAGCCAGGCAGAGGCTCCCGGGTGAATCCCAGGGACCCAGCCCCGCAGCCCACACTCGGCCCAAGCCTCTCTGGGCTGCCCCTCTGACCCCAGCCCTTGACCCCACCCCATCGCTGCCCCCCGCCCTTCTCCACCTTGGGGCTTCCTGCCCCAGACGGGAGACAGCCTGGGTGCAGCGTCCTCAACACCGGAGCCCTCCACCTGCGGGGACAGAGCCGGCTCGGGCCTCCCGGGGTCCCAGCCCCGTGGGCAGTGACAAGGGATCTGCTGGGCTAAGGAGGCTGACGCCAGGCCCTGGGGCCCCTGCGCTGGTCATGAGGACGCCTGGGATGTCAGCAGGAGGAGGTGCCAGGGGCCCGGCACCCTCTGGGAATGCGCTGGAGTCGGGGGCCCGAGGATCAGCATGCAGGGCCGGCGGGGGTTCCGGGGAGGAGGGCGGCCCCCGAGGCAGAGCCTGCTGGTGTCCTGCGTGCGCGGACAGCCCCGAGCCCACCTGCACCCCGGCGACGTTCCGACAAGAAGGGGAGTGGGGCAGGGGCTCTGGGGGCAGCCTGGCGTCCCTTGAGGATCTGGCACACGGAGTCTGTCGCCAGCAACACTCATCTCTGCATCCTGAGAGGGAGACCGAGGGCAGGCGGGAGGCGCTGCCACCGTGCCCTCCGTCCATGGCACCTGGAGAAACCAGGCGTCCTTCCTGCCAAGGACCGGGCTGGCTGCTCAATCCCGCCCACCACCAGGTGGGCGAGGAGAAGGCCACGCTCCGTCCCGGCACACTGGGACAGTCCAGCTCTGCCCGGTGTCCCTGCACCTCACCTGCTCTCGACTGTCCTGGCTGGACAGTACATGACACGGCACTGAGGGACACTATTTCCCTGTTCTCGGGGACAATCAGGACAAGCACCCAAAATGGGAGGGAGGCTCATGTGCCTGTCCCCTGGCGGGGACAGAGTCTCAGCAGGGCTCCGTGGGAGGGGAGGTTGGACGCACAGGTGGGCTGGGCACGCCAGCCTAGGGGGTAGCATTTGCAGGACATAGGGAGCCACTGAACGTCCTGGAGTGACAATGTGAAATGCTTGACAGGTGCCTCGTCCTTCCAGGGAGGACTTTGGGCAGTCGGGGCCTCCTGCCAGGCTCCCGCCACCCGCCCTCCTACCCACCGGGGAGGACCCCCCACCTGGGAGCTGGATGAGCGGCAGAAAGAGGAAGAAGAAACTTGCGAAGTGACATCACCCACCAGTGGCAGAGACAAGTGTCTGTGAGGCTGCCCCGTCACAGCTCCGTCCCCCGCCAGACTGCGGAAGTGTCTTTTATCCCCTGGACTTCTAGGTTCTGCCGTTTTCCAAGCCTGGCTCCGCAGACTCCCCATCGGTTCCCTGAGCCACCTGCCACGTGGCCAATAAGCTCCTTTTTCCGCGGGGATGACCCACAGTTAGACGCTGCTCCTCGACACCAGGACCCGTGAGTCACTCAGGTGCTGGTCCCAGGAGCCGGGCGAGGGTCACAGGCTGCTGGGGGAACCCTGCAGGTGAGGCCTGGCCTGGCCAGCAGGGCCTCGCTGACCTTCAAAAGGGGAATGTTCTCGCCCGCGAGTGCGGCGTTAACGCAGCTGACTCCCTGGGACGGCCTGGAGGGGCCGCGGCTCTCCGCGCAGGGGGTGCAGGACGGGGGGTTCGGACCCAGGCCACTGCTGCTGTCAGAACCTGCAGCCACAGGGAACACGCATGTCAAACCCCTAAATTCCGCCCGTTCCCTGGGCTGGCAGGAGAGTGGGGACAAAGCAGGGTCAAGCCCTTCTGCTGACCCCTGATGGCCGCAGGGTTCCGTGCAGGTGGCTCCAGCAGGGAGCTCTGGCCGAGGACCTGCAGCAGGTGACGTCCTCACTTGGGAAACAGCTCCTGGCTGAGGTGGGGCCGGGGGCGTGGACACCCGACAACGGGACACCACATGACAAGGTGGTCCAGCGGCCGAGTGAACTGGACGTGGCCTGACCCACCGTGCCCCGAGCTGGGCCGGGCACAGACGCTCCTCCGTCAGCAGGTGACCAGGCCACACCCACCCTGGAGAGGAACAGACGGCGCCAGGTGTCCTGCTGCACCTGTGGCTCCGTCCTGGCTCCCCTAACCCCGACCCCGGCCAGGCTGGGGGGGAATGAGCCTGTTGGCTGAGAACGGGGAGGCTGCAGGGAGAGGTCGGAGCAGGGCCCGTGGGAACAGCCCTGGGCCGTGTGCACACCTGTGTCGCAGGTGGACTCTCAGGAAGAGCCACCTGGGGAGCCCGGCATGGCAGGTGGAGCCAGAGTGCCTCTTTGCTGCTCACCGGCCCCAGCGGGGTCCCCTGTGGGCTCAGGGACGAAGACGTCCCCTCTGTGAGGCCAGCTGCGTGGTGTCCAGGTTGTCAGCAGCAGCCACCCCAGGGGACACCCCACTGCCTGGGGCAGGTCGGTCATGGTGGGTGGACCTGTCCTCCGCAGGAGAGAGGCCACCAGCCCTGGCCCCATCCCGACTCCCCACCTGTCGCAGCATCGGGGCCCCGCGGGGCGCGAGTCCCGGCCCAGGAGGTGCCTTCAGATGGCGAAGGGAGGCAGCGAGCGGAGTCCACGGTGCCTGGTCTCAGCCGAGCCCCCTGAGCCCCCTGGGGGCAGGAGGAGCGCAGCGCGGGGCCCGGCTGCACGGGGACGGCGTCCAGGCCTGTAGGCCCCTCGCAGCCCAAACGGCGCCAAAGGAGATCGTCAAACGCCCATTTGCGGCGCGTGGTGATCACTTCCAGGGGTTTAAAGTCTCCCGGGAGCCGGCGGCCACGCCCCCACAGGAAGGCAGTATTTCACCGCCAAGGACGCGGCACTGAGCATTTACAGATGGTGATGAGACTGTCCGCTGCGCCAGGTCACCATAAATAAGCAGAGGAAACTGCTGAGTTTCACGCAATCCCCCGACTGCCTGGAAGGCGCCATTATTTTAATAAAAAAACTAATCAGCCGCAGACCCAGCATCCTGCCTTGGTGTTAATTACAGACAGGCCATGGGCGGGACCAGGGCCTGCCCGCACAGCAGCCCCCCGACCGCACAGAACGCCCCCAACCCGCACGGCACCCCCACCCCGCACAGCATCCCCTGCATGGCACCCCCCTGGCACAGCACCCCCACCCCACACAGCACCCCCAACCCGCACAGCACCCCCTGCACGGCACCCCCTGCACAGCACCCCCCCCCGGCACAGCACCCCCACCCCGCACAGCATCCCCTGCATGGCACCCCCCTGGCACAGCACCCCCACCCTGCACAGCACCCCCTGCACATCACTCCCCCCCCCACAGCACCCCCCGACTGCACAGCACCCTCTGCCCGCCCAGCCCCTAATCCGCACAGCACCCCTCCGACTGCACAGAACCCCCCCCAACCCGCACACCACCCCCTGCATGGCACCCCCCACACATCACCCACCCCCACACATCACCCCCCTCACACAGCACCCCCCGACTGCGCAGCACCCTCTGCCCGCCCAGCCCTCAGCCCACACAGCACCCCTGCACAGCACCCCCCAACCTGCACAGCACCCCCCAAATAGCACCCCCAACCCACACAGCACCCCAGAATAGCACCCCCGAACCTGCACAGCACCCCCCAACTGCACAGCACCCCCCCAACCCGCACAGCACCCCCCAACCCGCACAGCACCCCCCCCCCACACACACACAGCCCCCTGCTCCCCACAGCATGATCCTGGCGCTGTCCTCTGCCCTCAGCCCCAAGGACACACTGGGCAGAGGCAAAGGCCAACACCTGTCAAGCCTGAAATTTGGCCTCATAGTCCCCAAAAGCAAGGGGACAAGGACAATGGGACCCCAAAGACAACAGATTTCATGAAAAGGACCCACGAGGCCAAGGCGTGTCCAGCGCAGCCTGCAGACTGGGTTACGTGTCCAACATTTACAAATGCACACACAGCCCCCCACGAAAACACGGGGCGGGGGGTTGTCGCATACAATGTTTCCAATCAACAGACACCCACGGTGCAGCTGTGATCGTGCTGGTGGGGAAGGGGCCAAGCTCTTCAACAAAAGGAAGTGAAGTGAGGCCGGGCTCGGTGGTGCACACCTGTAGTCCCAGCACTCTGGGAAGCTGAGGCACGAGGACCACTTAGCCCGGGAGCTGGAGGCTGCTGTGAGCTAGGATGACACCACGGCACGCCACTCAGGGCAGCAGAGCAAGACTGTCTCAAAAAGAAGTGGATTGAAAGAAAGAAGAGGTGTTTCCTTCCTGTCACACCCAGGGCTCTTTAGGGACTGCCCCAAACAGGGTCCTTGAAGCCACATAGCAGACGGTCCAACCGAGGACGCCTAGACCACACCTCAAGGATGCTCAGGCTGGTGGGAGCCTCTGAGGTCGTCCAGGCCTGGCCCAGCCTGGAGGATGCCCCCCACCACAGCCCCCTGCCAGCAGGGCTCACCCCCGCAACGGACCCACTGCCCATCCAAGCCGGACCTGTGGGCCCCTTCCTCCCCAAGGCCAAACCCCCCCATCATAGCAGCTGAGCCCGCGTCTGCCCCGAGGCCCCCAGGTCAGCTCGCTGCACCCCCGATCTGCACCCACCCACACCTCCCCCGCGAGGGGCTTGCCGGCCGCGGCAGGGGAGCAGTGAGGCTGAGATGGGAGCTGACGGCCCCAGGAACGCGGCTGTGACAGGCTTTGCTCTGCCCGTCCCCTCGCCCCAACAGAGCCCTCCAGCCCCCCGCTCGCACCCCTCAACCTGTCCTAGCAGGTGTCACAAGGCTTGTAACAGGGAGCCCCAGCGGGGAGGTGGGGAGGGCGCAGCCCCAGCGGCAGCCGGTCCTCGCCAGCTCTCAGGCCCCCCCGACGGCCAGGACAGCGCCGCGGCGCCTTCGAGGGCATCGGAGGGGATTGGCTGCAGGAAATCCACTTTGCAATAAAACTGTTCATAAAAGTGAAATGTCGATTAAGGCTGTTTCCTCGGGGAATCGGTTTTTATGTCCCTGTGTGTCTTGGAGAAGCAGGCTTGGGGCCTTGGGGGCTTCGCAGGGGGCTGTGCCCGGCCGGGCTGAGTCTGAAGCAGCTGCAGTGTGGGGGGAGCCCAGCGCCTCTGCCCCCACCCTGCCCCCAGGGCAGCCACCCCCTGGGACCCTGTGGGACGGACCCAGCAAGGAGACGGGGGAGGGGCCCAGGGGAGCCAGGGGCAGGGAAGGAAAGGACACCTCTCGCCCCACCCTCCAGACCTTCCCCACCCCTGGGGCCCACCTGGCTGCTGAGCCTTCGGGATTGGAATTGGGCGAGCCGGACTGTCATCCCATTTTCAGGCAGAGCCGGGACGAGCTAGCCGGGGCGCCGGGCGGAGGCGGCTGTCGCGAGGCCGGCTCAGGAGTCTGGACGTGGAGGGTCCGACGCGCCCCGTGTGCGGGAGGGCTGGGGGCCCCATGAGGCGCCGGACACAACCGCAGGAGGCCCCTGCGGGGGAGCCGCCGCACCGCAGGGCCCTGGCGCCAGGCCTGGAGCAGAGGCAGCAGTCGGCCCCAAAGTGGGCGGTCGCGGACGGAGGGCCTTTGCCTTCGTCGTCACCGCCTCTCCCAGCTGGACGGCCGTCTCCCTTGGGCCTCCCCCGTCCCTCGGCCAGGACACTGCGGGTCCCGCGGAGCAGAGGAGGTGCAGACGAACGTCGCATGTCACGTGCCACCAGCACCTGGAGACTGAGGGCGCGGAACCGCCACGACCTGGAGCTCACAGCAGGACACAGCGCGTGGCTACGGGGCCTGCAGAGGGCAATGGAGGGAAATGGACCTGAGGCTCCTCGAACGTGGATTGTCTTGTAGACGTGACTTTGGGGTCAGGTAACAATTTCACGTGAGTATAGACACCAGCTGAACGCTCCAAAGCCGCCCCCACATCAACAGCAAAACGAGACAAACGGGCCTATCGGTAACAGGGCTGGTGGCTCAGTCACCAAGGGGGGGACGGAGGAGGCTGCGACCTGACTTCACCGCGGAGGTGCCCCCGAGGACGAGGAGCCGTGAGCGGCGATCCTGGAGCCGGCTGTGTCGGGGTCCCTGCCCGGCGCCGTGCCAGCTCCCGGCAGACTCAGCCCGAGACAGCGCAGCCGCTCCATAATTCCCACGGCCGCTGGAGCACAGGGTGTGTTTAATAAAAATTAGGTACAAGCAGAAACAGGGGATTAATAGTTGCGTTATGATTTTACAGTTCTCCACACACAGCGGCGAGGAAAAGACAGTCAGGGAGCACAGCCATCTCAGGCAGATAAAATGGGGCATTTATTTTTAATGGAAAGAGAATTTCGAGGCTCACTCAGCCGTGGAGAGCGGCCGAGGCCTTCGCGGGAACAAAGAGGAGGCCGCCGGCCGGGCCTGCGGGGACAGTGTGGCTCTGCCGGCCGGGGGCTCCACCCAGGGAGTCACCAGGTGGGGGTCGGCAGCCCCAAACCAGGGTTTGGAGAGAGGGACCCAGGAGGGCACCCGGCCCCCCCACTGTGCAACGTGGACAGGTCTCTCTGAGCCTCAGTTTCCCCACGGGACAAGCCCCTGGGAAGAGGAGCTGCCCTGCAGAGCCCAGGGCAGGGTGTCCCAGAGGCCACAGTCCGGTCACCTCTGATGTCTTCCTGGGGACCAAACACCAGTCGAGCACCTGCTCCTGCCCCACAGCACGGCTCTGCCTCCAGCACAGTCTTGCCACGTCAGTGGCCTGTGGCCAGCGCCTCTCGGGAGCCCCCGTGCCCCCGGCTGCATCTGCCCCCCGGCGTCTGCGGCAGGGGCTGGGTCTCTGCAGAGGCCACCAGGCTGGCTTTGAAGCCCAGAGCTTGAGAAAGGCATCGGGGGAGGGGAAGGGGCCGTCAGGGCAGTGTCTTCAACGCCAAGGGCTACGGCAGCTGGGAGCCCCCCGCCAGGCAGCACTGGAGGACAGGGCTTTGAAGAGCGGCCCTGCCCTCACCCCGCGCCCCCAGCCTCCTGCAGGAAGCTCTGAATCCCGAGGGAGGGGAAGCGAGGGCCCCTCGGGAGCAGGTGGGAACCTGGGGTGGGCAAGAGGACCGAGGGACACCGTGCATGGCTGGCATTCAGTGCCTGGCGCGATCCTGAGCCCCCGGCCAGCCTTGTGCAAGTTGGAGCTCAGAGGGGTGACCCCGAGCCGGTGTCGGCCCCGTGCCCTGCCCCAGCGGGGCTCTGGCAGTGGGCAGGCTGGGCCAGGCTGGGCCCGAGTGGACCAGGGGTTGGCCCCTGTCCCTGCACCCGGAGAGGAGCCCAGAAGGCCTTTCCCTCGGGGGCTCCCACCCCAGAGGACTGAGAGAGCCCAAACCAAGCCAGTCAACGGCCCCAGAGCTGGGGGAGGCAGGGGAGGCGGGGGCCCCCCGGCTGTGGCAAAGCACCCAGACCCACCCCACCTCACTGGGCAGTGATGCCCTGAGCCACCTCAGGAGGCTGCCAGGACAGCAAAGCTCACTACGTCCACCCCAGCTGGTCACTTCCCTGAGAGCAGTCTCTCTCTGACCCAACCCTCCCCCAGCTCCCCGAGAATGTTCCAGAATCAAGGAAAATCACGGACTTCTCCCCGTGCCCACCGGGGTCAAGGCTGAAGGAGTGTTCCTCCTCCCTCACTGCGGGCCCTGTGTGCAGGAGCAGCAGCAGGCGCCCCGCAGGGACAGCAGCCTCTGTGCCAAGAGGTCTGGACAAGGTCAGGTGCCACCCCTGAGGGGTCCAGCCCCAAGGGGCTGTGGGGCATGGAGGGGACAGCGTGTGCCGAGTCCCCCACTGCTCTTCCAGGAGCGACCTCACCACACTTGCAGGACACACCAGGACACGCTGTGCACAGGGGTCAGGGCCCTCGACCTGCCCGAGGGTCTGGGGCCCCAGGCTTGCAAGGAGTGGGCCACCAAGGGGACAGGCACACTCTGCTGGGGACGCCCCCGCAGCCAAATCGCATGGGATTTGCTCAGCTCTCCACGCTTGGCATCCAGAAGTCGCCGAACAAAGTGACCACCGAAATCCTAATAGCGAACTCTGGCTCTGTAGGGATGTGGTCTGGAATCACAAGGGCCCCTCGCAGATGGGCTGTCATGAGGCTCAGTGAGGGAGGGGGACCCAGGCCCAGCACAGGGAGGTGGACCCAGGCCCAGCACAGGGAGGGGGACCCAGGCTCAGTGAGGGAGGCGGACCCAGGCCCAGCACAGGGAGGGGGACCCAGGCCCAGCACAGGGAGGGGGACCCAGGCCCAGCACAGGGAGGGGGACCCAGGCTCAGTGGGTGAGGTGGACCCAGGCCCAGCACAGGGAGGGGGACCCAGGTGCAGTGAGGGAGGCGGACCCAGGCCCAGCACAGGGAGGTGGACCCAGGCCCAGCACAGGGAGGGGGACCCAGGCTCAGTGAGGGAGGTGGACCCAGGCCCAGCACAGGGAGGGGGACCCAGGCCCAGCACAGGGAGGGGGGACCCAGGTGCAGTGAGGGAGGGGGACCCAGGCCCAGCAGAGGGAGGTGGACCCAGGCCCAGCAGAGGGAGGTGGACCCAGGCCCAGCACAGGGAGGGGGACCCAGGCCCAGCAGAGGGAGGGGGACCCAGGCCCAGCAGAGGGAGGGGGACCCAGGCGCAGTGAGGGAGGCGGACCCAGGCCTAGCACAGGGAGGGGGACCTAGGCCCAGCAGAGGGAGGGGGACCCAGGGGCAGTGAGGGAGGCGGACCCAGGCTCAGTGAGGGAGGTGGACCCAGGCCCAGCACAGGGAGAGGGACCCAGGCTCAGTGAGGGAGGCGGACCCAGGCTCAGCACAGGCTGCAGCACCATCCTCAGGGGTTCAGCCTGCCAGCTGGTGGCAGGTAATGATGTTGGACTGCTTCTACAGGAAAGGGGCAGCGCTTAGTTCTTATTGCGATAGACAGTCTGAGTACGGACGGGTCTTCCCTGGCCACAAGGCCTCTGCCAAGATGTCAGTTAGGCCTTCCACACAGCCAAGAGCCCCTTCCAGCCACACTGACGCCTGCTTAGGCATCTGCTCTCTGGCCACGTCCCCACCATCCTGCGGCTGCCGGCCCGATGGAACGGTGGAATGGAATGTCCTTCAAGACTCGGGTACAGACCAGCGGAGTGGCAGTGCCCCACGGCCAGGATGCAAGGTCCAGAGAACCAGGGCTAGAAACAGTTCTCCTCCTGGTCCGTGGTCACCTCTAGAGACTCCTTCAGTCGGAACCCAGCCTGGGCCCCTCACTGCCTGGTCCGAAGACCACAGCTGGTCGGCCAAGCTCAGACCAGGCCAGGGTCTGTGCCCACTGCAGCCTGGGCCATCCGGATGGGCTCCCCACCTGCAGCCCCCGGGTGCCCAGCCAGCCTGAGTGGGACCTGCCTGAGGATGAAACGGAGCCCTCACCGCCAGCCTGGCCACATTCCTACAGCACCTGCTCCGTAAACTAACTCGCCTGGGAGGTGGGGGGACCGCGGGGTCCTGCACGTGGACACTAGGGTGGCAGCAAGCGTGGGGTGTCACCAGAACGTCTGCACCCACTGAAGGGTCAATCAACAAAAATGCAAGAAACCCCGGGGCCAGCGCCTGCAGAGCCCACCGTGCCGCCGCGGCCCTCGGAACGGAGGGGCTCCCACTTCCTAAATCACACAAATTAATTTAGAAATCAGAGTGGCTCCCACAGCTAGACTGCAGATTTCAAAACAGCTTAACAAATTACCAAATCCCCTTTAAGAAGACAAATTATTCCAACTCCTTGCTAGGGCCTGGTTAATTATGCATGCGCTTTTGTTAGGCGTTGTTAAATATTCACTAGCTGCGAGTTTGCACTTGTGACCCGCGGCCTCCTTTCTGCGCAGCCGGCAGGCATGCCCGGCACTGACCAGGCACCCAGGATGCCGGCCAGGACCACCCTGCAAGGAGCCTGCCGGCAGGTGCCCCTGCTGACCCGGACCTGCCCTGCCCGGGGCTGCCACCCAGGATGGAGCCTCCCCGCTGCCCCGTGGCCAGGCAGCAGGCCCCACCCTCCCGGCTGCCCGGCCTCCCTCCGTCGGCCCCCAGCGTCTCCCCGGGCCTCTCTCCGGCTGCGCAGTCTCCCTCCTTCTTCCTGTTCCCTGCCCTGCAGAGGGACGGGTCCCCAGCCCGGTGTGGTGTTCAGAGGAGAGGCGGGGGTCCCAGCCAGCCTTGCCGCCCTCCTTAGTGAGGCTGGTCCCCATGCTGCCCCCAAGGCTGTGGCCCTGACTCGGTGGGCAGCCGGGACCCTGTGCCAGACCCGCTCCCCTTCCAGGGGGAGCGGAGCCCTCCCGCACGCACGGGCCCTGGGGGCGTCTGCTGACCAGTGAAGCCGCAGGAGAAGCCTCTCCCTCCTCCTCTCCCACACTCGGCACCTCGGGGGTCTCGGGGTTGCCTGTGACAGCAAGTCCCCGCTGCCCCCTGGGGCCCGCCCCAACTCCCCAGGCCGCCCCTCCCTCCTGGCAGCCCAGCTCTTTCCACCTTTGACAGGTGGTCGGGCAGGGAGAGCCGGGCAGGAAGGGACCCACCGGACCCTCTCGGGTCCCTCCGTGGACCCACCGTCCCTCGAGGCTGCCCACTGGGCCCTCCTGATTCACACAGAGCCGGAGATCAACTGCCACCTGTAGTGCTTGAGTGCTCCATGGTCACGTCCACATCAAGAGGACCGAAGGCCACGGCAGCTGCTGCCCATCAAGGCCTGGCCCACAGTCCCCACACGGATGCTGGCAGACGCATGTGACACGCACCAGCCCAAGTCCTCCTCCACGAGGGCCGTCAGCCCTGCTCCCCGTGCACGCGCACACAAGTGCACACACACACAAGAGTGTGCAGGCATCCACATCCGTGTGCACACGTATGCACACCCACATACATGAACACAAGCACACACTTGCCTGTGTGTGCACACATTCACACATGCCCACATACATGTGCTGCACCCACAGGCACACACTCGTGTGCACACACTCACCCTGGTGCATGGCCAGGCAGAAGGCTGGAAGCCACTGGCAAGGGAGCCCTCTGTGTCTCCTTGGGGGGGGCCAGCTGGGGAGCCCCTGACCGGCAGGGACCACACCCTCGGGTCTTCTTTTCAAGCACAGAGGAGCTGAGGCCAAGAGAAGGGGGGCAGGGTCCCTCAGCAGCTAGTGACCCCTCCGTCCCTGCACCCCTCCATCCTTGCACCCCATCCCTGCACCCCCTGTCCCTGTGCCCCTCCGTCCCTGCACCCCCATCCCTGTGCCCCCATCCCTGCACCCCTCCATCCCTGCACCCCTCTGTCCCTGCACCCCTCCATCCTTGCACCCCATCTCTGCACCCCCTGTCCCTGCACCCCCTGTCCCTGTGCCCCTCCATTCCTGCACCTCCATCCCTGTGCCCCCATCCCTGCACCCCGTCCCTGCAACTCCCATCGCTGCACCGTCCCTGCCAGGCGTGAGTGGCCCAGCCAGCAGGGCCTGCGGTGTGTAAACTGAGCACCATTTTAGGACTCAGGAGATTCTGAGTCCGTGTCCCCACATCCAGCCTCCCGGGAAAACAGAAACGCAGCAGCCCCAGGCCACCTGGCACTCAGGGACCCACACAGGACGTGGTCTCCAGCCCGTCCCCAGCCACCCTCTTGCCAGCTTCCTGACTGGCCCCTGGAGCCAAACAGGCTGGGTGCCCTCTCAGGCCTGCGGGCCCAGAGTGGTGGGCAGAGACTGATTTCCAAGCCCCCCTCACTGTCCCGACTCTCTGCCACCCCACGTCCTGGCTGCACCCAGTCACAGAGGGAGAAAGTTCACCCCCGGCCCCTAAGCCACATGGCCTGCTGCCAGCCTCCTCACCCAGGGGAAAGAGGCCCCATTGCCACCTGCCCAGGGCCCTGGCCCTGCACCCCAGCCTGGCCAGGACCTGAGCCCGGGGGCCACCCCGTCCTGCATGCTGCCCCCACCCCCTGAGGCCCCAGCAGACCTGCAGCTCAGCCACTGCCCCTCCTGGCTTGTGCCTCCACAGGGCACCTGCAGCAGCCGCTGCAAGGACTTGCAGAGACACAGGCAGCCCCTCCAGGCGGGGGCTGGGCGGGGGTGGGGTGGGGCACGGAGAGGCCCGGGCTGGCTCCGAGCTGCGCCTTTGCGCTCACTTTGGAAACTGTCAGTTCAGCAGTCTGGCTGACTACCTGCTCGACGGTGGCCTTAAAACTGTCCACACTCATAAATCAGCCGGGGATTTAAATAAGCGCTGCTGGCAGGTAATTTTTCAGAACTCCCCCACACTCACACACAGGGAGCGCGGCCGCTCGGGATCGTGGGCGGGTGGAAAGGGGACGGATTGAGACAGGCTGGGACCGTGGCGGGCGGCTGTCACCATGAAGTTTATGGAGTTGGGGGAGGGGCTGTCTGGGCTAGGGCCAGGCTGAGAGGGGCCTCAGAGGCCTCCCCACCTGCCCCGCCCAGACCCTCACCCCTGTCAGCCCCTCCTGCTCATGCCCCCCAGCCAGGACACCTCTGGCCTGCAGCTGCCAACACAGAGCCTGGACTGAGGCTGTGGACTTCTCCTCTTTCTAGGATGTTCTTGTTCACGGCAGGCACCGTGCAAGCTGCAGGCATCAGCCCCGCAGGCACGCCCAGGAGGGGCAAGGGAAGAAGTTTAATGCCTCTAGGGGACTTTCTCCAAGACCACCCCACCCACAGCAGAAGGACATGTGTCTCCCCATGTCTGACTCACCCTCCTACTGCCCACCCAGCCAGCATTGACTCTTAGAGCCCCGCCTGGGGTCAGGCCCCATATGGGTTGCAGTCAGGTCTGCACGTGAGCTGGAATTAGAGCTCAATGTGGGCTGGGATCAGGGGTCAGTGTGGGCTGGGATCAGGGCTCAGTGTGAGCTGGGATCAGGGCTCAGTGTGGGTTAAGATCAGGGCTCAGTGTGGGCTGGGATCAGGGCTCAGTGTGGGTTAAGATCAGGGCTCAGTGTGGGCTGGGATCAGGGCTCAGTGTGGGCTGGAATCAGGGCTCAGTGTGGGTTAAGATCAGGGCTCAGTATGGGCTGGGATCAGGGCTCAGTGTGGGTTAAGATCAGGACTCAGTGTGGGCTGGGATCAGGGCTCAGTGTGGGTTAAGATCAGGGCTCAGTGTGGGCTGGGATCAGGGCTCAGTGTGGGTTAAGATCAGGGCTCAGTATGGGCTGGGATCAGGGCTCAGTGTGGGCTGGGGTCAGGGCTCAGTGTGGGCTGGGATCAGGGCTCAGTGTGGGCTGGGATCAGGGCTCAGTGTGGGTTAAGATCAAGGCTCAGTGTGGGCTGGGATCAGGGCTCAGTGTGGGCTGGGATCAGGGCTCAGTGTGGGCTAAGGTCAGGGCTCCATGTGAAGGGGATCCAGGCTCAGTGTGGGGCTGAGTCAAAGGCCTCCGCGTGGCCTCAGGGAGGTGGTCCTGACTTGCTCATGGTTCCACAGCTGGTGACGGAGATGCTGGCAGAGCTCCCGGATCCGCGTGACTGGGGCCCTTTGCTTGTCCCCACCCACTGCCCTTGTAGCCCATGTCTGGTTCACGGGTCCCTCTGAGCTCCACGGACACAGTGAAAGGGCAGCCAGAGGCCACTGGGGCCGGGACATCACACAGATCTGACCACGCAGAGGGTGCTGGGTTGGACGCTGAGGCCAAGACCTGCTCCACCAGGAAGAGCTGCCGGAAACCACCCACCCCTCTCCCACAGCCCAGAGGGAGGGGGCTCCCGGACAAGGCTGGGGGGAGGGGGAGGGCCCCTCTGGGGGTGTCATCCCAGCCAGAAGCAGGGTGGGCCGCTTGGCTGCCTTCCGAAGGAAGAGTCATTAGGGACCCTCCCTGCTGTGCCGCTGGGGAACCCGGGGCCCTGGTCCCCCCGCAGCGCCAGGGCTGGTCTCCTGCCCCCAAGCCCCACACAGGCTGCAGGCGCAGACCCGAGCCCCAGAGCGGGGCGGGACCCTCGTCCCCCTTCCTGTCCCTCAGTGACTCTCCCAGCAGGGAAACAGTGGTCAGGACGCCCGTCACCTCCCACCTGCTGCGGAAGCGCCCTGTCCCCTCCTGCGTCCCCCTGCACTTCGGGCTCCTGCACCTTGGAGTGGCACAGCCCCCCGGTCAGGCCCGGCCCCTCTCCTCCCTGCAGCCCTCCTGGCACCCGGGTGGGACGAGCGCGACTGCTGGCCGGTCCTCTGTCGCCACCTGGTGGCCCATCGCACCACGACTGCTGGCCACTGGCGACTGTGACCCTCGCCTCCTCAGGTCGCCTGCGCTGACCCTGCAGCCAGCCGGGACCCGCAGACGCCAGTGTCGGGGCCTCCAGCCCTTGGTCCCAGAAGGGAGCGCGACCGTCGGAAGGGGCCGTCCCTGGGGGGACGGCAGTAAAGGGAGCATAAACTGGGGAAATTAGAGGCGGCCCAGGCAGAGGGGCCTTCCTGATTGCTAATCAAATTCTCATTCCTGGAGGTCTTTAAAATCCTTCCTGAGCCGTGTTATTGTCTCAAAAGAGCTGTTATCACTCGTATAAAAAAACTTATAAAAATTCTAATCAACACTGGTCTTAAACCGCGACGTCTCAGCACCCAGCGCTGCCTCCTCGGGCGCCCGGGGCCGGCGGGAGGGCGTTTAACGAGGCGTTTCTCCTGCCGCTGGGCCCCAGCGTCGTGGCTTCTGTCGCCCGTCCAAGTGATAAAGGCGGTGTTTCCTGGCGCAAAGGTTACGTATTGACACGCGGTATCCTCCACCCGTCCCTGCAGCCAGAGGCCCGTCGTGGGCGTGCGCCGTGGTCCCTGCCCGCCGGGCCCAAGGAACCCGGGACGCCGGCACTGTCGGCTCCGCCTGGCCAACCCGCAGCCGCCTTGGCACCTGCCTCCCGCACAGCCAGGAACCGGGCAGACCCGAGAGCGTCCAGGTCCACCTGCCGAGCCCGCCCACAGCAGCCCTGCCCTGTCCCCAGGTGCACCTCTGCCCCCCGGTGAGGGTCTGCCCGGCCCAGGAGGGCTCGCGGGGCTGCAGGGCGCGGCCTCCCCTCCACCCCCTGGAGACGGGACGTGGCTCAGGGAGATTCCCGGCTCCGCCAGGTGTGGCTGGGTGTGGACTGCGTGCCCACGTGAAGCCGTTCCGGGCCTTTCCACCTGTCCTTCGGCCTGGGCAGAGCTGTCGGCGGCTGTGGCCGGTGGGCCCGCCTCCCTCCCGGCACCACCAGGACCTTCCAAAAGACCTTCTCGCCGCCCCCACCGTGCCCTGGGAGGGCGGCTGACTCACCCATGTGCAGGGCCCGGGACATGGGACACTCCAAATGGAGAGGACACCCAAACTCTCCCCTCTGGACTCCCAGGGATGGCGCAAAGGAGATTTGTCAGGCCAGTCACACCCAGGACTCACCTTGGACTTGGAGAGCAGTTTGCTGTCTAAGGACAAGCCAGGGACAGGGCTCCCAGCGGGGACAGGCCCTGGGGTTTCGGCAGCTCCTCAAGTCAGAAGGGGCAGAGGACAATTAGGGTGACTCCAGGTCCGCCCGACTTACTGGGCTCTGCGGGTGTCTCCTTGCCCAAGAACGGGCTGCACGGGGCGGCCCTGGGACGCGGAGGCCGGGAGCTGCCAGAGCAGCCGCGGAGTTAAGTGCTCCTCGCGGGACCTTCTGTCCAGCCGCAGCGACAGCCGGGACCCTCAGACCAGCCCACAGCCCTGCCGACCTCCCACCGCCCGGAGCCCCCTCGCGGGCCTGCCCCACTGCCAGCCCCTCGGCACAGGGGCCCTGTCGGGACCGTCCGGAGCCCCGGGCCTGGCTCAAAGGTGCTGGACGAGGGCGGACAGGACCCTGCCCCGAGGGGAGCCGTGTGGCCTGTCGGCGGCCAGGGCGTTTTGGGGAGCCCAGCCATCCGGTAAGAGCAAGTGCGGCCTTTTAACCTGGGAACGCCACATGAAAGCTCTAAATAACCCCAAAACGGGAAATGGGACTGTTTTACCATGGAATCAATTCACCTCTAATTTTAATGCTCTGAGAAGGTATTTTATCTTAATGGCTCCGTTATTTCATCACACGAGGAGCAATAAAGCCCCGCACTCGCCGGGCTGCCGCCCCTCCCCGCTCCGCACAGAGGCACAGAGCGCGGCAGCCCCTTCCACGTCACATAAAATCCAGGACTTAGGCAGCCCCCAGCTCCTCGAGCCAGGGCGGGGCCGGGGTCAGTGCCCCCCGAGGAGGCTCCGTGGACCCCAGGTACTAAGCAGCACGGTCGGGCCCAGGAAGCGGAGCTCGGTCCTCCACCAGCCACCTGGGCACCTGGGGTCACCTCCCCACCGCACCCCGCTCCCAGACGTCCCCCAGCAGGGACAGAGAGATGGGGCGACTCCCTCCACGCGGCTGTGCAGGTCTTTGTCCTAGCCGCACTCCACCTTGTCGGTAATAAGAAATGGAAACAAGATGCCAGCGGGAAAGGCCACCCCTGAAGCAACGAGGGCTTCTCCACCGGCTCCGGAAAGGCCTCCGTGGGCCCTACCCCCACCCCAGGCCACGGGACGTGGTCGACAGGGCCCTGCCCAGATGCCCTGGGGGGCCCCTCCCGGCACCTCTGCCGGCTGGACGGTCCCCACACCCTGTGCTCAGGCCCCCAGGGGTCACTGGCACGTCAGCAGGTCGTGTCACCTTGCACTGACTTATCCACCAATGACTCGGCACCAGGGGTGGGGCTTTAATCACAGCTGTCAGCAGGACCGGGTGACAGAGGTTCATGGAGATCCAGGCCACCTGCCCGTGTGACGTGCTGGTGCCCTGCGGCGGGTACAGGCCGGTCATCGGGCAGTTCCTGGCCTGCGTCGGGCCCAACGAGTTACTGACTTGGCGTCTCCAAGGCGGCCACTTCGAAGCAGCCGAGGTTCTCGCCGGGCATGCGGCGCTGCGCCAGCTCCGGGCCTGTGCCCTGAGCCCCTCCCCCGCCACGCTGCCAAGGGCACCTCCCGCCACGGGCTCGCCCAGGCACGGTGTCACGGACAGAGCTGACCAACACAGCTGCCTGCAGACCGAGTGTGTCCGGGGTAGGATTGTGACAAAATAGGGGGGACGCTGGCACTGCCTCCTTCTCCCGCTAGGGCCAGCGGGCTGGGCAGCTCTACTGAACGGGCTCGAGAGGGGCACACGCCGTCACCGGCACACCCCGCGCCAGAGGACGTGGGGACCTGGTCCCGTCCCGGCACCGCGTCTGCGGAGCAGCAGCATCTGGTCAGCTGGTGCAGCCCCCGTCGTCTGCCAGGATGTGGGGGCCACACAGGTGAGCCGAGTGGGGACGCAGTGGCACTGCCCAGCCCTGCCTCTGCCAAGTCTTTGGGTGGTGCCAATTTCTGCAAACCACTCGCACGTGTGGAAGCACTCTCTCGGCCAGGGTGGGTGGTTCCAGAAGCTTCCACGTGTTTATGCAGGTTTTATTCTGCCCTACAGGTCCTCATTCCATAGGCCAGGGACCCGCACGGGGCTCTGCCAACCGCTAAGTACATACAGCCCGATAGTGCCCCGGGGCCCGGAAAGGAATGTCAGGGGCGTCTGGCGCTCGCTAGGCCCCTCCTAAGGTGGGCTGGAGGCGGGACATGCGTGTGCCCTGGTCCCGTAGGCCCTCACTCTCGCTGTGACGCTGACCCTGAAGTCAACACCAGCTCAGACCCTTCACCCAACGGCCGGCCCGTGACAGAGCTGGACGTTTGTCTTCCCAGCGTCCAGTCCCCGGGTCCCAGCGACTGACCTTGCTGCCCCTTCAGGCCGGCTCGGGGAGCCACCACCCACACAGGAGACATGTCGGGACACCTGCATCCCAGCCTGGGCCGGAGGGCTCCGCACCCAGTGACGGGCACACCTGGGCCGTGGGGACCTTGGGGCAGCCGGGATCTGCACTGGCCAACCACTGCCAGGCTGGACCCATGTGGACCAGAGCTGTGGGCCTGCCCTGCCGGCCCCGCCTCGCCATTCCCAGAGTGGAGCACACGGATGCCCTCCAGAACCCGCCCCGGCCCTGCAGGGTGAGGCCTCCAACAGGGGCAGCGGCGGCTTTCAGCCGGGCACTGACCGCCCGAGGTCCCACGGCCTCGAAAGTGGAGAGCCGGGGACCCCCTGCCCTCTGGCACCAGCACCAAGCTCCTTCCAGAATGCCACACGCCGTCTGTCCCAGCCCCACGCAGTCCGTCCCAGCCACACGCAGTCCGTCCCAGCCCCACGCAGTCCGTCCCAGCCACACGCAGTCCGTCCCAGCCACACGCAGTCCGTCACGGCCTTGTGCACGGGGCCACGGGCAAGGGTGGCAGCCAGCGCCCTGGGCTGACCTGACTCCGGGAGCCGCCCCCTCAGGGCACCTCCCCTCACAGAGCTCCTGTCCTCGTGGGCCGACGGGGCCAGTGCCGGCTTGGCCACGCGGGGGGCTGTGCGCACCCGGCCCCGCCAGTGCTCAGTGAGCACGCGGCATGCTGTGGACTGACGCTGTGGCCCAGACGTTTCTGGGCACATGCCCACAAGTGTGACATGCACGTGTCACAGACAACGCAAGGGTGTGCATGATGTGTGCGAACCCTTCACCCGGGCCGGCCACGGCCAGGTCCCCAGTGGGTCCTCAGGGCCAGAGGAGGCAGGGGTGTGGACCGCGGGCAGCCGCGGCTGGGAAGCTGGGATGACCACCGGGTCCCGGAGCCTCTTGAGGCCTAAACGGCCTCCCCTTCTGAGCCCAGCGCCCCCGGCGGGTTGGCGCGTGGCGGACAGCACTCCTCCCCCGCCAGCCCCAAGACCCCGCTGGAGAACCAGCCGTCACGGGCAGCTTGTGGCCGCCCCGGCTCGGTTATGGCTTACGTACGGCCCCCCAGGCAGCTGGCTCTCGGGGAGGGACCGACTTTATAAATAAAATTTATCGTTGTAATTATGGCTCCTGCAGAGCAGAGGACTTTTACGGCCTCCTGGAGGTCATGAATAATTTAGGAGGAGGGAAAAGGGGCCGCTGCTGTGAGTGCTCGATGGGCCCAGAGGTTCCCATTATCTCGGCTGCTGGAAGCAGCGGCCACGTCCTGCGGCTGTGACTGTGGCCGAGCGGCCTCGCTGCCACCCGGGGCCCCGCACGCCCGCCTGGGGCTGGGGCATCGCCCAGGCCTGCCGTCTTCTGGGTGGGGCTCTGACCTGGCAGCAGGGTGGCCCGGCCTCTCCAGCCTGGGAGGGACAAGACACAGGCTCCATGACAAGGACGTTGACCGCCCACGTCCGGGCTGTGACCCGGGAGGACCCTTAACAGCATCCGAACACCGGAAGAGGAGTGTCTGTCCCGCCAGCGTCCTGTCAGGAGCCAGTGAGCGGTCGCAGAGACTGAGGGGTGCGGGTCACATGCATAGGCCCAGTTTCCAGCTCTTTGCCCCCTGTGCCCCCCACAGCGCATTGTCCCAGACTCGCATGGGGCCCTGGAGAGTCCCCAAAAGCAAGAGTCATCCTTTGCTTGCCTCTAGTGACGGGGGACTCACTACCTGTCCTGCCCGCCCCCAGGAAGGGCAGCCTGGACCCGTGGACCCCCAGCCACAGCTCCCGTGCCAGCTCCTGCCCAGCTCACACGTCAGCCCCTCACCCGAGCCCACACTCCCTCTCCACACGCTCTCCTGCCTTCTCTCCCGGGCCTCCCACCGGCCTGGGACCACCACACGGCCAAGTCCACGGTGACTCCGCTGCCCGCCCCTCCTGGCTGGCAGCTGGCCCCGAGAACCCTCTCCCTTCCCCCGGGGGCCCCAGGACCCCCACACTGGCCCTGGCTCCATCCCAGCCCGACCCCTGGTGCTGAGGGCCCAGGGCTGTCCTCTGACCTCTCCCATGCCTGTCCCTGGGCACCCCTCGCTCCCCCAGGCCCAGGGCTTTCCCGATGACCCCCAGAAGGGAGGACTCATTTCCTGTGGCTGCTGCCATGCGGGGACCAGACCAGGTGACAAACAATAGAAAACGAGGTTTAGTCTCTGGCTCCGAAGAGAAGTCCGGACACGGGCACCGCAGGGCCACGCTCTGCCCAGGCTCGGGGGGTCGTCCCCGGCCCCCTGCTCTGTGTGCCCCTGGCCTGCTCGGCCGGTGGCCACGTCCCTCACTGTGGGCCTCTGCGGTCACGTTGTCCTCTCCTCTTCCGTGTCAGATCTCTCTCTGCCGCTCTGTCCAGGACACGGGACTGCAGTTGGGCCCCCCCCCACCGTCCCGGATAACTGGGGACAGTCTCCCGTCTCAGTCACACCTACGGAGACTCTTCCTAGGGAAGCGGCCGCCACAGGCCTGGGGACTCTGATGCACCTTTGGGGCCCACGTTTCAGCCCCCACTGAGGACGACCCCAGATACACACCCCCCGCCCCGCCCACCTCGCATGAACCTGCTGTCCCCTCCTAACCAGCCGTGACACCCAGAACCTGCTCCCCTGTCCCCCAAAGGCACCCACACCCTAAGCCCCTCTGCGGCCAGTGTTTCCGGCAACAGCAGTCAGGGCCGCGGAGGGAACGGGGGACCAGGGGCTGACTGTGACACAGATGACCGGTTGCTGGGGCAGAGGGCGCGGCAGGGCAGGGTGGGGGAGGGGACCCGTGGAAGCTGCAGGAGGCAGGACCCGTCCCTGGAGCCTCCAGAGTCCCCGTGAGGCTCTGCACTGGCGGCAACAGGGATTGCGCGCCTCCACCGGCTCCCGCAGCCTCAAGCCACCAGGGGCTGCCTTGCCACCCGCACCCCTGCGTCATCGCCACAGCTCGGCCCCCCTGCCCCCCACCGACCCTCCCCAGGGCAGCCCAGGGCCCTGCCGGACCCTCCCCGGACCCTCACTGTGGTCGTGGCTTCTGGGGCCTTCACAACCCCATTGCCGCTGTCCCCACCTGTCTGGGACCCTCGCCCAAGCCCTCTCCAGAGGTCCCGGAAGGGAAGAAGCTTCTGACCCCCACTGCCGTCGGAGGGGCCGGGGGGGGCCGTGGCCGCGTCCGTGGGCCCACCCGCCGTAGGCCGGCCTGGGGGCCGGCTCCCCTCCCCGGGCCTCCCTGGCACAGGGACCCGGAGCCTCCAAGGAGCCCCCGGCTCACGGCTCCCCTGGGCCGGGCTTATCTCGCCCTGCAGAGCCCCGGCCTGTGTGAGCCGCGGTCGATGCCGGCGTGTGCGGAGGGGCAGCATGAGCACTGTCAGACGGGCCGGGACATACGAGCCTGCCGGGACCAGAGCCCCACCAATCTGTCCCACTAATAAATTACCCGGAGTGACAGCCGCGAGGCGGCCCGACAGCGCCTTCCAGGGACAGCAGGCGGCCGTGGTTTCTGAGAGCCAGGACTGGCTGCTCCCTCCCCTCCGGCCAACAAGAGGGGACAGAAAGGCGCTGCCCTGGAGCTCCGGCTGGGGCAGCACAGCCCTGCGGACAGGGCGCGGCAGAGACTGCCGAGGTTGGGCACGGCCGGGCAGTGGGTCTCGCCTGGGGACAGGACTCGCTCCCCCTACAGGGCCAGACTGCCAGCAGAGCCCCCGCGGACACCCCCTCGGTGGTGCCCCTGGAACAGGGCTCAGCAAACCAGGCAATCCGCACTCCCCCGCCACCCCCCGTTTCTGTAGCTAGAGCCTCGCTGGACCACGCTGCACACCTGCCTGTGAGCACAGCGCCCAGCAGGGCCAAAGCCCCAGCGGGAGCCCGCGGCTGGCCTGGCACAAAGGGCGAGGGAGCCCCCAGTCCCCGGGCCCCTCCAGTGGGGGGCTGCAGACCCCTCCGCACACGCGGCCCCCCAGCCTGTCACACCCCAGGCTCCCGGGGTCCCACGGCTTTCCCCGAGTGAGATGGGGCAGTCCAGGGCAGGGCCTGCCACGTCGACCCTGGCCTGCCGCAGCCTCCCCAGCCTCTCTCAGACCTGACTGGCCCCAGCAGACGGGGACTGGCCAGGAGGGGCCGCCGGGCCAGCACCTCTGGCTGTGTGACTCTGGACAAGCTGCCTCCCCTGTCTGAGCTGCACTCTCCTCATCTACGAAGGAGCTGGGGCCCAGGATGGACCCAGGGAAAGGCTGGTCCCCTGCCCCAGCCCCGCCATCCCTCTCTGGCACAGACGCTGCCCCTCCCGCCAGGCAGTGCTGGGCTCAGGCAGCACACCCCAAACCCGCCGCCTGGGGCCTGGGCTTTGCCTTTCGTCCTCCACCTCGGGGCTCCACCTGGGGCGGGTCTCATGGGGGCAGGACTCTGTGGTCACCCCACCCTCCTACAGCCCACATCACCTTTCCCCACCCTCTCCGCCCCAGTCCCAATCTGCAGCTTTCCCCAAGAGGTGTCCGGCTCTGGAATTGGCCTGGGGGGACACACTTGGGCCAGAGGGGCAGGAAGAGCAGCGTCAACGTCTGGTCTTATCTGCAGGCCTGGCCTGCCGCCCGCTGGGGTCCTGAGAAACGGCCGCCTCCCTCCTGCTCCAGGGCCGATGGCCTGTCCACGGGGTCTCTGCTATTTCTGCCAAAGGGGAGGGTAATTATAGCTCAGGCCTCCCCGGCTGGCCCAGCCCTACAGTCCAGCAGAGACGGCTGGGCCGGAAGGGACTGGGCCCCGCAGGCAGGCGGGCGGCACCTCCACAGCAGAATCCTTGGGAGGGAGGCCTGGGCAGGCTGGGCCCGGCCACCTGTGCGGCCTGCAGGTGCTGCCCGGGGCCTGCCTCTCGGGGGGCCAGGAAGGGCTCTACCCGCTGAGACAAGGCCAGGACCTCGCTGGACCTCGCTCCACGGGGGACCCCACAGCACCTGGCTGTTTCTGTCCCTCTCGGGCCCAGGAGGGAGCCAGGTGAGTCCCAGCTGCAGGGTTAGGGTTAGGAAGTTAGGGTTAGGGGTTAGGGTTAGGGTTAGGGGTTAGGGTTAATGGTTAGGGTTAGGGGTTAGGATTAGGGAGCAGGTGGACGCTCACTTCCTGCTCTCAAGTGACGCTACTGGAGCAGAGAGATTGCCAGGGACAGAGGCCAGCGGGGAACCTGCCACAGGTGGGTGGCCTGCAGCGGGCAGAGACTGGGCAGGACACTCGCTGACAACCCTGAGTGACCCTGGGCAAGTTCTCCTGGGACTGGGGAGTTTCCCTAAAATGGGGCTGGTCCCAGGCACACCAGGGCGGCTGCTGTCCCCAGAAGGCCCCAGCCCTCCTCTGCAGATGGCAGGGCAGTGGACTTGGTGCCGCCCAGGCCCCTGGCACTCTGAGCCCTCCCCACTGCAGGCCCGGCCCCCGTCCACACTGTGTCTGAGGCCGGCTGAGTCTGGGGAGCAGGGAACGCAGCCAGCTCAGCCCAGGAGCTGGAGTGGGGTGTCTGGATGCACAGGAGCCTCCAAACTGCACCCCGAGTTGAGTGACGTGTCCGGGGTGGCAGACTGCGGCGTCTGGGGCTCGACAGGGGGCTGTGCTCTCAGGGAAACGCAGGGGCCCCGGGTCTGGCGTGAACACACCTTCCCCAAACGGCTGCGGTTTGGGGGCGCCCTGCTCGGGGCAGGTCTATGCAGGCCCGGCCCAGCGGGAATGGAGTCTTTCCTTGGGTAACGTGAGCCCAGGCCTCGGCATTTGGGAATTCCCAGAGAACCGGCTCTTTTCTGAGCTGAGTTACTCGGGAGTCCCCGTCCTACACTGCCATGGGCCGGGACCCCTCAGCTCAGGACTGCTGTTTGCTGGGCCCCTGCTGTGGTGAAGACCTCTGACCTTCACAGGCCGGGGACAAATGGCAAACACCCCTATCCTACGTGTACAGAGAGTGACCCGCTCAGATCTCAGCAGCCAGGGTCTGGCGGGGGGTCCCCTGCCCTGCCATGGGGCTCTGCAGGCCGACGTCAGCCCCACCTGCTCCAGGGTGTCCCTGCACCGGCCGACACGGCCCTCACCTGGCGCTGCTGCCACCCCGAGTGCTCAGGGCACCCCAGGGCCAGCAGCCCAGCTCCTGCTCCGTCCCCTCCGGCAGGTGCCTGGCATGCCCAGCAGACAGTCCGGCCAGGGGCCTCCCCAGTTCTCCCTGTTGCTGAAGGCGGAAGTGCGTGGCATCTGGGGACCTGCCAGCCCTTCCCGGTGCTGAGCGCTGGGCTGAGAGCCGCCTTCCCGGGAGCCCCGCGGCCGCCCAGCCCTCAGTCCGCCCCGCCCCGCAGGGGGAGGCCGGAGCGCCCACAGCTTCCCAGTTCTTCCTCCCGCGGGGAGGAGGCGCAGCCAGTGTCCCCAGCTTCGCAGGCCGCCTGGGTGCTGGGGAGAGGGAGAGGCCCAACACCAGCCGGGGCCACCGCGCCCCGTGGGTGACGGCCTCCCTGTGGACCCGGCTGTGCAGAGGGCAAGGAGGCGGCTGGGGCCCTGGGGACACCGTCCGTGTCACTGTAATGGAAACTTCTCAGCTGGGGCGTGAGCCGCAGCAGCTCCGATTCCTGCCCTGCCGGAGGGAGGCTCTGGTCGCTGGTGGATTTCGGGCCGGTCGGGTGGGCCAGCGCCCCCGCGGTGCAGCACGACAGCAGCCAGGTGGGCCGGGCAGCGTGTGCGCGTGGGGGCGGGGCGGCATGTGTGTCCCCTCAGGTAGGTCTCAGCCCCGAGCGGGACGCCCCTGGAGGCTCCGCAGGCTGCTCGTGGGGCTGAGGCCGCTGGCCTGGGTCCGGTGGGTAAATGGGCACAGCACGGGGGCCGGGTGAGCTGGCAGCGGCATGGGCACTGTGCGAGGTGCCAGCCATATGGTCAGAGCTGGGGAAGGGCCCTCCCCACGCGGGGCGGGCAGGGCTGGGGTCCACCACGCGCCGGCTGCCAGGCTCAGGGCCCTAATGGGCCCGAGGGGCCCTTGGTGAGGACGGAGACACGTCACCGGGCAGTGGGCTGTGGGCAATGGGGCAGGTGGGACAGGTGGCGAGTGCTCCCGCCAGGCAGCCCAGGGAGAAGGGGGCACACCCAGCCGTGGTGTCTTGCCGCAGTGAGGCTGGAGCGGCTGGCCGGGCCCCGGGCTTGGTGCTATCCCAGGCACTGGACCAGGCGAGAGCCGGCCGGCCTGCCTCGACTCCCCAGAGCTGGAGGGAGAGGCCAGGCTGAGGCCAGGCAGCAGGGAGGTTCAGCGCTGGGCCGTGGGCTGTGTCGGGGCCGTCACAGCTCTCAGAGGCTGCAGGACCAGGTGGGGTGGGAGGGTCTGTCCACACTCCGGAAGGCCACAGCCGGTGCCCACCGGACTCGGGTCCTCCCACCAGCAGGGCGGGCCCGACAGGCCCACACCCGAGCGAGGCTCTCCCTCTCCGGGCCTCAGTTTCCCCACCCCCCTCCCCCGGGGAGGCCCATGGCCCTCTTCCCGGAGGAGCTGGCGTAAGGAGCTCTGCCCAGCCCCCAGCACTAAGGGAGGCACCATCGGGCTCCTTCTCCCAGAGCGAGGGGCCGTCCCCTCAGGTGGCCGTGCCTGCCCCAGGCCATGGGCATGGCGGGGACACTGGGCAGGCGGAGTGGGCGTGGCGGTGACACTCTGCAGGCCGGGCTGCCGCGGCTATTTTCCACCCTTTATCGCCCATCTGTCACGGCGGCTCAGAGCAGCCTCGAGTTACACGCTGTCCCTGCGGGGGCCCGGGCCTCCGCTCCCGGCTGTGGGGGACACGGGGACAGGCCTCACCATCTCTGCTGAGTGTGCCAGAGCCCCCCTCCCCCACGTCTCCCAGGGAGGGCACTCCCTGTGGCAGAGGTCACAGAGGACAGAGCCCAGGACGCCAGCCAGACCCCTTCCCAAAGGGACGGGCGGTGCCCAGGCACGGCTGCCAGGCAGGGAGGACGGCACACAGCTGGTGAGGCCCCGGGCTCCGGAGAGGCCTGCAGAGCTGGAGCACGCCGGGGAAAAGGGGGCCCGGGGACCTGGGGCGCAGCGTGACCTTCAGGGTGGCACATGGGACGTCATCCTGTCCACATAGAACGTCCCAGCTTGGTTCCCTGGTGGCAAAGCCACCCTCTCCCTGGGGAACAACAGCAGTGGCTGCTGTCGTCTGGCACAGCCTGTGTCTGAACGCAGACGCGCTCTCCTGCACCGGAGCCCACGGAGCACTTTAGAGCTGGGTAGACTGAGGCCCAGAGAGGGCAAGAGACCTGCCCAAGGTCACACACGGTCACCCAGGTGCTCTGGAGCCCCCACCCACAACCACCAAGTTATGCTGCCAGCAACAGGCGTGACCGTCACAGCCAGCACCCGCACAGATGCCCTGCACACATATGCACGGCCACACGCTCACACCACGTACACGCCCATGCAGATAAGCTCACACGTACACATTCACACACAGTCACACGCACATACACATGCACACCTACACACAGTGACACACACATACACATGCACACACAGTCACACGCACATACACATGCACACAGTCACATACACATACACATGCACACAGTCACATGCACATACACATGCACACAGTCACATACACATACACATGCACACAGTCACATACACATACACATGCACATAGTCACATGCACATACACATGCACACACAGTCACATGCACACACAGTCACATGCACATACACATGCACACACAGTCACATGCACATACACATGCACAGTCACATGCACATACACATGCACACAGTCACATGCACATACACATGCACACACAGTCACATGCACATACACATGCACACAGTCACATGCACATATACATGCACACATCTACACACAGGCACATACACATATGTGTACTACACACACACACATGCACATTCACGTGCACTCACACAAGTACATGCACACATACATACACACAGTCACACTCCGTGCACACATATATACACCAACACTCCCCCACACACACACTAACACATGCATGTACCCACTCTGGCCCTTGCACACACACAATCACACATATGTATGTTCACACAGTGACACACACACACACTCATAGGCACAGAAACACACATATGCTCACACATGTGCACACACTCACACTTGTCCCACGGTGCCTGGGACAGACCTCAGCCAGGCCTGGGATGGACAGAGGGTGCTGCTGGCAGTGCAGGCAGAGGTGGGGGGCTGGGCCGTGTGGCTGGGGCCGGCCCAAGCTCTCCAGGCCGCTTCTCGAGAGAGGCAGGCCCAGCCGCACGCGCCGGGGTGGCTGCGGGGCTGCGCCAGAGGGGCTGGGGTCGCTGAGCACGCTTGCCCCGGGTTCCAGCCACGGGAGACGCCAGGACTCCTCCTTCCGCCTGGGGTGGGAGGGCCCAGGCCCCGTGTCCTGGAGGTCCCTGGGGTCTCTAGTCCACCCCATCCTTCCCCAGGTGGGACCTGAGTCCAGGCACCCAGAGTCCCTCCAGCCCCAGTGCTGCTACGGACAGCTGGCTGAGGTCACCCTGAGGGCAGTGTCCCCCAAACACAAGGACAGGCCTGGCGCTCCGTGGCTGCACCACCCAGAAGGTCACGCTGGCCCATGATCCAGGCGGCCTCAGCCCCAGGCCCCAAGGCCAGGGCTGTGAGCACAATCTCTCTGAAGGCCCCTCTGTGACAGCACACCTCAAAGACAAGCCGCCCCCCCCCAGGGCTCGCTGGCTCCCACCACAGCCCTATGTGCAATAAAAAGCTGATGCTGCGATAGGAGGAAATTGCTCCCTTTGAAATAATTGGACCCACCCAGACAGCGTCCGCGCTGACCTCCGCGCTCTGCTTATCTGCGATGTTTACGCCTGCCCAGGGACCCAGCACAGCCACTGTCACCTCCGCGGGGAAGGATGGCATGGCTGCCCCTGGGGTCACCGCTTTCCTCACCAGAACCACTCCTCCTGGCAGCCCCTGTGCCCCCCGCAGCAGCGCCCTCGGGGGACCCTGAGGGAGTTGTGCTGTGCACAGAGCAGACCCCCCACTCGAGGAAACACCTTCCCCCCACACCGAGGAGCAGCGATGCCCTCCAAGGACCCCAGACCAGGGAGAGCCGGGGCGGGGGGGAAAGGAGGGCAGACAGCCCCCATACCGCTTCCCATCCAGCTGGGGGGGGCGGAGAGGACCTGCCCAGGCAGCGGCCCTGGCGTCCCTGGCTGGGTGGCCATCTGCGGCCTGGATTCCCACCGGCAACGAGGGCGGGCGCTCAGCTCCCCCAGGGCCCGCGAGGGACGGCTGCCCAGCGCCTGGCTGCCCCTGCACTGTGAGCAGGAAGCAGGGGCCCCGGAAATCGAGGACCTGCCAAGTCTGTGCAAGAAACACCCCCCAGAGGGGCTGCCACTGTGAGGGAGAGAACGGGGACAGCCGCCCACCCTGGGGCACAGGCACAAGACCACCCAGCAGCGAGCGCTGAGAACCGGAGAGGGGGGCAGGATCAGGGACAGGGGGACAGACAGAGGGACAGGGACTCTGGGCAGTGCTGAGGGTGTGCCGGGAGCCCAGGGCGCCCCACCAGCAGGAGCCCAAGAAGGTGGGTGTGACCCTCCGGGAGAGGCTTTCTCGGGGCCAAGCCAGAGCCAGTTCGCAGCCGGTGGAGCACCACGCAGCCCTTGGGGATGACAGTGACAGCAGAGGGGTGAGCACAGCAGGATTTATCGGTGCCGGGAGCACCGGCGGGAGATGCGGCGTCTGCCTGCAGCCGGTCAGAGGCCGGGGCCGGCGCGGCTCCCCAGGAGAACCTGCCTCTCCCCGCCTCTCCGTTCCTGCCACTGTCCCTTGTGCAGTGATCACGTCTCTGCTCTCTCAGGACCATGCTCCAGTGAATGAGGGCTGCCGCGCCAGCGTGGGGCCCCTGCACCCGGCCAGAGACGCCACGTCAGGCCAGAAGGGATGAGGAGGCCGCTGGGGGCTCGCGGACGTCCAGGGCGGAGCGGGTGAGGAGGCCCGGGGCGAGGCTCCATGGCTGGGCGTGCACCGCATGGGCGGAGGCCGGGAGCGAGGAGGAAAGTCCCCCTGCCCTCGCCCTAAAGCAGGAACCTGGGGCTGGGGGCAGGGGGACAAGGGACACCCACAGGACACCTGGAAGGCTTTGGCCTGGTGGGCACCGGGGCCCCCAGGTGGGACACAGCATGACCTAAGGTGCAGTGGGAGGATGAGCAGATCTGCACAGCGCCCAGCCGGAGCCCAGGGTGGGCAAGCAGCATGCCAGGCCAGAGGGAGGACAGACAGGCCAGAGGGAGGACGGGCCAGGCCAGAGGGAGGACGGGCAGGCCAGAGGGAGGACGGGCAGGCCAGAGGGAGGACAGACGGGCCAGAGGGAGGACGAACAGGCCAGAGGGAGGACAGACAGGCCAGAGGGAGGACAGACGGGCCAGAGGGAGGACAGACGGGCCAGAGGGAGGACGAACAGGCCAGAGGGAGGACAGACGGGCCAGAGGGAGGACAGACGGGCCAGAGGGAGGACAGACAGGCCAGAGGGAGGACAGACGGGCCAGAGGGAGGACGAACAGGCCAGAGGGAGGACAGACAGGCCAGAGGGAGGACAGACAGGCCAGAGGGAGGACAGACGGGCCAGAGGGAGGACAGACGGGCCAGAGGGAGGACAGACAGGCCAGAGGGAGGACAGACGGGCCAGAGGGAGGACGAACAGGCCAGAGGGAGGACAGACAGGCCAGAGGGAGGACAGACGGGCCAGAGGGAGGACAGACGGGCCAGAGGGAGGATGGACGGGCCAGAGGGAGGATGGACCAGGCCAGAGGGAGGACAGACGGGCCAGAGGGAGGACGGACCAGGCCAGAGGGAGGACGGGCAGGCCAGAGGGAGGACGGGCAGGCCAGAGGGAGGACGGGCCAGGCCAGAGGGAGGACGGACGGGCCAGAGGGAGGACGGACAGGCCAGAGGGAGGACGGGCAGGCCAGAGGGAGGATGGCTAGGCCAGAGGGAGGACGGGCAGGCCAGAGGGAGGACGGGACAGGCCAGAGGGAGGACGGGCAGGCCAGAGGGAGGACAGACAGGCCAGAGGGAGGACGGGCAGGCCAGAGGGAGGACGGGCCAGGCCAGGAAGTCAGAGGGGCAGGGAGGGGCACGGGTAGAGGCAGAGCAAGGAGGGGCCGTGGAGGACTGTGGGCTGAGCCGCCCAGGGAGGAGGGTGTCGGAATCCGGGGAACATGGAGAGAGGTGGGCAGGCTGAGGTGTCACCGAGGGGCCCAGGAGAGGAACGTGCCTGCAGGGCTCTCCCAGGAGCAGGTGGGCGCCGAGCAGGAGGGGCCCAGCCCTCAGGCCCTGCAGGCCAGGCCCAGGCCTCCCAGGGAGGGCAGCGGCTCGCGGGGCTGCCCACACCCGAGGGCACCGAGCGTCAGCTTCACAGGTGCCCAGACGGGAGCAGTGGCAGAGCCTGCAGCCTTCCTGCCATGTGCAGCCCCCGCCCCACCCTGTGGAGCTCCAAGACTCTGGCCCCTAAACCAGGGCCCCTCCCCCACTGCAGCCCCCTCCACCCATCCACACGTCCCGGGGTCCCCATGCAGTCCCCGCTGGGGCTGAGCAGTTGCCTGGCAGGGGGGACAGGGTGGGGGAGGGTCTGGGTGGGAGGAGAGGAGGGGGCCGAGGGGCCGTCCCTCCTGCCGGGGCCCCTCCAGGCTCAGCCCGACCACGGGGACGTGGCAGAGGTCCAGTGCGTGTGGCACACAAGCCAGGCATGAGCCGGGGGCTCCAGGACAGTCTCCGGCCCCTCCAGGTCTGGGCGCCAGGGCAGAGCCCCTGACTCCCGAGCTCCAGGGCCTGCTCTAGCGGGAGGGGCTCACGGCCTGCTTCCCGCCCCCGCCCCAGGAGGGTGACAGGAAGTGTCCCCCCTCCATCCTGAGACGCAGCCTGCCAGAGCGCCCCAGCCCAGGGGCCCAGCCACAGAGGACCTCGAGGCGCGTGCGGTTCCGAGAGCCCCCGGAGGAGGCCGTCCACTGTAAGGGCCACCAAGGCAGGCGGCCGGGGCAAGCGGGGCAGGCAGGGACCCGGGGGGGCCACACAGCCCTGGAGGACGGAGGTTGCCTGTCCTGCCTCCATAGGGTCACGTAGGCAGTCGGGTCCATGAGACAGCAGCCCGCATCCCTGCTGTCCCCGGTGTCCCTGGCATCCCTAACCCTGCCGCAGCCTCGGTCCCGGCCCCTCTCACGGTCCTTTAAGCAGAGTGGGGCGAGGTGTGTAGCAAACCGAGGCATCGTGCCCCCAGCAGACTCGAGTTTCTCCTTCCCAGACATCGCTGGCAGGGACGCCACGGCCACCACCAGGGGTAAGCTCTGAACCCGCACCCCCTCTCCCAGCCCTCCCTGGGTGCAATCTGCCCTGTCTCCTCCCCGGGGCAGCGCCACAGGCCAGCCTCGCGGGAGGCTCTGCTGCAAGGCAGCACACGGTGCAGGGGCCTCTGGCAGGGACAGGGTGGGATCCACGTCCCATGGGTGAGGCTCCCCAGGGAGGCACCGAGGCCCGAGACGGCCCTGGTGCCAGCTGCCGGCCACAGACAGCTGGGTCTCCCCCATCCCTCCCCACCCTGCAGGGGCTGACCCTGCCGCACCCTCCGCCCCAGCACCTGGCCGGGCCGCGCCCCGCGTCTCCCTGTTCCTGCGACTGTCCGTGTGCATCCTGCTGGCGGCGGCTCTGGGTCTGTATTGCGGCCAGGCCAAGCCCATGGCCATGACCCTGGAGGACCTCCAGGCCCGGCTCCTCGCCCTCCTCTTGCACCTGCGGCACGTGGCCCTCGCCTGCTGGCGCTGCCTCCTGCAGCTCTGACGGGCGCTGGACGGCGGCCCCTGCGGGCGGGGCCGCGGGCTGACCCTGGCTCTGGGCTGCCCCAGGTTGGGGGACTGAAGGGCAGCGGTTGGAGAAAGGGGCCCCCGGGGGAGGAGCTCAGACACGGGGTGGGGCGGCCACGCGGCAGGCAGCACCACCCACGCCAATCCGCAAGGCCCCTCCGGTTCCCTGTGGCGGGTCCACCGTGTGAGATTCGATAGGAAAAGGATTCAGCTACTAACAGGTGGGGACTCGCAGGCCCTGGCCCCGCCCTGGCTCACCCAGAGACCCCTCCCTCACCGTGGCAGGAGTCTTAGTGCTTCTAGGCCTGGCCCAGACGTCACCATGTACAGCCCCCGAGGACAGGGACGCCCCGCCCCCGATCGGTGGGACTGCTTGGAGTCCAGACCTCGAAACCCCCTTGCCCTGTTGTCAGAGAGAAGATTCTGGGTGTTGGAGGGGGACCTCCCTCTGCAGTCCACGTGGGGCCCCTCGGTGTTGGCGTCGGGGTCTGACCCCTCAGCCCCACAAGCCTGGGGAGGCCCAGGGAGGAGGAGTCCTCAGGGCCGAGTGTGGAAGCTGAGGGGACAGCCAAGGGCGAGGGGCCCAGACCCCCCAGGCCTTCGGAACTCGCTCCGATAGCCGGGGGATGCAGCCACACCCCGGATCCAGCCAGTGCTGCCCCAGCTGGGGCCTGTGGGTCCCTGTGACCATCCGTAGACGCAGCTCTGGTGCCCAACTGCAGGGCTGAGGGGCACCCTGTGGTGACAAACTCCAGGCCCCTCCAGACCCTGCCTGTGGGGAGGAGTGAACAAAGCACGGAGGCCCAAGGTCAGACACCAGGAGGGACTGCCCAGGAGACACTGGGACAGTCAGATGAGTGTCCACGGGGCCGGCCTGGGACTCCAGGGCGCAGCCACCAGTGACCTGCTGCCCTGCAGGGGCTGGAGAGCAGCCCCCCACAGCTCACGTGGGGGACACTGCTATTAAACACACCTCGACATCTTCATTTTGGAATTTCTATAGGCGCGAGAGAGCTGGGAGCCAGTTTCCTGAGGAATTCACCTTGGTGGCCAGAGCAGACACCCCCGGGCCCCCCACATCCACTCCTGCAGTGGGTGCATCGGGCAGGTGGACTCCCCGAGCCCCCAGGCCACCCGACTCCCGCCCATCCCCTGCTCGGCCCCTGGTCTTTCTGGACACAAACGACCCCCTGCCTGGCCCGGGGTCTCTTCCAGCTGTCGAATTCAGGGAGCCGGGGCAGGGACAAAAGGGGCTCTTTCCCAGAAGTGGCCTAGAGGGACCACAGCGGGGGCTCCACAGGACAGCACCGGCCCTCAGGGACCCTCCTATGTCATGCCGTCCCCCGGCCCAGCCTCCCCAGGGCCGTCTCACCTCATCGCACCCCTGCGAGGACAGGCAGGTCACTGCCCCGTATTCCGGGTGGGAGAATAAGGCTCAGGGGGGTTAGGTCACAAGCCGGGCGCCCCCAGGCCTGGCTGTGGCTGGGGGACGCCGCCTGAGGGGCCAGCCCCCCGCTGTGGTGTGGGATGGAGGTGGCTCCGTCCTCGCGGTCTGGCGGCTACCGCAAAGGCGACGGAAGGACACGCGGCTATGGGGTCCCACAGCGCCATGACCCCCGTCACTGCCGACTAGGTAGTGTTCAAAGATGCACCCGTGGCCCTGAGAAATCCTTCAAAATCTGTCCCCCCACCGGGGAAGCAGGGAGACGGGACCGGCCGCAAGGGGACAGACAGGAAGGCAGCGTGGCGAGGGAACAGGACGCGGTCCTCCGCGCCCGAGTGAGAGACTTGGGCTTCTGCTTTTATTTTGACTTTGAAAAACAGACACATGTAAGTTTCAGAATCTGCACATTCAGCTGAGCCACAGGCAGAATTGGGACAAGGACGTACGCTACCGAAAGCCAGGAGGGGAGCAGCGGCGTCTGGGAAGCAGCCGGGACCGGCCCTGCGCAGGAGCCCCTGGCCACAGCCCTGGGGGACGCGGCCGCGGCCACAGCAAGGCCTGCTCCTGCCCGACACCCCCGGGGCCGCCCGCCCTTGCCCGGCCCCCCGGCGACGGTGTTGGGGGCTGGGCCCAGCCCCAGCCCAAGGCAGGTCCGTGCGTCTGCAGGCCGACTCAGCCTCCGCTACCCCTGACCGCGGGCCGCCCCGACCAGCCCCCGGGAGTCCAGCAGGGGCAGCGGCCAAGGGCAGACACCACCTGGCAGACCCTCAGGCTGCGGAAGCCAGGCCCGCCCCTGCCCTCCTCAGGACCCCAGCAGCGGTGGCCTGAACCAGGGGGCTGGGGAGACAGCTGGGGTCTCTCAGGGCAGGAGAGTCCCCAGGTCCAGTGGGTCAGGGCTGGCGTGAGGGGCCAGGGGAAACCCGATTGGCTTTGGGGGCCTCACACTGTCAAAACACCGTCCCTGGAGGACCCCGCTGCCTGCCCTGGGCCAGACCCCCTGAGAAGCCAGTGCCTCACCCACCGGCCTTGGCCCCAGATGGGCTCCCGGCCTCCATCACTGCCAGGTCACCAGCCAGCTTCACTCCCGGAGCCAGCTGCCAGCCCCACCAGGCACCTCGATCCGGCCAGGCCCACGGCTCTGGGGGCCCCACGCATCCCCCAGAGACACAAGCCGGCCGGCTGCGGTGGACGGGGCAAGTCGCTGACACGGGCAGCTGGCCTCTCCATCCCAGGGGGCGGGTGGTGGCAGCAGGCAGTGGACAGCAGCAAGGCTGGGGGAGTCGCGGTTTCTCACAGAGTCCCAGCCACGTCCCGCGTCCCCTCCCACCTCCTCCTGCCGCCCTGGGGCCTCGGTGCCGCAGGCCCTGCAAGATGCAAAGGGGCCGGGACGCTGGGCACAACAGAGCCCACAGGAGGCTCAGAGGAGCTGCTGGACACACCCTGTCCCACCTGCACCCCACAGCTTCCACCCACACACACGTGTGCATGCACACTCACATGCACAGCCATGCTCACACACACGCTCACACACACATCCACACACACACACATCCACACTCACACGCTCACACACATCCACTCACACATGTGCTCACACGCACAGCCACACTCACACACATCCACACTCAAACACATCCACTCACACGCTCGTGCACACGTGCACACTCTTACACACACGTTCACACGTGCAGCCACACTCACACACACATCCACACTCACACACATCCACTCACACGCTCGTGCACACGTGCACACTCTTACACACACGTTCACACATGCAGCTACACTCACACACACATCCACACTCACATACATCCACACTCACATGCTCACGCGTAGCCACACTCACACACATCCACACTCACACACATCCACACTCACACACTCATGTGCATGTGCGCACTCACAAATAAGCTCGCACGCATGCACATCCACACTCTCACACGCACATCCACACTCATGCTCACACACACATGCACAATTGCACACAAGCACAGCCACACTCCCTCATGTATGCATGCTTGCACACACATGCACACACTCACACACATCTACACTCGTGCACATGCACGAGCATGCTCATACACACGCACACTCATGCACATGCTTACACACACATGCACACTCTCATACACGCACATCCACACTCTCATAAGCACATCTACACTCACACACATGCTCACATACATATCCACACTCACATGTATGCACAGTTACATGCACATCTACACTCTCACTCATGCACACGCATGCTCACATGCACATCCACACTCGCCTACATGCACTCACAAATGTACACGCTGGTGTGCACTTGTGTGCACTTACACACCCTCCCATGCATACTCAGACACCTACACCTTCCTTCCATCACACGTGCACACACGCGTGCACACACACTCATACTGAATGCACACTCACAGGCTCACACGCACAGAAGCACACCCTCCCATGCGCACTTGCATGCACATGGACACCTGCCACGGCACCTGGCCCCATCCTCCACGTGTGGCATGTGTGCCCTTTCATCCCCTGCAAATGATGCCCCCACTCTGCGGAGCCCACATCCCGCCTCCACCCTCCCCGCCAAGCTTGGTGAGCCCACGCACGGGGAAGCCTCTCTGGCCAGGCCGCACCGTGCTCCCCAGTCCTGCGGCAGAGAACAGAGGGGACCGCTGAAGGAGCATCCGTCCTCACAGCCACCACCTGCTGCCAGGCAGACACCACCGTCCCTGCATCTTCGATGCTGAGACCAGGCCTGGCCACCAGGGCTGGCTCCCACCCTGGAGGGGGACTCAGCCCAGGCTGCGGGGGGGGGCTGCCTGCGGCCAGAAGGCTGGAGGTGCTGCGAGCTCCTTCCCAAACTCAGGTCTCTGCCCCAGGTCACAGGTGTCATGCAGAATTCCTGTCCCACACACAGTTCAGGAGCAGGTAATGGGAGGGACATCTGGCCACGTCCTGGGCAAGCCGGCATGGGGCCACGGCCCAGAGGGGCAGCTCCCCGCAGGCAGGTGGCCAGAGGGGTCTGAGAGACCAGCTGGGAGCCCTCTGCCCAGGCTCGAGGGCCAGGTCCCACCAGGACAGGTGTGTGGCACTGCACAAGGCCTGGAGGTGCCCCACGGTCTCCCTGTGCCATCCTTGTTGGGGAGCCGGCACCCCCTAGCCAGCTGTCAGGCTCACCTCGCCACACACAGCGCGAGGGAGCATGTGCCGAGCTGCGCGTGGCCGGTGGGGCCCAGGCCGAGCCCCCAGCCGCTCCCTGGGACTGGCCTGTGGCTCTGGGCGCAGCGGGGGCCTGGGCCCGGCTCCCTGTCCCGCTGCACCTAGATGACGGCACTCTTCTCCTCCTGGAAGGCCGCGCGCGGGGACGGCCTGGCCAGCAGCAGCTCCTTCTCGTGCACTAGGCTGTCCAGCAGGTCCTCCTGGCGGTAGTTGTGGTAGACCTTCAGGAAGGCCAGCGTGGTGACGGCCAGCCACGCCAGCCAGGCGGCCCAGAGGCCGAACTGCACAGAAGCGGAAGGGCAGGGTCAGGGGGCCAGCCAGGCACCCCCCCCCCCACTCCCCACCGGCCCCAGGCTGTGCAGGGAAAGGACGGGACACACGAGGGACGCAGAGGCACGGACAGGCCCAGGCTTCTTTCTTCCTTCGGGCAATGAACACCACGTCCCAGCACCTGGGGCCTCCCGAACCCGAGTCTGCAAATGCCTCAGAGCCGGGGGGCAGGGCCCCTGGGGAGCCACACACGGCCCGGCCCCTCCAGCCAGGGGACAAATCACCCTTATCTGCTGCTTTCAAACAGATGCAGGAGAAACAGTTCAATCAGATCCAGGCCTGAACCACATTAAACAGACTCATTTGCAGACTTGTGCTCGGACCTTAGTCTCATTGGCGTAAAGTCAGCTTGAAGCACCTTCCCCGGATTTGCAGGAAGGCGTCTCCCACCTTTTCAGCTCAGCCCGGCAAAGAGCCCCCCAGGGTCCAGCACCCCAGAGGGTTCCCAGCCGTGCTAAGGAGCCTCCAGCGGCCAGGCTGGGGTCCAGAACGGGACCTCGAAGCCGGCGGGCCCTGCTCAGTGCCGAGGAGCAGGGAGCCTGGGCTCAGCCACCCCCAACCCGCACGTTCACCAGTGTCCTCCCTGCCTGGGGCACAGGTGCGGGTTTTGAGAGCAGGCGCAGTTCCAGGGTCCTGTCCTGGGCCCCCACTGATGACTGGCATGTCCCGACATGCCCGCATCTCTGCAGACACGCTCCCTAACCGCTGGGACCACCACAGCCTCCTAGAGGCAGGAGACGCAGCTTGGACACAGCAGGGTGGGGGGCAGATCCCCTCACCCCCCTCTCTTCAGACACCACCTCAGCGACCCCCTGGCTAGGGGATGACCCTGAGGCTCCAGCATTCATCTGGTGCCGGGACCAGGGTCCAGCTCCTTGTCCCAGCACTGGAGACCCCAGGACCGGACACCAGTTCCGTGTCCAGCGCCAGCTCCCCCGGCCCCCACGCAGGCAGCTGGCACCTGCCACCCCAACTCTAACTCCCCAGGGCCTTCCCACCTCTGCGTGTCTGCCCACCGGGCCCCTCCCCACACCCACCTAGCAGACCCAGCCTTCCCGCTGCCCCACAGCCTGGGGCTCCCCTGCCTCAACTACACAGGGGCTGGTCCCCTGCCCTGAGTCGGCCGGTGGCTCAGAGAGTGTCCCGCAGCGAAGGCCCCTCCCCGGCACAGTAGACCCCGCCCTGCCCGAAGCCCGCCCTACCTGGGCAATCGCAAACTGGTCGTAGAAGGCAGAGTTGTCCACGTCCAGCTCCAAGTCGATGTCCTGGAGCTCCTCGCAGCTGGAACGGCACGACATAGGGGTGGAGGGGACGGCCAGGCCAGCGAGCTCGGGACAGGCCCAGCAGCTGGCCAGGGTGCCGTGGGCATCACCCCACATGGCCAGGGGCAGACGGGGAGTCTGGGGACCCCAGGGATCAGCCTCAAGGTCATCCACAGAGTAGGACAGGCTTCGGGAAAGGAAACCTGCGGACCCCAACCTGGCCCTGGCTGGCCGGGGGACACTGGCGCCAGCCTCTGCTCTCCTGGATGCTCTAAGCCACATGCCCCACAGCTCTGCGGGGTCCCAAGGTCTCAGATCATAGGATTGAGACTGGGACAGGGAGGTGTCCCCACCAACGCTCACAGCGGCCCTGCTCGTGCCATGGGGCAGCCCGGGGCAGCCGCAGCCGGACCACGGCCCCGCTCTCCCTTCACCTCCGTGGGCGGGGGTCCGGCAGGATGCCCAGAGAGGGGCCCAGCGGCCCAGGTGCTCCCTCGCGGGGCTGCAGGGGGGCGGAGGCTGGACACGGTGCTCCTGAGGGTAAGAAACTTCTAGTGTCTGCCAAGGGCGGGGGGCTGCCCGCACACAGAGGAAGCAGGCAGCTGGGGTGGGAGGACTGGGCACAGGGCGCAGCGTGGGGGCCGCCCCGGGGCGGGCCCTGCAGGGACAGCCGCCCAGGGTGCTGAGCGTTCCTCGTTTGTGTCCCAGGCTGCTGCCGGGCGGCCCTGGGCCCCAGCGTGAAGGTGCCGTTTCACCTTTGCTGCTGTTGACTTTCTATGTTGGGGTTCCAGGTCTGATGTTGCTCCAAGAAAGATCTGGAGCCCCTGGGACCCCCAAAGTCCCTGCCTTCCAGGGTCTCGGCCTGGGGCACCCCACTCAGGAGACGGACAGTCACCATGCTCCACTCTGGGCCCCCACAAGCCAGACGCTGCCCTTGCACAGAGCCCAGAGCAGCCACCTGGCCCTGAAGGCCTCCATCCCCAACCCGCAGGGAGCCGTCCCCACCTCACCGGAAGCTTCTGCACCTGTCTTCACGGTCCCCATCACCACCCCCGCCTTCCAGACCCTAGCCCCCCGGACCAAAGCCTCGACCCTGATGCCACCCCGCCTCTGCCTCCTGCCCAGCCCCGGGGGACTCAGAGCCCACACTGCGTGGGCCCCCGCCCCAGCCGCCAGGGCTCGTGGGGGCTGGCTCCTGCGTGCTGCCGCCGGCTCCCAGCAGTGGAGGGGGGTGTCTGACAGGGGGGGCAGGTCTTGGGGAAGGAGCCAACTGGTGCACACGGCGGGGAGGCACAGCAGGACCTGCAACTGCAGACGCCCGTGTGATGCGGGTGGGGGGTGCAGGGGGTCTGCCCGAGAGGCAGCTGGGGCGGGGGGGGCGGGCACACCTGTGGGGCACAGTGCCCTTCTCGGTGACAGTGTCGCACCACATGGTGAAGCCCACGCTCACGATGGTGCCGGCGATGAAGACCAGGAAGACCACGCAGGCGCTGACCAGCAGGCTCAGGAAGGCGTGGAAGAAGGAGCTGCAGCCGGGGAGAGGGGTGAGAGGGCGGGAGGGCGGGAGGGTGAGAGGGTGACAGGGGCGGGAGGACGGGAGGGCGAGAGGGCAAGAGGGCGGGAGGGCGGGAGGGGAACTCGCTGGGAGCCTGGGCCGACCCCCCCTCCAGCAGTGCCCAGACCTCAGGCTTCCCAGCTGGCCCCTGGGTTCCTGCGAGGGGCCCTGGAGGCCGCAAGGAGCTGTCTCCACCTTCCTGCAGCCGTCCCCACCTGCGGGCGGCTCCACGTGCCAGCTCGGCTGCCCACGCGTCCTCCTGAAGACCAGGAGTCGGCCCCGCTGTGACCCCCGTTTCGCCGCAGAGGCAGCGCCCAGGCTGGGCCCGAGATCGCCTGCAGCAGCGCATGGCAGCAGCGCACGGCAGCCGCGCCACGCTGAGCACCAGGACGCCCTTCCACAGTCGCTGCGGTCTGAGTGCTGTGCCCCGTCTGTGACGGCAGCCACACGGATGGAGACACCCAGAAGGCCACGTGGTCACCAGCACAGGCTGGCCTGACCTGCGTCCGGGACTCGCTGATTTACCCTTTTACACACTGAAGGCCAAGCTGCAACTGAGCCCACGCCGAGCCGTCCTGCAGGGCCGGCGGAAGGAGCTGGCTCAGGGCTGGCTACACGCCCCACGGGCCCACGCCTGTGCCAGCCCACGCAGCCACGGCCCCGCCAGTGTGCTTCCGGAGGGTGCCAACGCTTCCTTCTGAGGACACGGGGGCACGTGGTCGGGACACCCCTCCATCTGGACGCTCCTGCCTCCCCCACCGACACCAGGATTCAAAGTCTCCCGAGTGAGCCTCGCTCAGCCTGGGGCACACACCACGGCACCTGGGGGTGGCGGCGTGGGGGCCCGGGGCCCACCCTCCAGTGGGACCCCAGAGGGGAACTCCCTTGGGCGGGGCAGTAGCACGCGGCGGTCAAGAAAGGGCCATGCCCACCCCTAACCTGACATCAGTGCTGTCAGCGCATTGAATCCAGGCAAATGACTGACAAAAACTGCTTCAAAGACTGTCTAATAAACAAGGTCTCTGCCAGGATCTCGGCCAAGAAAACACCAAAGGTACTGTCATCCGACCACAGGGACTCCTGGCCAAAGATCAGAGGACACAGAAATAAGAACGAGGCCGCAGGAGGCGCCCGGCCAACGTGTGGACAGGAAACCCGGCCTCCGGCGCCCCGCTCAGAGCAGGTGTCCCTGGGCTGCCTCACAACCGGCAGGACCTGTGGTGTCCCCGGCAAGGATCCCGGCGGCTGTCCTCCACCGGCTCCAGCCCCGCCCAACCTGGCCAAGGCCTTGAGACAGCAGAGCAGACGGCAGAGCACCCCTAGGAATGGGAAGGCTTGAACCCCCACCCCGAGGAGCCCCAGCTGGGGGAGAGGACACGGGGACACTCAGACCCACAAGCTGTGACCCCAGAGATCAGCCTGAAAAGGGCAGAGCCGGCAGGACTCACATGTGGGCACAGGGGCCTGAGCCTCTGCCCTGGAGCCACAGGCAAAGGCGCGGTGCGAACCCCGGCACAGATGAGCCGCAAGCCCCGCCCCACGGCCCAGGTTCTCTGAGGACCACCAGCCCGGCAGCGAGCGTCGCCGTGAGCAGCTGTGCTGAGCCGCCAAGCCCACCCTGCGGGGCAGCCGCTTCCTCACTCGTGGGGTGGGCTCCGCACAGCCTGCCCAGACCTGGGTCACCGCGTCCTGCCATCTCCCCCTGCTCATGGGAGCCTGTCCCCTTCTAAGGCTGGCAGGCGGGGACCACGGCAGGGAGCCTGTGCCCCGGCTTCCGGGTGGGTGTGACCGGCAGAGATCGCAGCAGGCTGGGGGCAGGGGGACGAGGGGGGTGTGTGCTCCCAGGTCCCTCACCGAAGGCCACTGCCCCTCTCCCTGCCCCCTCCACATGCCCTCCCGCCAGGTCCTGTTACTGGGGTGGGGGTGAAGGGCCACTGTCACTGAGCCTAGGAACCCCACACCTTCATCTCTTGTCAACCAGCCCCCCTCCAACCGTCCTCACTTGGGTGAGCCACTTGCTTCCTGAGGACCCTGGGGACAGGAATCTTAACCCCCAAATCCATCTGGCCCTGGGTGTCTGAATAGGAGCGGGGCCATAGTTACAGAGAGGGGTAGGTCATAGGCCACCTGCCTCCGGGCCTTGGACTGGCCACTCTGCTCCAGCCAAAGAAACCGTGGTGGTCAGGGACAGCCAGGACAGTGCCCAGGGACGGGAGCACAGAAGCAGCCCTGAGCTTGGCACGAACCTCCAGCTCCATGGGTAGCAGTGCACTTGGGACTCCCTAGGTTCCCCCCAGGGCACGTCTCCCTCCACCTGCTGGACAGCCCCCCAGCAGGCCTCCCAAGGACCCTGTCCAGCAGTGACACCTCTGGTGCCTGACATTGCTGGACTTCCCTGACAGGCCACCCGCGGCGGGCCTCTCTGGAGGGCCAGGCTGGCCACAGCTCAGAGGTCAGACAAGGTCAGACAAGGGCTGACGACCCTGGGCCATGTCTGTTCTCCCTCAGTGGGGGTGGGGCAGCACCCTCCACATCCATACTGAATTCCAGACAGGCGCGGCCAGAGCTCCCCTACCCAGGGTCTCCCTGACAGCCCCCGTGCCTGCAAATACCTGGCACAGTGTGCCCGGGACACAGCGGGGGCTCTGGGCCAGTGACATGTCCATGGGAGAGCTGCCCATGCCATCGGGCCTCTGGGTGTGGCCTGCCACGCCAGCTCCACGGAAACCCGGCCAGCTGGACACTGCAGAGTTCCAGCTGCAGCCCTGTGCAATGGGCACGATTTGGGAGTCTGTCTATGACCAGAACATAGATATCCCCACGAAGCAGGGAAGGGACACCAAGCTGGGGCCACCCTAGCTGACAGCCCCAGTCTACTCCTTTGTCCATTTCCTGTCCGTTTCCACGGAACCTGCCCGGGGTCCCCAGATCCACAGCCCGGCACACAGAGGGTTAACCACTTTCTCCTCTGCCTCTCAGGCTGCCCTGCCTGGACGTGTGGTCTCCATGGCGACAGCAGGCTCAGTGCCAGTGTGGGCCAGCAGATGGGCTGCTCTGACCCAGGCCCCACCCCAGCACTCAAGGGGCTCCCTGGCGGGCAGAGCTGCCCTGGCCCCAGGCCACAGCTCACCCAGCCACCCACCTGCCCTGCCACGGCAAGGCCCCCAAGCACAGGTGCCACTGATTCATCCATTCATTCCTTCAGCAGCTAACAGCATCCAGGTGACGCCCCTCTGCAAAAAGCCACACGCCCAGATTTTAACCCCTCTCTCTCCTGGGCACAAGCGGTCAGGTCCCCACTCTGCATGGTAGACGCACCCTGTATGAGCAGGGAGCTGGCACCTCGGACACAGCCTGTGACCCCCAAGCTTGGGCTGGCGGTGGCCGCTCAGACCCCCACACTGGAGGGAGGGCGTCTCCGTGCCTCTAAAGGTGGACTCCAACCGTGAGGGAGTAGAGTGCGCTGACCCTCTAAGGGGCAGTGGTGTCCCCGTGGGCTGGATGTCCAGTGGCCCTAATGGCCCTGGGCGCCGTGTCCATCCCAGGAGCTCCCTGCAAGTGCCCACACGGGCCCCTGGCTGTCCCCTTGCCTGCTCCACGTGGCCTGGCCAGCAGTTGAGCTGGACAGGCGGCTCTGGACGACTATCGCGGGACTCTGCAGACCCAGCCTCCCCAGGGGTCCAGAACTTTCCAACAGGGCGGGTCTGAAGGATTGGCCTCTCTGCCAGAGGTCTGCAAGGACGCCAGGGCCAGGTGAGTGACCACAAAGCCATAGGCCTCCTCGGGTCCAGGCGTCTTTCTGTCACTCACTCAACATCATAACTCACCAACATCTGGGCACCGTGCCCTGTGCTGGCCCCGGGGACACAGCGGTGAACAAGGCGCATGCCTGCCTTTGGCACACAGCCAAGTTCCCCTGGGGTGGGTATACACGCCCGACGAGGCCTGGGAGACCTTAGCCTAGTCCTACAGCCAGGACTCGATGGAGCAGTAACACACTGGGGGACAGCATCACAGCACCACCGTGTGCGGCAAGAGGGGGTGGGGGGCGGACCCACCATTATGTGGCCCTCACCGGTGAGCCCTGATGGCCAAGGACACTGTGCATCTTGGGGAAGGACAGGCTGGACAGAGGTCACTGCTGCTAGGACAGCTGAGCCCAGAAACCAAAGCAAAAGGACATTCCTACCTTCGGAATGAGATGGCGCCGGCAGGTTCACAGGGCAGACAGGCACCTCCGTGAGATGACAAAAGGAAGAGCCACCGTCACTGCGCTCCCCAGCTCTGCTGCCTGGGTTGTGCCACCCAAACTCCTGCCCTGCAAGCCCTGGGGCTCCCCTTGCCCTGCCCTCCAGCCCCTCGAGGTCTCTCCCTGCTGTGAAATCTCCCATGACTCTGACCACACAAGCTGGGTCCTGTCGACAGAGCAGCTCCGTCACCCCAGCTAGACCGTGAGTGCCCGAGGGATTCCCAGAGGCTGGCGTGTGCGTGAGCAGTGACCAGACCGTGGCCCCACACAGCCTGTGCCCTCCACCCCCACCTTCCTACTGAAGGCACCCCAAGCCCTACGGGGCTTACCCCACCCTTCTGGCTGTGCCCCCGCTTCTTAAGACCCCAGCCTCTATTCAGAGATGCTGCCACCTGGCCTGACCTGCACACAGAGTGCTGCCTGGGGTAGCTCACAAGTTTGCCAGCGTGGGTGCAAATGACATCTCAAACATCTCGGGACACCACCCTGGGCAGAGCCCAGCCACTCGTCCCAGTTTGGGCCAGCCGCCCTGCGGCACCTGGAGGCCCTCAGGCTGACAGCTGGCTTCCTGCTGACCCAGAACCAGAACCTCCAGGGGGCAGGTTGAATGGTACCCCCAAAAGATATGCCCATGTCCTAACCCCTGGACCTGTGATTGATCGCGACTTTACTTGGAAATAGGGTCTTTGCAGGTGTAGCTGAGCTAAGGATCTCAGGATGAGATCACCCTGGATTTATGGTGGGCCCCAAATCCAAGGACTGGTGTCCCTGTAAAAAGGGGGGACATACAGAGAAACAGGGAAGAGGCCCCATGAAGACAGGCGGAGGCTGGAGTGGCAAAGCCCCAAGCCAAGGCACAGCCAAGGCTGCTGGAAGAGGCAGGGACGGGATTCTCCCTCGGGGCCCCCAGAGGGAACCCGCGCCGCCGACACATAACTCTGGACCTCTGGCCCCGAGAACTGTGGGACGGCAAGTTAAGCCCCAGTCTATGGGACTTTGCTGCAGCAGCGCAGGGCACCCCGCACTCGCTGGCTGGGATTTCCACTGCTCCAGGCTTCACAGCCCCACCCAGGCAGAGCCCCCCCCCCGGCCCCCCAACCCTCCTCCTCCTCTCTTCTGCCAAAGCCAGGCTGAGGGCTCGCAGGGGTGGGCTAGCGGAATGCCTGCCCACCCATCTCCTGCCCACCCTCACTGCCCAGGGCCCCTTCTCACCTCCCGCCACCCTGCAGGAGTGAAAAGCCTAAAAAGTGACAACAAAGGATGGGTGGGGCGGGGCGGGGCAGAGTGTGGGAGAGGGCCTGGCTCTCACAGGTGCCCTCCCAGGACCTTTGCAGGAGCCCAGGGCCGCGCCGGAACAGCAGGCCTCAGCCAGGGGACTGGGTGGGCCCACAGACGGCCACTGGCTGAGGGTACTCCCCGTGCGCCAGCCCAGGGGAGCCACAGCCCAGGGCTGCAGGATAGCGCGAGAGCTGGGAAAAGTGAAGAGAAGAGTGGAGGCGGAGAGGAAGGAGCCATCCTAACGCCGAAGCAGAGCCCTCACCCTCTGCCCTCCCTCTGGCATCCGGCCAGCCAAGGTCTGAGCGCCAGAACTGGGCCTCAATGGGGTTCCCCCAGACAGTCCTCTGCCATCCTCCTTCCCCTTCGCTGGGCAGGACAGCAGAGGCGACCACCGCGACCAGGCTGGGAGCTGTCCCCGGTCCTGGCGGGAGTGGCCCGCTGAGCTGCAGAGGAGGGCCCAGGCCTGCCAGCGATGACGGTGCAACATCTGCACCCCACAGGGAGCGAGCGCCTGAAGCGGGAGTGCTGTGCACTCGGGGAGGGAGGCCCTGGCCCTGCACCGGGGACAGTAACCGTCATGGTCCCCGGGGGTGCCTGTAGACAAAAGGCAGTTTGCCAGGAGTGTGGACTTCCGCGGGCCTCAGGGAGCTGGGGGGACCCCCAGTCCTCCGGGGCGCCGCGCCCGGGGCGGGGGCTGCGTCTGTTGGGCCGGGCGGCCGAGGCCACTCACCTCTCGTGTCCCTTGCAGAGGAGGAAGAGCGCGCGCCAGGCGTGCGCGGCGGCCAGCAGCAGCGAGAGCAGGCCGGCCAGCAGCCCGAAGCGGCAGGCGGCCGGGGGGCCCCACTCCTGCACGGTGAAGCGCTCGCGCTCGTGCACCGTCAGGTTGGCGCTCAGCCACATGCCCTCGGTGAACAGCAGGCAGCGGCCGCGAAAGTCGCGGCCGTTCTCGGACAGCGGCACCACCACCGCGAAGCTGAACAGGAAGGCCAGGACGTAGCAGGCGCACTGCGCGCAGAGAAGGCTGCTGGGCGCCATGGCCGGCCAGGCGCGGGGAGCGGGGGCGCGCGCGGGGAGCGGTGCCGGGGAGCGTGCGGGGCGCGGGGCGCGGGCCGGGCCGGGGAGCGCGCGGCGCGGGGAGCCGGACGGCGCGGGAGGCTGCGCAGTCGCGGCGCCAGCCGTCCCGCCGCCGCCCCCACCCCCGGGACGCGTGCGCAGGCCGAGCGCGGTCAGCACCGCGGACAGCCCCGGCGCGCGGGATGGGCCACGGGGGAGAAGGGCGCGCGGGGCGGAGGCGGGGAACGGAAACCCGGGCGGGGGCAGGAACACTGCTGAGCGACTCATGGAGGCCGACTGGGGCGTTAACGGTTCAGGAGCGGCCCGTATGGGCCTGGCACAGGCTGGCTCTGTGTCCCCAGGTCCCCATCAGCGTTGGGGGCTGGTCAAGGGGAACGTGCCCAAGATGCCCACGGCGAGGGTGGAAGTGAGGTTTGCAGACCAGGCTGGAGTGGTTCCTTTGCGGGGGTCCAGGGGTGCAAACTACGTGAGAGAGGGATGGACGGTGGAGGAGTCGGGGTCAAGGGATGGGCCAGAGGTCATCCGCAGAGATAAGGGCCTGGAGAGAGGGCCGGGCGGAGCGCTCCAGCACCAAGCCCTCAGCGGGGACATGCGTTACATCGCCTGACGGGAGCAGGGCCCTGGAGCTGCGCTCGCAAGATAAATAATGGATGCGCGCGAGCACCTCATTAAGACGCCTTTGCTGAGATGGAATCTGCTGGTGCATTAATTAATAGAATTAATGCCTTTTCCAGTTTCCTTTAAGACTAAGTCACCTTTAGTGCAATTCCCAGAGTGAGGAAGCTGCAGTATTGCTCCTTCTGCTTTAAAATTACATCAGCATTTTTTGTTGCAAGCACTAAAAAATCTTTTTACTTTATTGCCAAAGTAATATATGCTCATTTTTAAGTCAAGTGATATAGATATACATAAAATAAAAATATCAAGGCTCCTTCTCATCCCTTCCCCACCCTCTCACACTACCAGGGGTGACCGCTTTGAACAGTCCGGCATGTTTTTCTAGACGTTTTGCTAAGCACAAAAACACGCAATTTACAGAAGTGCTTCACATTGTACACAGTGCTCTGCAGGCCGATTCTTTTATTCACCAAGGTCAAGGACATTATTCCCTGCCTGCACACACCGAAATGTTTCAGTCTTTTTAACAACTGCGAAACATCCACAGTAATGGTGATTCCACGGTTTGCGTAACTCCTCTTCAGCGGGATGTTCACTGTCTCTAATTTTTGTTATTTCAAATACTGTGGCGTGGACATCTCTGTGCATATATGTTTGTGTGTTCCTGCAGGTATTATAAGAGAAATTCTTAGAAAAGGAATTTCTGGGTCATAGGGTATGCACATTTAAAACGTTGACAAAAAATGCCAAACTGCTCTCTCAAAATGTTGTGCAAATGTACCCTCATGTCTGGGTGGCAGACCCCTCTCCAAAACAGAGGTGTCAGTTGATTTAAAATGCTATCAGTCTCACACAGAAACAATTTCATTGATGTGTAAACTTGGATTCACTCTAATCACAAGGCTGAGTGTATCTTCCTTCGCTCGTGACCATGTGTAATTTATCTTCTGTCAATAGCATATTCATTCTGCAGTCACTGCAGACCAGCCATGAGGTCTGTGACAGCCACCCTTCTCTTGGAGCACTCACTCAGGGTTTCTGCTACTACTGAGTACCCCAACTCAGCCCAAGAAAGCCCACCAGGAATCACAGCCTCCCCGCCAACCAGGGCAAGTGGGAATCCCACCTGCTCATTATCCAGGGGTGTGACTAATTTGAGCACATCTGGGGGTGCAACTCGCTGAAGCTTTGGCCAAAGCAAAGGACACCATGACAATCAAGAGGGATCTCGGCCAGGCGCCGTGGCTCACACCTGTCATCCCAGCACTCTGGGAGGCCAAGGCAGGAGGATCGCTCGAGGTCAGGAGTTCGAGACCAGCCTGAGCAAGAGCAAGACCCTGTCTCTACTAAAAATAGAAAGAAATTATATGGACAGCTAAAAAAAAAAATATTATATATATATATATAGAAAAAATTATCCGGGCATGGTGGTGCATGCCTGTAGTCCCAGCTACTCGGGAGGCTGAGGCAGGAGGATCGCTTAAGCCCAGGAGTTTGAGGTTGCTGTGAGCTAGGCTGATGCCACGGCACTCTAGCCCAGGCAACAGAGTGAGACTCTGTCCCAAAAAAAAAAAAAAAAAAAAGAGGGATATGACACAATTGGAAACCACAGATTGGGTTGGAAAGATTATTAATATCTACCATTTTAAAAAGGCATACGACTCCAGCATCATATTTTTAAGCAGATGAGTTCTACTTAGCCTTCAAAAATCAAAGAATTCCCTTGTTACAGGTATTGCTATTGGTTCTCCGGAAAAACAGAAGCAACAGGACGGAGAGAGAGGCAGGCGGTGAGGGAGGGCTGCCGGGGAGCTCATTTTAAGGAGTTGCAAGTCCAGAATCTGCAGCGTGGGCTGGCAGGCCGGAGACCCAGGGAAGACCGACGTTGCAGTTCAGGTCCAAAGCCGGCAGAATTCCCTTTCTCAGGGAGGTCAGGCACTTGTTCTGTTAAGACCTTCAACTGCTTGGAAGAGGCCCGCTGCTATGGTTTGAATGTCTGTCCCCTCCAACCCTCATGTTGAAACTCAGTCGTCAGTGTGGCAGCAGTCAGGAGGGGGTTATGTCATGAGGGCTCTGCTCTCACAAATGGATTAATCTATTCGTGGATTAGGGGCTAGTGGGTTTCCACGGGAGTGGGACTGGTGGCTTTATAGGAAGAGGAAGAGACCTGAGCTAGCACCTTAGCCCACTCAGCCCCTCACCACGTCATGCCCTGCACCATGTCGGGTCTCTGCAGGGAGTCCCCCTGTCCCCCGCCACCAGGAAGGTCCTCACCCCTTGACCTTGGACTTCTCGGCGTCCAGACTGTAAGAAATAAACTCCTCTCCTGTGTAGATTACCCACCTCAGGTGTTCAGTTACAGCAACAGAAAGCAGACCAGACGTCGGTCCACACTGTGGAAACCAGTCTGCTCTGCTCACGGGCCCCCGATCCAAATTTTAACCTTGTCCAAAACTATCTCCATGGAAACATCCTGTGAACATCCCTCGCCCAGCCAAGTCAGTGCAAAACATTAACCATCCCCTTACTGAAATAGTTCCAATCTTCAGAAAACACGGAAAACTCCAAAATCCATTTTTAAAAGCCAATATGACATTATTACCGAAACTTTATTAGGGTTTTGTAGGAAAGAAAGTAAAATAATAGGAGATTTCATATATAAATACTGTTGTAAACATTTTTCAAATAAAATCTTGGCAAATTGAATACAATTCAGCGTATTAAGAAAATAAGGAAATATGAGTAAGTAAAATTTGTTCCGCAAACGCAGGAACAGCTTAGCTTTAGGAAATTGTCCACGACACCCTCCACCAACAAATGAAGGAGACAAACCCACATTCTGTGTCCAGGGATCTCAAAGACATTTTACGCAAGTGAATATTCATTCCTGGTTTTTTCAAAACTCTGTAAAAATAAGAAGAAAAATACCTAAACATGGTAAAGATCACCTTAAAACGGCATCATAAATCTGCGCCTACTCGAATCAGGAGCCCAGGAATTGCCCGTCACACCTGTAACTGGACATCTGCTTGGCAATTCTGCTCGATCACCAAGACAAGAAAAATAAATAGGCAGTAAATCCATGGAAACAAAGAGCCAAAATGATCTTCACTGGAGGATACTACATTCTAGACCTAGAACACTCAAGATACTCTACAGAAAGTGTTAGACTTGACGAGAGAAGTTTGTCAGATGGCTGGATACAAGACAGACATACCAAATTCAACAGCCCTTCCCTTCGAGTATCTCAGCTCAGCTTCCCTGGGAAACAAACTCCGAGGCTCAGGTTTACCTGCGGCCATACCGTGATGGCGCGAGGTCGCAGAGCCGGGCAGGGCTGAGCACGCACAGTTGAGCAGAGGTGCCGGCAGGTGTCATGGTGCGGCAAGGGCCTTTGCCTGGACCCTGGCCTGGCCCTCAGCAACGCATCATGACGTCTCAGGATCTACACCCCTTCACGTCTCATGAAGGTGCAGAGTGCGTAGTGACCGATGCCTGTCTTTCCTCCAGGGACGCCGGGTTCTAGCATCTTTGCTCTCTGTTGGTCAGGACATCCCGGCTCCCTCACTGACGTCACTGCTCATTATGACACCTGAACCCACCTTGCTCCTGACAGTTAGGTGCCACCACCTGGTCTGTCTCATTTGGGGATCCTGTCGGCCTCATTGTCATCAGGGAGCCCAGGCCTGTGACGGCAGCTCCCGCTGTCACCCCGGGCCGGCAAGGAGGCCCCGCTGAGCTTCTCAATGATGCTGCACCCTCTCCCCAGCGTGGCCTCACTGCTCTGGCAAATGCAGTAGCCTCGGCAGCCACCCCACCCCAGGAACGGGGACCTCTGGGGGTGCTGCCATCCTACATAGCGTTTCCACTCTGCGTGCCCACGTCCCTGAGCCTTGACCTCCCTCCCAGCCCCTGCCCTGGCCGCTCCACAGCTCTACATCTACAGAGCCCCTGTCTCCACACCAGGTGGCAGGAAGCGGGATGTGCACATCTGGGGCGTTGCTCTGCCTCCCCCCCACCATCCTAGGAGCAAGTTAGCACCACTCCCGGATCCTGTCCGGGGTTACTCTGTGTGCCAGGAGAGCTCTCCCTTTCCAATAAGCTCTTTCTTATCCAACCTTCAAGTGCTGCTCCCCCCGCCCCAGTCTGGCCCTGCACATGCTCCCATCCCCCGTAGGCACAGGGTCTCGGGTCCTGTGGGGCCTTCGTCTGGGGCATGCCCTCCCTCCTCGCTCAGCAGCAGTTCACACTGACACTTAGTGCCACTGGTCTGGTCGTCAGCAGGGAGGGGACGCAGACCCTTCCCCAGGGGCCATGCACTCTCCTTGCAAAGCAAACCTATGAAGCACCTTCAAACAAGGTGTCATGGATTGACTGTGACCCCCTAAAAAGAAATGTTGAGGCCTTAACCTCCAGCACCTCAGAATGTGACCTCATTTGGAGACAAGGCCTTTGCAGAGGTGCTTAAGCTAAAAGAAGGCCCTAATGCAATGCCACTGACCGGTGTCCTAACACAGGGGGAGCTGGAGGCAGACATGCACGCGGGTGGGACGCCACGCAAGGACGGAGGCGCCAATCGGTGCGCTCACTCGCCTGTCAGTCCCAGCGCCAGCTCGTCCAGGAACAGCCTCACGAACACGCCCAGAGCATGTCTAACTGCACACCCGGCACCCGTGGCCCCGGCAAATTGACATATAAAATTAACTGTCACACTCACGCCCAGTACAAACATAAACGCAATGTGGTTTTTTTTGTTTTTGTTTTGGTTTTGGTTTTGGTTTTTTTGAGACAGAGTCTCACTGTGTTGCCTTGGCCCTGTCTCTCTAAACCGAGATCCACAGTCATCGATCCGGCCCAAAGCAGGCCCTTCGTCACCGTCACCGCAGCCTGGCCCATGGCAAGGGAGGAGGGTGTGCGTGCAGACATGACCAATCACGCTCGAGAGAGAAAGCTCCACTTAGATACATGCAAGTAAGCGGCAAGGAAACAGTTTACACAGACGGAAGCCTCCAGGGAGAGGTAGAAGCTTGACTGGAGTCAGAGAAAGGTGTGGGTGGTCACCAGGAGAGAGGGGCCTGGCCACAACCCTCTCTGTGCCCCGAGGGCACTTGTCTGATTTAGTCGGGTGCCCCACACCCAGGGCTGGCACTCTCCCCCACCCAGATGACCCCACCCGCTGCTCTCAGAACTCAGAGGCAGCAGAAGGGACGTGGCAACAGTCCCAGCGGGATGAATGTGGGGACGCACCCTTAACGTGGCGCTTGCGTGTCTCAGGAAACCGAGATAGGAACCAAAAATAAAAACTGCTATGCCTCACTATTAGAAGGCCAATTGCAAGCCATCGAATTTGTGCACATAGGCAAAGAAATTATTCCTGAAAAAAAGTGCAAATTGCTACTTCACTGCATGTAAATGAACCATTAATTGCTTTTTGCAAACAATATTTATGCAAATGGTCCCGCTCTCTGCAAAGCTGCACAGATTATGCGTGTGCATTTCCATTTGCCTCCACCCTCCTCTCCTCTCTGGGAGCCGAAGAACTGCCAGCAGGAGCCCCCCACAAACAGATTTTTCTCTCTGTGCCCCTGCGGGGTCCTCCCTGCCTCCTCTGCCCCGCCCGTTCCCCATCACCTCTGCCCCACCACTGCATGTCCCTGAGTCCTGCCTTCCACACGTGAATGTCCTGTTCCCAAGCATCCTCGAACCCCACGGGAACATAAAGGCCTGAATGCCCACCCTGCAGTCAGAGCACTGGCTCCACCAGCAAAGGGAACACACAGTCTAGCAACTTAGCAGAACTGTCTGCAAGGCACAGCCCATTTCTCTAATATGTAAAGACTTTCTGCAAATCAGTAAGAGCAGGGCCACATGTCAGCAGAATAAAATAGTCAAGGAAGATGAACAGTTGCAGAAAATAAAATCAACCGATTTTTAAACATGTGAAGAGAGTCTTAAAATCACTCGCAATCAACAAATGCACCTTAAAACTACCCTAAGAGGACTTCTGAGCAGCCAAAGAGAATGGCAGGTGCTGGGGTCTACCTCACCCCAAGGGTCCTCCTGACTTGTGCAGAGCAGCAGGACACCAGGACGGGATGTCCCAACCCAAAAACGGCAGTGAGCAAAGACAGAGAACAAGAGATTCCTCTCACTCTCCGCAATGGGCAAGAGCAACCCCAGAGTAATTAAGGGAAAGAGAGAAAGGGATGCTGCCGGTGGGGGTGCGATTGCTCCCAAACCGCCGGGACTACAGCGTCTGTCCTCTGCGCAAAAATGCCAGACGCGTGTCCTCACAGGTCAGCCCACTGCAGAGATGTGTGGACAGCACGTGCCGTCTAAAGTGGCATCTTTCAAAGGCAGAGCTTCGAGGGAAGCAAAAAGCAAGAAAGAAGCGGGATGTACTTTTTAGTAATCATGTGGCGAAGGCAAAAATGGAGTAAAAGGGGGAATTCTAAGCCCATTAAAGAACCTGCACTCTGCTACCCTGACGGAACAGGGGCCCAAAGCAGGGGCTGGTAAACCACCCAAATACACAAAATGGTCGAGAAAATTGTCTGTTCAAAGCTCCTACAGAAACCAGAGAGTGAAATCAACATACCTCAGCTGGATAAAAAGTAAAATACGGCAGAACAAACGCGCACCCCCACCCCCCGACTGAACCGAACACGCTCGCGGGGGCAGGTGGGGCGTGAAATCCCGGCTCGAATCAGAAATTCAAAGCGTAAGAGCACAAGTGGGCAAAAGCGGGAGGAAATGAAAAGAGCTGTTGAAATCAGAAAAGAATGGGGAAAACACACAAAATGATCTCAGAAATGACTCTATTATGAGACGCCCAGGTAAGAGAAAGCAGGGCAGCAGCCAAGAGAGTGACAAGACCATGAAGGAACTCACAGGCCGCGGAGGGGGTGGTGCCCGTGGAGGGGGTGGTGCCCGCGGGGGAGGTGGTGCCCGCAGGGGAGGTGGTGGTGCCCGTGGAGGGGGTGGTGCCCATGCAGGAGGTGGTGCCCGCGGAGGGGGTGGTGCCCGCGGAGGGGGGTGGTGGCCGCGGGGGAGGTGGTGCCCGCGGAGGGGGTGGTGGCCGCGGGGGAGGTGGTGCCCGCGGAGGAGGTGGTGGCCGTGGAGGAGCTGGTGCCCGCGGAGGAGGTGGTGCCCGCGGAGGAGGTGGTGCCCATGGAGGGGGTGGTGCCCATGGAGGGGGGTGGTGGCCGCGGGGGAGCTGGTGCCCGCGGAGGAGGTGCCCGCGGAGGGGGTGGTGCCCGCGAGGGAGGTGGTGCCCACGGGGGAGGTGGTGGCCATGGAGGAGCTGGTGCCCGCAGAGGGGGTGGTGCCCGTGGAGGAGGTGGTGCCCATGGAGGGGGTGGTGGCCGCGGAGGGGGTGGTGGCCGCTGGGGAGGTGGTGCCCGCGGGGGAGGTGGTGGCCGTGGAGGAGCTGGTGCCCGCGGAGGGGGTGGTGGCCGCGGGGGAGGTGGTGCCCGCGGAGGGGGTGGTGGCCGCGGCAGAGGTGGTGGCCACAGTGGAGGTGGTGGCCACAGTGGAGGTGGTGGCCACGGCGAAGATGGTGGCCGCGGAACACAGCACAGCACGTAATCGCAGCCCCCGTCAGAAACAACAGGACGGCAACAGCTCACAAAACTTTAGTCCCAGAAAATGTTCCAAAATTAAAAGACTTGACTCTACATATCAAAAGCCCCATCCCCACGGATGTCTGGGATAATTAACCAGAAATGGTCAACGCTGAGAAAATACCTAGTGAAACTATTAGGTTTCGAAGACAAAGCAAAAGTAACTCACGAGAGCAACCGAGCCAGCCTGGCGTCAGACCCTCAGAAACACCACGCAGGCCGGTGTGGTGGGGCAACCGTCAAAGTAACTGGAGGAAAGGCTTTGGCAGCTCTGCAAGGTCCGGCTTTCTGAGAAAAAATTCCTGCTACCCTGGGCGAAAGGCTAGCGGGAAGGCAAAGGAGGCTTGCAGATCTCGAACAGTGAACCAGGAGAGAGGTCTGCAGGCTCACCTCCCTTTGGGTGGGTGTGTAAATTCCAAAGCAGACAAAACCCAGAGCCATTTCTTCACACCCCAGAGAACTGTCCGACTCGAGACTCTTCCCTTCTCATCTCAGAGAGAATTTTCTTACCTTAGAAAATAAGTTTCACCTCCCTCTCACCCTCAGATGTAGCAGTTCCTTCAGGAAGCTCTAAGACTCATAATTTTGGGGTCCCTCCCTAGTGCAAAACTCACTTTTGCAGGGCAGGGTTCAGCTTGCCTGTACCACTTTGTCCCCGGAGGGGGGTGGGTCACAGGGAACCGATGCCAATGTATTTGTAAATATGTAACGGGTCTTCCTCTAAGCTGGAAACCTTGTGCTCACTGTTAGGATGAAGTAAATATGTATAGATACACAAATACATCCACATGCAACCAACTTCGCTTCCAGTACCAAGGCTATAGAAAACAATTTTAAATGTGCAAGAACTTAGAAAACGCTGAATCATGAGCCTTTCTTGAGGAATCGACGAGAAGATTGACTTCATCCAACCCAAGAGACGACTGGCAGACCTCGGCAACAGGACTGTTGCTGGGGAAGAGGCTGAAAGACTGGGACACCAATGTCATGGGCTGTGACAAGCAGGGACAGGGCAACTGTGAAAAACAAGACAGGAAGCGAGGCAGAGAGAGAACCAGCGCAAGCTCACAGCTGCTGCACCACGATCAGTGGGAGTCAAAGTTACCACGAAAAACTAACCCACCAACAGCTAAAGTGTAAATGAGAGAGCAGGATGGGAAACTAAGGGCATTTAATAAGCACAGAGGAAATCATTAGGTAGAAACACAGACCCCTAAAAAATAACAAGAAGAAAGAGCAAAGTGTGTCCCTCACATGGCAGATGGAACAGCGTCCGCATAACTAGAAAGCACTGTGACAGCTGACACAAGCATGTACGACTGTCTCGGTCCTTTCAGCTGCTGCAACAGAACACCTCAGCCCAGGCAACTGAGGCAAACAGAAACTCCTTTCTGGAAGCTGGCGAGTCCCAGATCAAGACCCAGCAGATGTGCCATCTGGCGAGCGTCCCTTCCTCCTGGATGGCGCCTGACACACGTGGGCACGTCGGGCAGAAGGACAAACAGCTCCCCTGGCCGGTTACACTTCAAGGCACTGATCCCCTCATCACCCCCAAAGGCCGTGTCTCTTAACACCACACCCTGGAGGTCAGGTTTCAACACATGAGTCTTGGGGGAGGGACACAAACATTCAGGCCACACCAAGGCCACGCTGAAAAATGTTCACGGGCTTGACTCACCTACTACAAGGAAAAGCTTTCAGCCTGGCTCAAAAGCAACACGCAGAAATAAAGTGATTCAAAACGCTGACACTAAAGGTTGGCAAAGGTATACTAGGCACATAAAAGCAGTAAGAAAAGAGGTGGCGATTCTGCTACCAAGGAGAATTCAAGACAGAAAACATTAAACAGGAAAAATAGGGACTTTTTAATGCAAAAAGACACAATTCACAACAAAGATAAAACGGTTATGTAACAAATAGCTCAGCAACCACCTTTATGAAGCACAAGCGCAGAAAATACACGAGTCCCAGAAGCAAACGCAACACTCCGACACATCGCTCCCGGAACAAGACAGATCAGATGAACCAAACTGCAGGTGGAGTGGGTCACTCGTGTCCCCCAGGGCGCAGACAGGAGGCGAAGGTACGTGTCATGGCGGCACCTGTGGGAGAGCTGGGGGGGACGCAGGGCTGGAAAGGCAGAGCCTGGGACTGGGAGACGCACGTCTGATAAAGTCTCTGCAACCCAGGGGGTGACTCGGGAGCAGAGGCCGTGCGAGACAGGGTCCCACCGGAGCAGACTGGCCAGGTCCTCCTCCCCAGGCCATAATCCTGTGTCACTGCCTGGGGCTGCCCAGGAGGAACTCGGCTCCAACACTGGCAGGTCCCCGGGAGCTACAGCTGCAGGCTGTCAGCTAGTGGCTCTCCTAGCAGCTGAGCAACGAGATCCTTCTGGAAGGGACAGCTGAGTGACACACCTCCACAGCTGCCACATAAGGATACAGAAGATGTAAATAACACAGCCAATCAGGTAGTGCTCATGTGTGTATTTTATATGTACATACACATATTTTATATGTACACATGCGCACGCACACACACACATGTGCCTGAAGCCTGGAGATGGACAGCGGTGATGGCTGCTGAACAATGTCAATGTACTTCAATTAAGGCCACTGAACTGTTCATTTAAGATGTTAACTGGTAAATTTTATGTTACTGTATTTTACCATACCAAAAGCTATGAATACACTGAGGCCAGGTGTGGTGGCCCTCGCCTGTAGTCCCAGCACATTGGGAGTCTGAGGTGGGAGGATGCCTGAGGCCAGGAGTCCAAGGCCACAATTGAGACACTGCAGAGCCTGGGTGATAGGGCAAGGCCTTGTCTAACACACGAGAACCACACTGAGACACCATCTCGTACTGACAACTAGAAACCATGACAATGCATTCTGTGTTGGCAAGGCTGTGGGGAAACAGTCACTCTTATAAATTACTGGTGGGTGGCCGGGCGCGGTGGCTCACACCTGTAATCCCAGCACTCTGGGAGGCCAAGGTAGGAGGATCACTAGAGATCAGGAGTTCGAGACCAGCCTGAGAAAGAGTGAGACCCCGTCTCTACTAAAAATAGAAAAAATTAGCCAGGTGTGGTGGCGCACACCTGTAGACCCAGCTACATGGGAGGCTGAGGCAGGAGGATCACTTGAGCCCAAGGGTTTGAGGTTGCTGTGAGCTAGGCTGATGCCACGGCACTCTACCCTGGGCAACAGCCAGACTCTGTCTAAATAAATAAATTAATTAAATGGCTATAGTAAGAACTCATGAGTCTATACTGAAATAAATAATGGAATGAATAATAAATGCATAAACTAAAAAAATATTCAAAAGAAAACTACAGACATTAGAATTTTAAAAATCAATGGATAGATTCACCAGACATTTAGACACAGCTGTAGAGAAAATCATCTGATAAAAATGTGAGAAATTTCCTGCATGCAGAACAGAGAAATGAAAAAATGGGACATGGAAAATAGAGTCAGGAAAGAAATAATGAGGTCTAACTTAGCTCTAATTGGAATTCCAGGAGAGAACAGAACGGACAATGTTTGAGGGACGGCATGGAACTGAAGAAAGAGATGGATTCTGAGATTCATGAGTCAAAATAAGATCTGGCAGAATAAATAAATTAATCACACACCTACTTATACCTCAGTGTAACTGCAGAACATGGTGACAAAGAGAAGGAATTAAGGGTAAACACAGAGAAAATCACAAGCATTAGTTTGCTAGGCATGCCACAATGAAACACCGGAGACTGGATGACTTACAGAAATTTCCTTTCTCATAGTTCTGGAGGCTGGAAGTCCAAGATCAAGGTGTCAGCGGGTTGGTTTCCCCCAAGGCCTCTCTCCTTGCCTTGCAGACAGCCACCGGCTCCCTGTGCCTTTACGTGGCCTTTCCTCTTCTTATGAGGACGCCGGTCAGACTGGATTAGGGCCCCACCCTGATGGTGTCATTTCTCACTGACAGCCTCTCAGCCAGGCATGATCACATTCTAGGGGACTGGGGACTGGGACTTCAACATATAAATTGGGGAGAGGGGAGTAGACACAATTTATCCCATAACAGCACATACCCTACAATGGAACTAGAATTCAATGACAGCAATAGTTCTTAACAGCAACGACCAAAGCCACAAGAAAGTGGGAAAATGTCTTCATAGTAGTAACAGAAAAATATCGTCAACTTAGCATTTTATACCCAGCTAAATTACTGGTCAGGATTGGGAACTGTAATAAACCCCTTCAACAAACAAAAACTTAAAATTTAACATTCACATCCCTTCACTGAAAGAACTCCTGAAGAATATTCTCCAGAGAGAAAAAAGTTAAAACCAGAGGAAGGAATGACATTCAAGAAGCAATAGTGGGGGGAAATACAAAATATGCAAATAAATCCAAACAAGATTACTGTTAAATAATAATAATAATGAGCAGACATGAATGGAACAGAGAAGCAACAATAAAGAATTGACCCAAAACTGGATTTTCAGAAATAAAATAGTAAAAAAAACTTGTCTGTGAATATCAATTTAGCTGCACCCCACAAGTTCTGATAAGTAGTTATTCAGATCTAAACATTTTCTAATTTCCTTTGTAATTGCCTCTTTGAAAATAAATTTTTTTATTTCACAATGATGGATTTTGATATTACCTTTTGCTTTTTATTTTGAAGTTTACTACAGTTTGACGAGAGAATGTGGCCTGCCCAACCCACTTTTTGGTATTTTCTAAATGTGGCTGATGTTTGTAAATGCTCCCTGGGTGCTTAATCAGAACGCGCAGCCTCTAACTGGGCAGTTTCCTGCACGTGTCCATTGGATTAAACAGCTTGACTGTGCTTTTCACATCTTTCTGATCCTGATTCATTTCTATAATTGTTTATCAGTTACTTGTCAATACTCAGCATTTGAAATGTGACTAACCCAGTCTACAGCTGTACCACCCTGAATGCGCCTGATCTCGTCTGAAATGTGACCAGTCCAACTGGTGAGAGAAACTGAATTTTAATTTTTTGAGTATTCATTCTTTTTTATTATTTCTTTTAAATTTCGGAATATTACGGGGGTACAAATGTCTTGGTTAGATGGATTGCTTTTGTAAAGCTTGAGTCAAGGCTATAAGTGTGCCCATCACCCAGACAGTGTACACTGGATGCGATTTCACCCATCCCCTCCTCCCCACTCCCACCTGCTTGATTTCCGTTGAGCTTTACTTCCATCTGTTCTCATGAGTGCTGATTGGTTAGTTCCAATTTCATAGTGAGTACATGTGGTGTTTGTTTTTCCATTACTGCTATAGTTTACTTAGGAGAATGGTCTCCAGTTCCATCTAGGTTGTTACAAAAGGTATTAATTCACCATTTTTATGGCTAAGTAGCACTCCATAGCATACACATACCACATTTTACTAATCCATTCATGAATTGATGAGCACTTGGGTTGATTCCACATCTTCGCAATTGTGAACTGTGCTGCAATAAACATTCAAGTGCAAGTGTCTTTTTGGTAAAATGGCTTTTTTTCCTTTGGGTAAATACCCAGTAGTTGGATTGCTAGGTCAAATGGTAGGTCTACCTTTAGTTCTTTGAGGAATCTCCATACTATTTTCCATAGAGGTTGTACTAGTTTACAGTCCCACCAACAGTGTATAAGTGTTCCTTTCTCTCCACATACACACCAGCATCTGTTGTTTTGGGACTTTTTGATAAAAGCCATTCTCACAGGAGTTAGGTGGCATCTCATTGTGGTTTTGATAAGCATATCCTTCTTAATTAGAGACATTGAGCATTTTTTCATGTTTATTGGCCATTAGTCTATCTTCTTTTGAAAAGCCTCTGTTAATGTCTTTTACCCACTTTTTAATAGGGTTGTTTGATTTTTTGCTTGCTGATTTGAGTTCTTTGCAGATTATGGTTATTAGCCCTTTATCAAATGTATAGTATGCAAATGTTTTCTCTCATTCTTTAGGTTGTCTATTTGCTCTGTCGATTGTTTACTTGGCTGTGCAGAAGTTTTTTAATTCAATCCAGTCCCATTTATTAATTTTTGTTGTTGCTGTGATTGCCATTGGGGTCTTCTTCATAAATTCTTTGCCTAGGCCAATATCTAGAAGAGTTTTTCCAGTATTTTCTTCTAGAATTCTTATAGTTTTATGTCTTAGGTTTAAGGCTGTTATCCATCTTGAATTAATTTGTGAGAGGTGAGAGATAAGAACCGTGTTCCAGTCTTCTACATGTGCCTGTCCAATTTTCCCAGCACCATTTATTGAATAGGGGTTCTTTTCCCCAGTGTATATTGTTGCCTGCCTTGTCAAAGATCAGACGGCAATATGTGGGTGGTTTTACATCTGGGTTCTGTGTTCTGTTCCTTTGGTCTGTGTCTCTATTTTTGTGCCAATACCATGCTGTTTTGGTTACTATAGCCTTGTAGTATACCTTGAAGTCTGGTAAAGTGATGCCTCCTAATTTTTTCCTTTTGCTTAAGGTTGGTTTGGCTATTTGGGCTCTTTTCTGGTTCCACACGAAGTATAGGATTATTTTTCTAGATCTGTGAAAAATGACATTGGTATTTTGATGGGGATTGCATTGAATCTGTAAATCATTTTGGGTAGTATGGACATTTTAGCAATGTTGATTCTGCTGATCCACAGGCATGATGTTTTTCCATTTGTTTACATCCTCTGCAATTTCCTTCCTCAGTGATTTTCAGTTCTCCTTGTAGAGGTCTTTCACCTCCTAGGTTAAATATATTCCTAGGTATTTTATTTTCTTTGCTGCTATTGTGAAAGGTATTAAGTCTTTGATTTGATTCTCAGCCTGATTGTTGCTGGTGTATAGGAATGCTACTTATTTGTGTATGATGATCTTGTAACCTAAGACTTTGCTGAATTCATTTATCATTTCCAGTGGTCACTTAGCAGAATCTTTGGGGTTTTGTAGATATAAGATCATAGTGTCAGCAAAGAGTGATAGTCTGACCTTCTCTTTCCCCATTTGGATACTCTTGATTTCCTTCTCTTGCCTGATTGCTCTGGCTAGGACTTCCAGCACTACATTGAACAAAAGTGATGACAGTGGGCATCCTTGTCTTGTTCCAGTTCTAAGTGGGAATGCTTTCAAGTTTTCTCCTTTCAGTATGATATTGGCTGTGGGTTTGTCATACATGGCTTTTATAATTTTGAGATACATTCCATATATGACTATTTTCTTAAGAGTTCTTATCATAAAAGGGTGCTGAATTTTGTTGAATGCTTGTTCAGCATCTATTGAGATGATCATATGATCTTTCTTTTTGGTTCTGTTTATGTGGTGAATCACACTTATGGATTTATGTATGCTGAACTATCCTTGCATCCTAGAATGAAGCCCACTGGGTTACGGTGGATTATTTTTTTAACGTACTGCTGAATTTGGTTTGCTAGAATTTTATTCAGAATTTTTGCATCTACATTCATAGGGAAAATTGGTCTATAGCTTTCTTTTTTTGTTGTGTCCCTTCCTAGCTCTGGTATCAAGGTGGTACTGGCTTTGTAGAACGAGTTGGGGAGGATCCCTTCCTTCTTGATGTTACAGAATAATTTCTGCAGTATGGGCACCAATTCTTCTTGTAGGTCTGATAAAATTCAGATGTGAAACCATCTGGTACTGGAATTTTTTGTTGGAAGACTTTTATTGCTGTTTAAATTTCATTGCTCATTATTGGTTTGTTCAGGAGTTCTGTTTCTTCCTGATTGAGCCTTGGAAGGTTGTGTGTTTCCAAGAATTTGTCCATTTCCTCAACATTTTCAAGTTTATGTGCATAGAGATTTTCAGAGGATTCAGAGATATTTTGTATTTCTGTGGTATCAATTGTAATATACCCTTTTTCATTTCTGACTGAGCTGATTTGGGTCCTTTCTTTTCTATTTATGTTTAATCTAGTGAGAGGTCTATCAATTTTATCTTTTCAAAGAACGAACTATTTGTTTCATTAACCTTCTGTATAATTCTTATGTTTCCCATTTCATTTAGTTCTGCTTTGACAAATTAGTTGTTTATTTTCATCTGTTGGGTTTGGGTTTGGTTTGCTCTTCCTTTTCTAATTCCTTGAGATGATTCATTAGAGTGTTGATTTGTGATCTTTCTGTCTTTTTGATATAGGCACTAAAAGCTATGAATTTTCCCCTTAGGACTGCTTTTGCTGAATCCCATAGATTTTTGTTAACTTGTGTACCCTTTGTCATTTAGTTCCAGTAATCTTTTTATTTCCATCTTAATTTCCTCCTTGACCCAATAATCGTCCAGCAGTAGGTTTTTTAAATTCCATGACTGTGTAGAGTTGAGTGCTTCTATCAGAGTTGATTTCTAATTTTATTCTACTGTGGTCTAAGACACATGGCATAATTTCTACTTTTTTTAATTTGGTGAGACATGTTGTGTGGTCTGAAATGTGATCAATCATAGGAAACATCCCATGTGCTGATGAGAAGAATGTATATTCAGTAGTTTTTGGGTAGACTGTTCTGTAAATGTCCATTAGGCCCATTTGTTCTAGAGTCCTGTTCAAGTCTAGTGTTTCTTTCTTCATTTTCTGCCTGGAGGATCTCTCCAGTGGGGTATTGAAGTCCCCGGCTGTTACAATGCTGTTGTTTATCACTTTGTTTAGGTCTACTAGGGTTTGCTTTATGAATCTGGGAACACCTGTGTTAGGAACATAAATATTTAGGATTGCTATGTCTTCTTGTTGAATTGCTCCCCTTACCATTATATAATGACCATCTTTGTCTCTCTTTACCATTACTGATTTGAAGTTTATGTTGTCTGATGAAAATGGCTACACCAGTTTTCTTTTTATTTTGATTTGCATGGAGTATTTTTTTTCCATCCCTTCACCATGAGTCTGAATGAGCCCTTGTGGGTTGGATGTCTTTCCTGGAGACAACAGCTACTCAGCTTGAATTTTTTTATACATTCAGCCAGCCTGTGTCTCTTGAGTAGGGAATGCAAGCCATTCATGTTTACGGGAAGAATAGATAAGTGGGATGCATTTCTGTTCATCCTGCTAGGTAGAACCTTATTGCTTTTTTTTATGTTTTGAGCCATTATGGTACATGGGCTCTGAGCTTTAGCTTTTGGGGAATTTTTACACTGGTGGTTGTCTATTGTGCTGATCAGTGTATAATGCAGGTCTGAGTACTTCCTGCAGGGCAGGTCTGGTCTTCACAAATTCCCTCAGTGTTTGCTTGTCTGAGAAAGTCTTTATTTCTCATTCTTATAAGAAACTTAGCTTTTCAGGATACAAAATTATATGCTGGCCATTACTGTATTTAAGAAGACTGAGAATGGAGGCCCTATCCCTTCTGGCTTGTAAGGTCTCAGTTGAGAAGTCTGCAGTTAGCCTGATGGGTTTTCCTTTGTAAATTACCTGATGTTTTTGCCTTACGGTTCGCAGGAGTTCCTCCATTGTGTTAACTTCGGCCAGTCTGATGACCGTGTCATGGTGATTGCCTCTTTGCGATGAATCTCCCAGGTGTTCGTTGAGCTTCTTGAAGCTGAATATCTAAATTTCCAGCAAGACCACAGAAGTTTTCCTCACTTATTCCCTCAAATAGTTTTTCCAACCCTTGTATGTTTTCTTCTTCCCCCTCAGAAATGCCTGTGATTCTTAGGTTTAGCCTGTTTATATAATCCCATATTTCTTGTAGGCTTTGTTCATTCCTCTTATTTCTGTTCATCTTTGACTGACTTAATTCAAAGTGTTGTCTTCAAGCTCTGAGATTCTTCTGCCTGACCTAGTCTATTCTTAAAACTTTCCACTGTGTTTTGTATTTCCTTGAATGAATTTTTCATTTCCAGTTCTATTTGATTTTTTTTAATAATTCAATTTCTTTGGTGAATTTTTCATTCATTTCCTGTATTGGTTTTGTGGTTTGTGTAGGTTTTCCATTTTTTCTTGTATTTCACTAAGCTTACTTATAATCCATACTTGGAATTATCTGTCAATTCAATATTTTCATTTTTGTTAGTATCCATTGGTAAAGAGTTATTGTTTCCAGCCAGGCGCGGTGGCTCACGCCTGTAATCCTAGCCCTCTGGGAGGCCGAGACGGGTGGATCACTCGAGGTCAGGAGTTCGAGACCAGCCTGAGCGAGACCCCGTCTCTACTAAAAATAGAAATACATTATCTGGAAAACTAAAAATATATATAGGAAAAATTAGCCGGGCATGGTGGCGCATGCCTGTAGTCCCAGCCACTCGGGAGGCTGAGGCAGTAGGACCGCTTAAGCCCAGGAGTTTGAGGTTGCTGTGAGCTAGGCTGACGCCACGGCACTCACTCTAGCCCGGGCAACAAAGTGAGACTCTGTCTCAAAAAAAAAAAAAAGAGTTATTGTTTTCTTTTAGGGGTGTCCTTTCACTCTTAGTTTTCATACTTCCAGAGTTCTTTTGCCAATTCCTTCTCATCTGGCCTCTTGATTGAGTCCTGGGGGTGCTAGACTTGGCTTGCAGGCCTGTCTGAGTCCCCAAAGATCAATCCTTGATCGTGCCAGGGAGAGGAATGCTGGTCCCAAGTTCCCTATGGAGTGTTCAGGCAGGTTTAAAGATCCTCTCAGGTTGCCTCTGACCTGCTGTCTTCACCTCTTCCCAGCAGTGTGAATTGTATTGGGTCCCCCAGCTTAATCTCCGGGATGGCAGGTGGTTCTTGTGAACACGAATCAGCCATGCCCTGTTTGCTTGAGTTGAAAGGCATTATGATGAGCTATTGAGTTGTTCCCCCGTCATTGGTTGATGTTTGTGTGAAAGAGCCAGTTGCCAAGATATTCTTTTGTGCCCACGGTAAGCTCTGGTTCCCCAGGTGGGGTAGTTGAGTGCCCCAAGCTTTAGGGGGACCCTGTAGGTCCCAGGTGGTTGCTTGATCTCTGCTCCCACTGAGGGGGGGGAAGGAGCCAGGCAGGTCACGGCTGGCTGTGGGACCCTGAAAGGCTTTGCAAAGCCTCAGCCAGCCTCAGAAGTTCTTTTCTGGCCACTAAGGGGAGCCACTGGTAGGAGCACCAGGACAAGCTCTCCAAACCAGGAAGGGCTGTTCATGAAGAAGAGACCTAAGCTCTTGAGTGTTAAGGCCAGGGGCTGGGGTCTTTCAGCCCTTGTCCAGTAGTGCGATTTTTCTGCAGGGAGGGGTGAGTGCTCTCGCAAATTGCTGCTCTTTGGACCCCCACAGCACACTTCTATCAGTGGAGTCCACGTGTGCTCCCTCACCACCCGAGCCCAGCTCTCAAACCTCCCCCCAGTCTGTGCGTCTGACCCAGTAGTGTGTGTCTCCGTGGAATGCCAGCGGGCAAGGAGTTCCGTGTTTGTGCAACCCTGTTCCACTACAAGTCCTCAAAGGAAGAGGAGTTGGCCCCTCTATCTGTGGGGACCTCAGCCAAGAGTGTGCTCCCAGTGGAGAGAAGTGGCCACTCGTAGTGGAGGATCCAGGGTGAGGTCTTGGGGCCCAGATGCAGCACTGGGATCTTCCGATGGTTTCCCAGGCCTAGCAGAAGCTCCAGAGACACAGAGGCGGAGCCTCAGGCTCTGACGTGTGAGCCTCAGAGCCATAACTGGGGAGGGCCTCAGAGCCAGGAGCAGGGCTGTGGGTGAAACAGGCTGATCCACCCTCGGGGCAGGGAGGTCAGGGCTGAGCAGGCAGCAGGCAGTTGGGACGTGGTGGGCAGTCGGGGCCGAGCAGGTGAGCTGTTCCACAGGCTGCAATGGTGGCCAGGCTGGCCATGGAAATGGCAGCAGACCAGAGCCTGCTGGTCAAGCTGCTCCCTGACTTGGCCTGAGCCCCTGCAGTGCCTCAAGCAGCAGCCCCACAGTGGGAGACAGCTGTGCTGCCAGGGCCAGCTCTGGTGACAAGCTCACAGCCACCAGATCCCACCTGCTATCCTGCCACCGCTGGTACCTACACAGGGTCCCAACCACACAGTGGACCCTGCAAAGCAGCCTTCCCTGGAGCCCAGGCCTCGGCCATCACTCCGAAGTCCGGCTGGCATGGCCACTGTCTTCCCAGCTCAGAGCCAGCCCTCGCTGGCCTCTGCCTGGTCCTTGCAAATTCAGCCTCATCTGTCTTCCCCCCTGTGGTCTATTAGAGGCTTCAGAGAGACTGGCACTGATTAAATGACTGTAATAGACAACATACATTTCCTGTTGGGGACCCCAAACCCCAGGCCACCTCCTAGGGCTGGGAGGTAGAGACAGACGTTACCCACTCACCTGGCCACACTGAGGTGAGTGACTGGTCCCAGAAGGCAGATGGGGTCCCTGTGTCATGTCTCCCAAATCCCACCAACCTGGGCCAGGACTGAGACCTCCCCCTTCTCTCCAACCCACCCAGGACCTCAACCGAGCTGCTGCCCAGGGTCCTGCTGTGTGTGGCAGAGGCTGGCCCAGCCTGTCCACCCACCTACCTACCCAACTGGAGTCCCTAGGAGGGAAGGAGCTGGCACCCACCCAGCCCCTCACTGGTCCTGTGTTGCAGAGGGGGAAACTAAGGCTCAGAGAGGCATGGCAGGCTGACCAAGCACCAGCCTGGCCTCCTGATCCTGAAGCCTGTGCCTCTGGGGAAAGAGAAGAAAGAGGTAAACACACGCTACAGCCCAATCCCCGTGACAAGGGGCATCTTCCCCGAGGCAGGGCCCTGGGGTGTGCATGCACGCCCAGACAGCCTGGGGCCCCACAGCCAGCTGACCCCAAAGGGGAGAGTGCCTGGCCCCAGCAGCCCAGCCCCACACAGAAAGCCCAAAGCACAGGCTGCCAGTGCAGGAACACCTGCAGAAATGGTGACAGGCCAGGGGCCACCCAGGGTGCTGGCTGCCTCAATAGGCAAACAGGAGCTGGGGAGTTCAGCCAGGCACCTCAAGGATGGGTGTTTTCTCTGCAGAGGAGCCTCTGCTGCACAGCGGGGGAGCCAGGCCTGCACCGGGACTCACTTCCATGTTACCGGGAGCACAAGAGGGGAATGACAGGGGCCAGGGCCCCAGCCTTGCTGAGAACCTGCCGGCAGCCCAGAGAAGATTTTGAAATGGGAGCCCACCACCCTGGGACAGGTCTGAAGGGGGAGGGAGCGGCAGCCACAGGAGGGAAGGGCCCCACCCCACACAGGGGCATCTCTCATTCCACCAACCCGCAGTCCCCAGTGTCCTGATGGGCCCACAGCTGATGGGGCCTGACACATGCCCAGGCAACGGACACCTCAATAAAGGTATGAATAAGGTGCCCAGGACACCTGGGGGAGCCACCCCTGCCATCCCAGGGAGGTCTCAGGGCTCCTAGAGGGCTGGCAGTGTGGCGGCCGGCAGGGGCGGCTTTGCAGCGTCAGCAGATGCAGGGCCTCACCCCACGGGGCCAGCCTGCTGGGATGTGGGTCCAGCCCCACGTTGCTGGGAGACTTTCCAGCCTACCAGAGTTGGGCAGGAAGCCCAGGGTGGCAGTGAGGTGGTGCAAGCTCCAGCAGGTGAGGCTGGGTGGCCCTCGTCCCACTCCCCTCCTGAGATGTGGCAATCCCACAATCGTCCCCTTCAACCTCCCATCGTTGACCTGGTGCTCAGCTTGTGCCCCCATCCTCTGCAGGTCCCTCCTCTCCCCCGCACAGCTGCCTGAGCCGTCAGGCACCGTCGTGCCGCATCCTGGGCAGCTGAAATAGCCGTCACTGACCTCGTGGTGCTGGAGGCGGAAGGCTGCGTCCAGGCTGCCGGCCGGTCGGGTCCTGGCGAGAGCTCCTCCCAGCTTGCGGACGGCTACCGTCATTCTCCTTATGAGGGCACTGATCCCACCACAGGTCGCATCCTCATGTCCTCATCTAACTGCGATCACCACCCTACTCCAAATACAGCCTCACAGGGGACATGGGCTTCACCATGAGAACTGGGGGACGGGGGCACATTCAGTCCCTGACATGGTCCCAGTGCCTCTGGGTGGTACCCACGGGGCCCCAGTGGGCCCCAGCACCCACAGCAGGGAAGAGGGCAGTGCTGGGGCCCTGGGGAGCAGGTGACAACTCCCGGAGTTTCCCTGCTGGGCATGTTGTGGGCTCCCCAGGGCCCCCTCCTCAAGGGGCCTCCAGCTGCTGTCCCAGCCCAGGAAGGGCCTTCTGGACCTGACACAAGTGCCCGAGGCTCCCGCTACAGGGGCTCACCTCCACCCTCTCTACCCCGCCCGATGCCTTCTGGGGCAGGGGCCTCACCCGCCCTGACTCCAGGCCGCCTGTCCTGGGATACACAGGCCCCCCAGCTCCTAACTGACCCCACGGCCAGTGCCCTGGGCCCAAGGGGAGGAGCTGTGGCTCCTTCCCCACACCCCACCCCACCACCACCAGCGAGAGACTTCCCACAGTGCCCTGCGTTTAATGGTCCACCCAGGCTCCTCTCTGAGCTACTGCCTTTTATTTTACGATCAAATTACTGTTATATACACAAGAGCACATTGAAGACACCCACTAGAGGAGCAGGAATGATGGTCGTGCAGGAAAGTGTAAATTTTATGCGCTCGCATCTCCGGGCCATTAACAGGCGCAGCCACCCGTCCCCACTGGCCTCTCCCGGCCTGGCGCTCGGAATCGTGGCCTCGCACCTCTACAGCCCGCTGATTTGCCCGTGTTTGGGATATATTGGGTTTCATAGCTATTGTATGCAAATCGATAAAAAGCCTTTTGCTATCTCATTTAAATCATTGAATAATTAACCAGCCAAGTGCCATCGCCAAATCCCTGGGGCTGAGGGGGCGGCCAGGAGAGCAGCTGGACATCTGGCTGCCCCCAGACGGCGGGCGGCCCTGCCAGAGCCAGGAGGCCTGCGGAATGGACCAGCCCGTCGGGTACATGCTCTGAGCCACGGCTTGAGTCAGCCACGAAGACCTGGCCTGACCCCAGACGGCCCAGCACAGGCTGGGGAGAGTCCACCAGTGGCGGGCAGGAAAAGGAGGCCAGGGCCCGAGGGCCAGCCCAGCAACATGGGAACCCACGAGGCCCGCTGGCGAGCCAGCCCTGCACCCTCCCAAGCTCCCCCCACCACGCGCTCATCCGGCTGCCCGATGCGCACGGCGTGCAGGGCCCTGTGCGATCACCAAGGCCCCTCCCCAACACCAAGAGGCCCCAGCTCAGGGAGGTTGCTCCACACTCCGGCCCAGGTGCACGCTCGCCCCGTGCGCTTCCTGCCTGCTGGAGGAAGCTGTTCTGGCCTGCAGCGGGAGGGGACGCCTCCGTCACCGCCCCTGCTCTCATGGGGCCCCAGGCGCATGGCTCGTGGACAGAGCCCTGTGCAGAGGTTCTAGTATTTCCCTGTTTTGCAGGCAAGGCTCGGGGCCTCAGAGCTCAGACCCCGCAAGGGCTCAGCTCCCTGAGGGCTGACAGGTGACAACGTGTGAGCTGGCCCTTGGCACAGAGTCAGGACCTGCCAGGTGAGGGGAGGGACCAGAACAGCCAGAGCAGAGAGGTGCAAACACACAGCCGTCCATGTGACGGGCCTATCTAAGGTGCTGGGGGGATGGAGAGGGCACCAGGACCCAGAGAGGGGCCTGTCCTAGCCAGCTCAGGCCGCTGGAACGGAATGCACGGATGGGCAGCTTAAATAGCAGATTTATTCTCACACTTCTAGAGGCTGAAGTTCAAGATCAAGGTGCAGCCGTCGGGTTCCTGGTGAGGCCTCTTCCTGGCTTACACATGCTGTCTTCTCACTGTGTCCTCAAGTGGCCGTCCTTGGTACATGCTCGTGGGGAAGGGCAAGCTCTCTCTTCCTCTTCCTCTAAGGACACTAACCCTGCCAGGGGCGCCCTGCTCTTGTGACCTCATCTAAACCTAATCACCTCCAGACACATCACATGGGGTGAGGGCTTCAGCAGGTGGATTTGGGGGACACAATCACTCAGCCCACAGCAGGCCTGGAACGCCAGGCTGAGCTGTCAGCCACGGCTAGCTAGTGAGGGGAGCCACCGGACACAGCAGCCACGAGGCCCAGCTCCGCTTCAGAAATTCCTGCTCCAGAAAAGATGAACCCGGCTGACCCCACGCTGTACCCTTTACAATAAAACTACAACCATCAGCACAGTACTTCCCAGGTTCTGTGAGCCTAGGGAGACGTCAGACCTAAGGGCCGTCACGGAAACAGCGTCAGCAGCTTGGACTGGGCCCCAGAGGGCCAGTGGTGCATCTTCTGAGGAACACGCCGTCACCACGCACGCTGCACAAGCCACACTTCTGTGCGGAAAACAAGACACCGGCAATGCCAAGGCCATGCCCGGGTCGGAGGAGTTCGGTCCTGAGAGTGCTGCTGGGACGGCCTTAACTCCCTGATTTTCCATTTTATTGAGCGCCCGAGTGAGCCATGACAAAGTCCTACATTAAACACATATAAAAGAGCCCTTTGATGAATATAAAGTAGAACTTTCATGTGATAGAGCAGCGGTCCCCAACCTTTTTGGCACCAGGGCTGGCTTCATGCAAGGACAGGGCAGGGCCGGTGCTGGGATGACCCAAGTGCACCACATTCGCTGTGCAGTCAAACCTCCCTGCCAGGGATGACCCGTACTTGCAGCTGCTCCCTGGCGCCAGCACCAGCGCCCAGCTGCACCCAGACCCCCAGCCCCCGACCCTCACAGGGAGCAGCCCAGATCCCTCCCTGGCGGGCGGTGGGTTCCGCTCCTAGCGTATTCAGTGCTGCCACTCATCTGACGGGAGGCAGGGCCCACACGGTGACGCAAGCCATGAGGAGCAGCGGCAAGCACAGAGGACGCCTCATCAACCCCCCGCCGGGTGGCCAGACCACGACAGGCCACTGACTGGCACCAGCCCACGGCCCGGAGGTCGGGGCCCGCAGAGCTAGAGCCGTGTCCCTGCTTCACAGGCAGTGTTTGTTCTTTCTTGGGGCACATAAGACAATGGTGCACTTATAATCAGCGTCGTTCAGCAAAACGGTTACAAAACACTAACACGTGGTCCAGCGGGGTCTACCCAAGGGGGCAAGAAGGGCTCGAGCTGGATCAATCTCCCAGCATGACTGGCCGAGGCCACCAAAGGGGCCACAGGACAAAACCACAGGAATTATCTCCACAGACACAGAAAATGTGAAGGGCCTCACCTACGTATGATTCCCAAAATCTCCCAGAGCCACAAGTAAAGGGGAACTTCCTTACCCGGACAAAATCTATTTTCCAGAAACCCGCAGGAAGCAGCAGACTCAAGAGATCTAAGACGGGATCTTCAAGACCAGGAGTCGGGCGTCTTCATCACCACGCAGTCCAACGTGACCCCGGCGGTCCGAGAGACACCACAAGCCGGGAAACGAAACGGTGAGAGGTGCAAGGACTGGAAAGAGAGAGACAGAGCTGTCTCAGCTGGCGGATAACGCAGCCATCTACGCAGAAATGTCACCGAGCCAACAAACCGCTAGAACCAATCTCAGCTATGAGACAAACCTACACAATCAGTAGTAGGACTCCGTGCCCACGGTAACACCCAGAAAACGAGATGCGCCACAGCAACCGAAGCAGTGACATGACTAGGAATCAAATTTCCACAGGACGGGCTGGACTTTTGTCAGAACATTTTGGAATTCCACGAAAGGACTGGCAGGAGACGGTGCCACAGTCAGATGTGGGGCGAGTCCGGACAGCACAAGCCACAGCGCCCCCAAACTCGTGCCTAGCTCCATGCCACGCAAATCGCCACCCCCGCTGGGACCGCACTGCGGCGGCAGCGAGAGCCCAGGAATGGGGAGCTGACGGGGAGGAAAGCAGAGAAAAGGGTCACTCACTGGGCTAGGACGATGACAACTGCAAAGCCAGGGTAACGACGCAGGAAGATAAAAGCCAGTGGCCACCAGGGGAGGCGCCACTGGACCCGGAACAGACTCGGGGACATGGGGGAACTCAGATAGGGAAAAGGTGACTCCACAATCGAGGAGGAGGACACGGTGCAGGGAAATGGCGCGTTACACGGAGAGAAATAAAGTTAGATCCTACAGTGCACCCTCTAAAACGTCGGCCGCACATGGACTGAAGATATAAGAGAAAATATGGGAGGCCAGGAGGGGGCGGGCAGGAGGAGCACTTTGTGGACACGGCTGATGGGAGCCAACGCTAAGGATGACAGCAACCACAGCTCCACATCCGCACCCAAAAATCAACAGAAGAGAGCTGCCCCCAGCCACAGAGAGGAGGGCAGACTAGAGGGGATCCCAGGACCACCGTTGCTGTCAGCACCAAGCCCACTGGAGCACCCGAGGCACAGCCCCAGACCATGTCACCCTTTCTGCCAGGGTTCTCTCCCACCCCACCTCCAACTAAATCTTACTTAAGTGTACATGGCTGATAGACTGCATGGGTGACTTTCTCAACATGTTGACTCTGCAGCTGGAGACAAGGGCCTTGGCCACAGAGACTTTCGGGTGTCATGACCAGGCCGCAGGGGTCATTCTGAGGGACTGGGACATGGAGAACAGGTGCAGGCTGGGTGCTGGCCAGGGCCACAGGCTGCAGAAGGGAGTCCCTCAACGGCAAGCCCAGGTGACAGGCTCCAGCCCACTCCCCAGGCCCCTCCTGGAGACCACACTTCCCTGACAGCCACCACCGGCCCCAGCTTCAAGCAGGTTCTTTGAGGGGGAGGGGAAGCAATCTCCTTCATATAAATGTTTAATTGGGAATTAATATTTATGAGGCTCTTGAGTGATGTGCTGCAGGGTCAATAAATATTAACAAGGAATGGGTGTCTCCCCTTCCCACGCCGGCTAACGCCTCTGCTTGCCCGACATCCATCATTCAATGGCCCCAGCTCCAGCCTGCAGGAGGGAAGGTGCCAGGCTGCCCCCTTCCTCCTGCGGCTCCTGCGAGGGACAGGCCTCCTGGGGGCCCAGTGGAGGGGCAGTGAAGCCACCTCGGGGGCTGAGGACTCCACAGTAGGATGGATGGGTCACCTTTCTGGGAAACTGTGACCACAAGGACACCCATTGCCCTGTTCCTCACTGGCACAGACACCACCCACCGGCCCGAGGAAACCTGCATCCCAGCCTTGCCTCCAGCCCTTCCAGGCTCCTGTCAGAGATGCCACCTTCCCCCAGAAAGCCCTCCTGGCCTGTGTGGAGGAAGCAGCGCCCACCCTCCTCCCACTGCAGGGCTGGCTGCGCCCCTCTCCCACCTGGCACAGGCTGGGAGGCCCAGTGACCCCGGCCCAGCCCGGGTGGTGGGATGCTCAGAGGCGGCAGGTTTCTGATCCAACGCTCTGCCAGAAGGATCCCTCTGCCAGGAGGATCCGGGGCCTCGCTGCTAGTCTCGGTCCGGCCGCGGGTGGAGCTCCAGCGCCCTCATGCGGCCTGCACGGGCACGACCCAGGAAGGATAAGGACAGGAAGGAGATTGCCCACCAGGGTCAGGGCCTGCACCCTGCACAGCCCACCCGGCTGAACCCCCGTCCCCAGCAGCCAGGTTCACACGCCCCTGCCACAGGGCACTCAATTCGTGACCTGGGAACTTTCCTGTCCACGCAGAGGGGCAGCCTCCTGCCTGGGCCTCCCTGCCCATCCCAGCAGGGTCTCCTCCAGCTGCCACTTCCCAGCAGGGACCTCTCCCCCAGCCACTCCATGCTGGGCAGCCCAGCAGCTGGCCCACCTCCCCTGGACCTAGACACACCTCTGGGGTCGCTGCTGTCCACCTAAAAGGAAAAGGCCAAGGCACAAAATATCATTTAGAGAGTTTGCTTGAGCCAAAGTGAGGACAGCTGCCCGGGACACACTTCCCAGTTGCCTTGGGGAGGCTCCGTCAGCCTGTGTCACAAGCAGTTTTTAAAGGCATAAGAGGCGAGGGAATGGGCTGACACAAAGTTGCCTGTCAGGCATGCTCACTGGTTTACAGAGATGACAGAGTGGCTGGCTGGCCACTGTTGAACTGGAAGGTCTAGAGCCCCCCCCACCCCCACCCCGAGTAGCAAGTGGCTTCAAGAGGGAATGACATGACGGCTGTTCCATTCTGATGCCCCCCTGGGCCTGAGCATTTAAAGGGGCTGGCATTTCTCTGATAAGATGTTTCTCATCTTTTTCCACCACACTGTGCCTGGGGCAGTGCGGCCCCTCCCCCCTTGGGACACCAAAGGGGGGCGCAGAGGCCTGGTCCTTGCACCTGCCCGGCCTCCTCGTCCCCAGGGCAGATGGCTCAGAGGACTTCGCCAGACCCCTTCCCCCGCCCACCACGGACTTCCCTGGGAAGCACGGGACAGCCCCAGCGCCCCGCCTGCGCTTCTGTGCCCACCCCGTCCCCCCGTCTGCCCCAGCAGTGCCGGAGGTGTGGGGGGAGCAGGGGAACAGCCTTCCAGAGGCTTCTGAGCGAGCTGCCCCCCCGGCCCACCCACGCCGCCCTCGGAGCTGGAGCACCTGAGAGATGCCCGCTCTCCAGGGGGCTCCGGGCTACACCTGCCCGCCCTGGCCTCGTCCCACCTGGCCTGGCCGCCAGACACGGGTCTCAGGCAGGAGGCAGGACGGAGGGGAGCAGGGTCAACCTTGGTGGGGCAGCCCAGGGTCAAGGAAGGGCTTCCCGGGGGTGGAAGCCTCAGGCCAAAGACTCAGAGTGGGGAGGGCGGATTCTCCCTTCCCCTCCCCGTCCCTCCTTAACCCTCAGCCCCCAGCCCCGGCCTAGGCGTCCCACGCGGAGGCGGGCAGGGGACAAGGAGGACACGTCAGGGGAACGGGGGCCAGGACCCCGGGCCCCGGGCTTCCGAGTGGCCTCCCGGAGCGGCCCTTCTGTGCCGCGGTGCCCAGGGAGCCTGCCCCGCTCCGGCCTGGGAAAGGCGCTGCCCTGGGGGCTGCACCCGCCCACACTGGCTCCCCGCTGCCGCAGGGCCTGCACCCACCTTGCTGGGGAGGCCTCCCGGCCTGAGCCCGGCTGTCCCGGTCGGCACCGCCGCTTCCTTCACCAAGGCAGCTGCGCGCAGTGGAGCCGATGCCTCCCGCCCAGAGAGTAGCACATGACCTGGGTCTGGCCAATGGGTGCATTCGGTCTGTTGGGCCCAGTGATTGGCTCAGGGGTGGGTACATGACCCAATCCGGGCCAATCAGAACACTTTGCTGGGCCCAGCAGTTGGTTCTGCGGTGGGCACATGACCCAAGTCTGACCAATCAAAGCCTCCCTCGGGAGTTGGCGGGAACTCTGAGGAGGCCTGGGGATGGCTGGGGGAGCCCAGTGTGTGGAGATGGTGGCCGCCGGGCTCGTCCTGCTTAGGGGCCTGCGGGGAAGGACCGGAGCGAGAGTCCCGACGGCACTGGGTCCGGCCTCCCTGGGGCCCTGCAGCCCTCCGCCCGGACAGCCGAGCACCGCGCCCCGGCCCGGCCGTCTCCGGCCTCGCGGAAAAGCCCCGTGCCCGGCCGGCCGGCGCAGCGACGCGGGATCCGGCCCCAGTCGGGCGGCCCGGCCGGCGCTGGTCCCGGGGGTCCGCGAGCCCGCCGGCCGCTCTGTGTCCCCCTGTGTCCCCCTGTGCCCCGCAGGGCCCGAGCAGCCGCCGCCGCCTGCCGTGGACTCAGGCGCCCGGCAGAGCGCGGTGGTTCCGCAGCGGCCACTGTGTTGGCCTCCCGCCGCCTCCCTCCCCTGGAGCGCCCGGCTCCCCGCCCAGCCCCGCCACCGCGGCCTCCGGAGACGCCCGGGAGACTGCGGGGCTCGCCGGCTCGCCGGGGTGCGAATGGCGGGCCCACAGGGAGGGCCTTGAGCGAGACGTTTGACCGAGGAGGGACGCTGGGGAAGGGGCGGCGCCCCCCGTAGCTGTCTGCTCCCAGGGCCTTTCCCAGCCAGCCCTGCGCGCGCCCCGGGACCTCGGCCTGTGAACTGCGCTGCTTCACCGGCGCGGGCCGGCCGGGTGCGCTCCCCGCGGCCAGCACGGCCAAGTTAGCGGGGCCGCCACCTGGCCCGGTGCTGGGCGGCCCACCCTTGTCCCGAGTAGAGGACAGCAGCCATGAGCGACAGTCCCATGAAGGGGTGTGCCAGGAGGCACATGGAGCGCCCGGACCTAAAGGGCTCAGGGCATCTCTGGGCTGGAGCAGATGGGAGGGCGGGACTGGGGTGCACAGACCTGGGCGCTGCACGAGGCCTCCAGGTGGGGGGACCCCACCCCACTGCCACCCCTGGGCGTCACCACAGCCCCAGGTAGGCCGCTTCGTGCCCAGGCCTGACATCCGCCCGGGAGACCGGCTGGCTTGGCTTTCCCTCTCCAGGCATGACTCCCCGAAACCTATCGCTGGCAATCACGGGGGCTTCCGGGGCCTTAAGGCAATCGCGTTGTTAATGTATAGAGAATTTCTCCCCTTTGGAGCCTTCCTCTCTCTGCCGGCCAAGCAGCTCCCAGGCAGGGCCACAGCTCAGCAGATCTCAGAGTGAGAAGACGCCCTGGCTTGAGTGTGACCACACACGTGTCACTGTGCCTTATAGCTTCCTGCTCTTCAAATTTCTTCTTCCTGGCATAAGAGGCTGGGATGGTTGCTTTTGTTTTCTAAAATCCTTAAGGAGTAAAAATCCCACAGGATCTTGGAGGAAATTAAATTTAGAAATGAGATGCTAGGCTTGGCAGGGACCTTGACGGGGCCCCCAACAGGGCCAGACTGACACATCCACTGAGACCATATCACAGTTATTAACCTTTTGCTCCAAAACATATGGAGAAAAGCTGCTGGAGACACAGGGAGAATTTTCCTAAACCACAGTCACAGTGAGAGACTTCATCACACCTCACTCAGTAACTGCCAGATCAAAAAATGAGTAAGGAAAAGAGAATATTAATAGAACAATTAACCACCATAAATTAATGGATATTCAGGACTTTGCACTCAACAAAGAAAGTGCATTCCTTTCAAATAAGATAGACAAGCAAACAAAAAAGCATGTGCAAGAGCTCCAAGGAAATATCAGTAGATCCCTAAAAGGAAAAATCACGCAGGCAGCATTTTCTGAACACAGTGCAGTAAAACATGGAACTAGCAGACAATATTTTTTAAAGTTCTAACCTCTTGTGAGGCTACGTTTGACCCATTCTGCTACTTACAGCCTGGATGATTCTGCCTCCTTGTCTGCAGGAGGACCAGGCTGTTGACTGCACATCTCTGTCTTCTGAAAATTAAAGGCGATGAAACACTTAATATCTGCAACACAGAGAGCCAAGCACACAGACAGCGCCCAGAGAGTGTTAGCAGCCAGCACTAGTGGAAGGTGAGACACACAGAATCTTCTGAATGACCCCGAGTTAAAGAGGAAGTGAAACATCAAATTACAGACTCTCGATTAATTTATTAATAAGTGTACATCAAAAACCGTGGGATACAGCCAAGCGGCTCTCAAAGGACAATGTGTAGCCTTAAGTAATTCTGATAGAAGGTCAGTAAGAGTGAAACTGCTTTCATTTAAGAAGCTGGAAGAAGAAAGAAAACATGACCCCAAAGAAAGTTAGGGGAGCTTGGTCCAGGTCCTGGTTCCTCTCTACCTGCTTCCCAGCTGTGGTGATACCACTTGTTGCTGTGCCGCCTGAGTTTTTATAAGGAACAGGTGTTCCTTATAAACTGAATATAAGGAGCAGGTGTTCCTTATAAGGTGTTCCTTCCAAACTCGAAAAGAACAGAAATGGACTTTACAGGCTAGGCGTCAACCCCAGGCCTCCATAGCCTGAGGGTTCAAGTTCTTTGCTGCCCACCCTCATGCAGGGCCCTAGGGACCTCTGGCAGCAGTTCCTCAGGGTCAGGCACATCCGAGGGCCAGCCAGCCCCAGCCAGGCAGCAGGACCACCCCAACATCCGAAACCCAAGCCTTCCTCCATGGGGCTCTTCAAACATTTTCCATTTTATTCTGAAAATTTCAAACACAACAAAGTTGAAAGAATTGTTGCCGCCCGACTAGGTTCATTTGCCCGCTGCCCAGGAGGAAGCCAATACACCAAGACAACAGGGCTTACCGTAGAGAACGAGTTTATTCTGCATAGCGCTAAGCGGGGAGACAGGTGAAATTTCTCAAATCCGCCTCCCCAAGAATTTGGGGGACAGGGTTTGTAAAGAGAGTTTGGCGGAGGCAATTGAATCTGCTCACTGGCTGGGTTCGGGGTGGAACCACGAGGTTGTAGAATTGTCTTTGCTGACCAGGTTCTTGGGTGGGGTCACAAGACCAGTTGAGTCAGTTCCTTGGTGTGGGCCGCTGGTCTGGGTGGGTCGGCCGTTCCACTGGAATGCACGACCTGAAAGGTATCTCAGAAACTACCCCAGGTTTCAGAAAGGTGATGTTATCTGTGGAGAAAGCTAAGAATCTTTACGACCACCAGCTGTGTGGCTCCAGAGTGGCAATTACAGAGAAGCAAACGGGGGCAGTTGCTTGTTATTGTCAGTATTCTTAGCCAGGCCTGTGCCTTATTTTTAGCCAGGCCCTTACCACAGCTCTTGCCTTGCACCCCTTTATCAATCTGCAAAGGCAGTTTCAGAATTGTACAGAGGGCACCGTCTACCCACCTTCTGGGGTCTTCCTTTAACATGAGTGGTCCTAGCTCTGCCCCCAACAGCTCCTCTCCCCTCCAGCTATGTGTCCCTCGGCAGTCCTACCTTTAATGCATTTCAAAGTAAGTTGCAGACATCTGTCCACTCCCCCCACCTCCAGCCCTTCACCAGCTGATTCTAGCTAACTAAATGTTAGTGTTTGTTTATAATTCTTTTTTCTTTTGAAGTAAAACTTACATATGGTAAATATTATTCAGCCATAAAAGGGAATGAAGCACTGACACATGCTACAACATGAATGAACTTTAAAAACATTATGCCGAGGGAAAGGAGGCAGACACAGAAAACCGCCTGCTACGTGGTCCCGTGCACGTGGAAGTCCAGGGCAGAGCGATCCGCAGAGACACCAAGTAGAGTAGCGTTGCCTAGGGCTGCGGGGCCCGGGTGGTAAGCAGGTGCACTGATCAAGGAGTTCTAACGACAGCATACAGCTGTGTAACCCACGCCCCTACAGAGAGGTAGAACAGCACCGTCACCCAGAACATTCCCTGATACCGTCTCTCAAGAAAGTCCTCCCACCCACCTCAACCCCCAGAGGCAACCATCAGTATGATTTTTTGCCCATTCTAGAACACCACCTAAAAGGAATTATGTGGTATGTCCTCTTTTACATAAGGTTTCTGCTACTGAGCATAATGTTTTTAACATTCATCCATGTTGTTGCCTGTATCTGTGGTTAATACTGATATTTTTAAAGCACTGTTGGGTCAGTCTTTTAAACAGACCCAACAAAATCTAAATATCACAGTGACTTAATACCTGCCGTCATCAATTTAAAAACACAATTCTTTAACGGGAAGAAACTTTCTCTCCTTTACCTTGTATTTTCATTCAACTTTGCCTACAGAGTTTTATCCTAATGTGATATATTTTATACTTAAAAGTCTTCATTGATCACCTGTCATTCGTGTCTGCAATTAAAATGTGTGTATAAGTTTAAATGCCACTTTCACCCCTTGCTGCATAAGGCTCTTAATTATGTTTAAATTTTTTCACTGGATTTAGTTATTTTTGCCATTAATAGCTCACAACTCATCAAAACCACGTATTTAGATATAAATAATCTATGTCGCGTATTTTGATAAAAAGTCGCTCTACAGAAAAAGGTACATTTGAATTGGAAATGCATCGCTTGAGAAATGGATGGGCTTTCTTGCATTTAATTTCTGTTTCCAGGGGTGAACGTCGCTCACTGTTAAGGTCCATGTTCCGCAGCCAAGCCACTGCCGCTTTCTGGGCTCCAGAGACGTTAGCGCTAAGCGACTCAGTCCGCGCACATCAGCAAGCGGGACAGGGGAGCGTTGTCACCGCGATTCCGCAATCTGCAGAGAGACGCGGATCAGATCTCACCGTGGTGGCCGGGGCGCAAGGCCACCGCCGCGCCCGCGAGCTCGGGGACCCGCCTGCCCGTTTTTGTTAGATACTGCCAAATTCCGCCTCCAGGGAAGTTGTATCAACTAGATGCACCTTGTTGTCAGAGATGTTAAAATGAGGCAAAATGTTTTTTAGATTTGCTGGAGTCAGCGCCATCCAGCGCTATGCACGTTAGTGGTGTAGACGCCAAGGCAAAGGGCCGTGCCGCCTCCCGCCGCCAGAGGGCGCGCCCCGCCCGCGAACGGCCGCGGCACCGGGCGGCACCGGGAGGGACCGGGAGGGACCGGGAGGGACCCGGTGGCACCGGGAAAGACCGGGAGGGACCCGGTGGCACCGGGAGGGACCGGGAGGGACCGGGAGGGACCCGGTGGCACCGGGAAAGACCGGGAGGGACCCGGTGGCACCGGGAAAGACCGGGAGGGACCCGGTGGCACCGGGAGGGACCGGGAGGGACCGGGCGGAACCGGGAGGGACCGGGAGGGACCGGGAGGGACCCGGTGGCACCGGGAGGGACCGGGAGGGACCGGGCGGAACCGGGAGGGACCGGGAGGGACCGGGCGGAACCGGGAGGGACCGGGAGGGACCGGGAGGGACCCGGTGGCACCGGGAGGGACCGGGAGGGACCGGGCGGAACCGGGAGGGACCGGGAGGGACCGGGAGGGACCCGGTGGCACCGGGAGGGACCGGGAGGGACCGGGAGGGACCCGGTGGCACCGGGCGGAACCGGGAGGGACCGGGAAAGACCGGGAGGGACCCGGTGGCACCGGGAGGGACCGGGAGGGACCCGGTGGCACCGGGAGGGACCGGGAGGGACCGGGAGGGACCCGGTGGCACCGGGAAAGACGGGGCGGCACCGGGAGGGACCGGGAGGGACCGGGCTCCTGCACCTGCCCAGGCGGGGCCCGAGCTCGGGGCCGGGCTCATTCGCCCGGGCCCGCCCGCCCCTGTCCCCACCGCCCTGCCCGGGCCTTGCCTGGAGGCGCCCGCCCGCTCCCACCTGGACCCAGCCTGAGACGGAGCCTCTGGGTCTGGAGACAGGTGGCATCAAGATGCCTTGACGTCCTGGCCTGGTTTGGGGGAGCCCCGTAGTTCCGTGGGTGCCCCCCTACCCAGGCAGGAGGGTCCCCTGCTGGAACAGGAGCACACGGATAAGTGGCCGGGAGCAGTGGACACCTGTCCCCCCATAGGGACCTGCCCTACGGCCCTGGGCCTTCAGAGAATGACTGGGCACCCCCGTGGGAGGGAGGCCGGCCACACCCCCAGCGAGCCCTGACCCGGCCAGGTGGGAGCAGTGAGGCAGCTGCACGGGTGTATGGCCAGGCATGGGGTCCGGTGGCCCCGTCCCCACCCGCCAGTATCACACACCCCCACCTGCTCACCCCTACACACCTCTGCCCAGGCCCCGTGTGGGTGTGCACAGCCTCCCCCACCCCACCCCACCCAGCCTGACAGATGAGCCTCATCCTTGAGGTCCAGAAAGAGGAGGGCAGGGGTCCTGCAGACCACCAGGCCCGGTGGGCTGCTCAGGCCGTGGTGCCCCCTGGCTACCCCTGCCCCCCGCCCTCACCCTGTTGGCCCTCTCCATCATAGCCCAGGTCCTCCTGGAACCACCTCACCGCCCTGGGCCTCAGTTTCCCCTCTGCAGAGCAGCAGCTTTGGTGGCTCCTGGGCGGGAAGTGTCCACATGGTGCCAGCACATAGTGGATGGTCAGAACACGGTGCTTCTCCTGACTGTGTGCTGCTCTGTCTGTCATGTCACTGTAATGTCACTACTGTGGGCAGCCACCCAACCAGGCCGCCCCACCAGCCCCAGTTTGCAGCCCCCAGGGCAGGGCTGGCTCCAGCCCGAGCTTGTTCCCGCTGCTCGTGGGCCCACAGCGGGCCCCTGGTCTGGCCGGGGACCTGGCGAATCAGCGTGCCCGGCAGGACTGCAGACCCTCTGTCGGAAAGGCCCGGTGTGGACGGCGGAACTGACTGGGGACTGGGGACTGGCCTGGGGCCTGGGTGGAGGTGACCGGGGGCAGAGCTTGGGCAGGTGGGAGGGCTTCGTGCGGGCCAGGCTAGGAGGGACGAGCTCCCCGTCCCTGAGTGTGTGAGCCGAGGCCGGCGAGCAGAGAAGCTACAGGGAGGCCACTCCTGGGAGGGGATCACCCCCAGCACCCAGAGGCTGTTTCCAGCCCAGAGAGGGGGCTTCACCTGGCGGTGCCATGGCCCTGCCTGTCAGAGCCCACTCAGACCAGTGCCCAGCACTGCCCAGGGCAAACCTCCCTCCCAGGAGTGCAGGAGCCGCCGGGGGCCTTGGCTCCCACCAGCCCCCGCATTTGCGGTCGGTAGTTCCGAGCCTGCCGGCTTCTCTGCATGCAGGTTGGGGACACAAGGCCCTGGCAGACATGCCCTCAGGGACTGGCAGGGGCGCGGCGGGTGGGGGATGGGGGAGGGTCAAGCTTCTCCTGGGAAGCCCCCACCGTTACTGTCCAGACACAGGCCCGGCGGCAGAGGGTCGAGTGTGGGGAGTGGACTCAGGCTGGGCAGGGTCCCGCGGCCCTCCCAGTGCAGGCGTCCGTGCTGTGCCCCTGCTTGGGCACATCCATTCCAACGCTCCTGACCTACACACGCGTCTGTCCCCAGAGCCTCCTGGGAGTCCGTGGCAGCATCCACCTGTGCCCTTCCACGTGGGTTAAGCAGGCTCTTTTGCAAGTGCTGTGTTTCTGTCTGTATGGGAGTCCTGACTTGACCCCTTTTTGAAAATTGTCATTTAACAGCGCACCCATTTGCTTTGCAGAACATCACCTACAGAACGTTCTCAGAATAACAAAGCCACTGCCACCCCTGGGGATGCTGCGGGCGGTGTGGTCTTACATAAGCTGCCGCTTTCTCCTGCCAGCGCTGTCAGAGCCGCACGGTGGCACCATCAAAGCACGCAGCCCCTCGAGGCCACGCTCTGTCAGGCCGCCCGCCTGCAGTCTCCGCGCCCCGGGCAAGTGCCCGCTGGTGTCAGAGTCTCCTTAGTTGTCTGGAATTTACCCCTTCGTGGAATCCTAAAGCAGAGATCATGGGAACAACATCCCCTAAGTTCTTACATGTTGGTGTCAGTTTGTCAATAGCCGTTTTACTTAAAAGTTATTTGGCCAAATGTAAAAACCTCAGCTCACTTTTTCTTCTCTTTCGTACCCCGAAAATGCCACTGCACTTCCTTCTCACACGCAGCATTGTGCTTGGAAGTCCCAACAGTCCGATTCTCTGTCCCTGAGATGTGACTTCATCATTTTGCCCAACGTGGCTGGAAGATCTTTTCCTCCGATGTCCAACAACTCTACAAAAGTACATGTCAGTGTTCGTCATGCTGCACATGTGACGTGTCCTCTGACATCTGAGCTGCAGCCTCTTCCTGCCAGCTGCCCTGGAACTTGCAGCGTCTGCTCCCTCCGGCGCCTGCTGCCACTGCCGTCCCAGCCACTCCTGTCACGTATCTGTCGGCTCCTGTCCGCAATTTCTCTTTTTAAGAGCTTGGCTGAGATATAATCTACATGTCATGAAATTCACCCATTTAGGATGTCCCACTCAATGGTTTTCGTGTGCTATATTTACAAAGTCGTGTGACCAAACCACCTCACCATAATCTAATCCTAGAACATTCTCGTCACCCAGAAACACCTCCTACCCGCCGGCACACACTCCCAGCCCCCTCAGCTCTAAGCCACCGCGAATCTGTTTTCCGTCTCTGTGGCTTTGCCTGTTCTGATGTTCCCTGTGGAGGGACACACACAATGCCAGGCCTCCTGTGACTGGCTTCTGTCACTCAGCATGCTGGGGTCGGGCTCATGCCGCAGCGGGTGTCAGTACTTCGTTCCTTTTCCTTGCTGAGTAATATTCCGTACTTTTGTTCTCCATTCACCCACTGATGGCTATTTGGGTTGTGTCCACCATGTGACAACCAGGAATAATGCTGCTGTCATGTTAACACAAACTTCTGCATGGACGTAGGTTTCCGGTCTTCTTGGGTCTATGCCTGGGACTGAAAACGCTGGGTCACGGGGTAACGTCACATGCAGCATTTGGGGGCCTGCCAGGCTGCTGTCCCAGGTGGCTGCACCATGTGGCATCGCAGCAGCTTGAGGTGCCGCTGTCTCCACGCACTTGGCCTCACGAGGGAGTGGCCAGTCCGAGTCCAGCCTTCCTGTCGGCGTGAAGTGGGGTCTCCCCGCAGCTCTGACGTGCACCCCCCAGTGTGCAGCACCTTTCCCGTGTCCGCTCCGGGAAACACCAGGGCCCCTTCTCTGCCGCCTCCTGGGCCTGCAGGTTTTCTCCTGAGCCCTTTCCACCTCTTCCTTCATTTCTTTCCCATTCTTAAATTTTTCCTTTTTATCTTTATGTTAACACATTTTCTGTTGTGTTTATTCACTCTGTGTTCCCTCTGGTTTACTCTTAATTTCTAAAATAATCTTTCTTTTTATTGCTAACGCTTTTCTACGTTCTCTCACCTCCTTTCTAAGTCCCCCGGTTCCGGGGTCTGTTATTTTCCCGCGTCCTACCCTGGTGTGCGCCCAGAAGAGCCGGGAGCAGGGACTCGAGCGGGTCTGCACACGCGTGTTCGTGGCAGCATCTCCCACATGGCCAGGCGGCAGCAGTGCGGGTGTCCACGCACGGACAGACGGACCAACAGAACACGCTTGCCCCTACAGAGGAATATCCCTTGCCTGGAAAATGGAAGGAAACTCTGACACATGCTGCAACGCGGAGGAAGCTTGGGGACATCGTGCTCAGTGAAATGAGCCAGAAAGACAACTGTGCGATCCCACTCCCAGGAGGTGCCCAGAGGCGTCAAACTCACAGGGACGGACGCGGAGGGGTGGCTGCCGGGGCCGGGAGGGGGCTGAGCGTGGAGCGACTCAGACTCGCCGTCCGGGGAGGCGAAGGGTGCCGGGCTGGTGCACAGCAGGGCGACCGTCCGGCCGACCCTGAGCAACCTGGGTCTGAGCGGAACCGTGCGGGTCCTCTTGCACCCAGACTCCCCTCTGCCTCGGCCACCCTCCTCTTCCTCCTCCGCAGCCTGCTTGACACGAAGACGACAAGGATGGAGACCTTTATGGTGACCCACTTCCACCTACGGAATAGTAAATACGTTTTCTCCTCCTCGTACGTTCCTTGCTCCAGCTCACTTTATTGTAAGGATATGGGATGTGACGCAAATCACACAGAAAACGTGTGTCAACCGACTGTGCCATCGGGAAAGCTCCCAGCCACAGTGGGCTGTTAGTTAAGCCTGGGGCAGCCGGAAGGGACCCACAGATCCCCGCCCCTGCAGGACTCAGCACCCCGAACCCCAACGTTGCACGAGGTGCCACCAGCTTGAACTGTACACTTAAAACGGTGACGGCAGTGGGGAAAGCCCTGAGCTGGCGGGTCTCACGGCGGATTGGGGGCCGGCGCAGAAGGAACCGATGAGCCAGGAGGGAGGCCGGAGGTGTCTCCTGGGGCCCAGCACCGCGCCGGAGGGAGGAGGGTCCGGAAGAGGCTGGGAAGCTGGGCAGGAACACGAGGGCGGAACAGGAAGACACAAGACACCAAAGGTGAAAATGGGTGTCATGGGAGAGGCAACAGGCAAGGAGATGTGGCCGAGAATTTTCCAGAGCTGACAAAATGTTGACACCTCGGCTTCAGGAAGTGCAGTAACCTCAAGCAGGACGAACGAGAGAAACCCAGACCCGGGTTCTTCCTGGAGAAGCGGCGGGATGCTGGGACGGCTCCTGTTGCAAGGCGCCGCGTGGCCGCACTTGTCAGCCCCGGGGTGCTGGGGGAGCACGGCCCAGACCCGCACTCCAAGCTAAGCTCTCCGTGAGGACGCAGGAGGCACCGAGGCTGGGACGGACCTCGAGGACCACGCAGTGCCGCTCTCCCAGTGCAGGGGCTTCCAGAGAACGTAATCCAGAAAGAAGGGACGTGCCAAGAACCGGCACCTGTGCGCAAATGTGAACAGGTGCTGGCGTGTAAAACAAAATCACGTCTAATTTGCAGGGTAACAGAGGCAAGCTGGGCCCAAGCCCTGGACAATGCCATCGTGGTCATCTGAAAGCCAGGAGGGTGGGGCCTCCTGGGAAGAGGGTGGGACGCTGGCTATCTTTGCATCACAAACGCCGTGAAAAGTTCTGACAGGGACCACTTTACAACGGAAACAGAGCACACGGCTTCCACCTCACCCTCCAAGGACCCGACAGCCTGTCAGATTGAACAAAGGCCCTGGAAGAGCACTGCAGGCAGAGGAACAGCAGGTGCAAAGGCCCTGGGGAAGGAGGCGAGGCTTGTGTCTGAGACCATCAGTGCGGCCAGAGGCAGGGGCGGATGGAGGGGTCTGAGCGGCAGCAGGAGCCCGAGGGACCAGACGGGAAGGGACAGACCGTGGGCCGAGGTTGGGAGCTGCCTTCAGCAGCAGGGGGAACGGACGCCCGCATGTCTCCAGCCCGCAGGGAGGTGCAGCCACGGGCCGGACGGCATCTGTCGCTGCAAACATCTCGCCGGCTGCCGCGTGAGCAGACTGCCAACAGGCCCAGAGGGAGGAGGCAGAGCAGACAGGATAATTTAGGGCCTAGGACTCTGGTGGCAGCAGGGGAGGTGGTGAGAAACGGAAGAACACAGGCAGATTTGGGAAGCAGCGCGCCCAGCGTGTGGGCAGGGAGGGAGGGGACTGCGGAGCAGGCCTGGGTGGGGGCCCCAGCCAAGGGGGGGCTTGCCCACGGGGGTGCAGAAGCCTGTTGGGGGGGTGGGCTCTCAGCCGCACCAAGTTTGTGCTCCTGAGGACTTGCACGTGGACAGCAGGGCAGGGAGGGTGACGGCAGGAGGGAGCGACGTCGGCTGGGCTCAGCAGCACGCAGGCGGTGCTCACAGAGGGGACAGGATGTGACCCCCCAGCGCAGGCACATACACTGGAGAGAAGAGAGGGTCCCCAGAGCCAAGGCCAGGACGGGGGGCTGGCAGAGGCCGACGGCTCAGCCAGGGACTAGGAGGGCGTTGTAGACTGAATTTCGACCCCCCAAATTCACACGCCGAAGCCCCCACTCCCAGCGTGACCCTATTCGGAGACAGGGTGTTTGGGAGGTGATTGAGGTTGAATGAGCCGTAGCGTGGGGCCGTGGCCTTCTGGAAAGGGGTGGTGACAGCAGGTGTGCGTGCGGAGGAAAAGCCCTGTGGACACAGCAAGGCCAGGAAAGCCAGGAAGGTGTCACCAGGAACCGGCACTGACGCGCTGGAGCGTGTGGCCTTCCAGCCTCCAGCCCTGCGGGGAAGCGTCGTCTCCGCGCCCGGTCTGCGGTGCCGTCCCAGCCGCCCGCCTGGCTAAGCCCGAGGGAGCCGAGGGGGCCGAGGGCAAGTGGGGTCCCCCCCCCAGGAGAGCCGCAAGAAGGGCACAGAGACCGCGGGCTCCAGCAGCCTGCAGAGCTCCGCCCAAACCCGGGCACCACGCACACCCACGCTCAGCGGAGCGCTTTCCTCCCGCGCACGCACTGCTGGGGCACAGCCGCCCACGGGGACCCGCGTGTCCTCGGTAGGTGCACAGATGCGTTCCCAGAACGGCCACCACACTCTCTCCCGTGCCACAGCCCTCCCCCGAGAGGCGGGGGCTGTTCCCCTCCCTGGCACCTGGCAGGTCTTGGGGACAGGCTCAGTGGACAGAGCACAGCTGCCGTGAGCGGACTGACTGGCCAGGCCAGGTTCTGCCAACCCGTGAGGAGCAGAGCAAACTCTGCAGAGCAGAACACAGGGACGGGGGTTCTAACGGGGTCTCAGCACTCGCCTCCGGGAGGCGGATCTGGCAACAGCTAAATCGCCTTCGTGGCTGAGGCCGGGCAGGGGCTTCCAAAGGTCACTGTGAGTTCACGAGTCTGGGAGGTTTTAGCACAGCCTGTGCTCGTGGCTGGCAGCTCAGGGTGCCGGCGGGGAGGCGCTGCCGGGCCAGGGCCGCGATCTCTGCAGGAGGCTGGTGAGCACCTGGTGTAAACAGCTCAGACCACACGCAGCTGGTTTATGATTTGGCCGAGCTGTACAGGTCAGACCCCATCTGGGTGTGTGCGTGGCAGGTGCTGCCTCCTCACCCACTCCCGGCTCCTTTCCGATGCCTCCACACAACCGTCTCCATTTCAGATTTCCTTTTCACCGCCCTAACGATTCCACGCACTTCCGTCTTGTTCTCCTGCGATGCCTGCTCTGGGGCCCCAGGCGCCAGGCTGGGGGTGGCCTTCGGGGACGGGAGCCAAGGCCCCTGCCCACAGGTGGTGGGCCGTCTTGGAGGTGGAGCCCCCGGCCCCCAGTGGAGACGAGACAGCCCACTGAGCCCTGCCCAAACTGCAGATCTGTGAGCGAAATGTGTGACCACTGGTGTCTACGTTTGAGGACAGTTTGTCACGCAGCAACAAACCGACACACTTAGCCGCTGGCTCCTCAGCCCGCAATGGAACCTGCTTCTGCTCTGCAGAGGGCGGCCGGGGATCCCGGCTGTCCCTCTCGTCCCTGTGTCACGATTAGGAGCCCCTGTTTCTCTCCAGGGTGTCCTGGTTTGGACAATAAGTGGTGTCGTCCCATCCGTCTGTGCAAACTCGAAGGCCGGCCGAGGTGACGCCCGCAGCTGGGGGCCGGCTGTGCCACCCCTGCCACTGGGCTGTGCTGGGTGATTCAGTTCCTGCCCTGTAAAGTGCAGCGTCCCGTTATCACAGACTCCCGGTCTTACTTTCCCTTTGGTGCCGATGGGTGGCCTCCGACAGCCCTCCAGTCCCCGGCCTCCCTGTGGGGGACGTGGCTGCAGACGGGCGGTCCCGGAGGAAGGGGCTCCACCCATCCTGGCCCGGGATCTCCTGAGAGCCTGCAGTGGGGACAGCTGGGCAGGAGCCGGGAGCCCTCCCGCACCCCTGCACTGTGGTCTGGGGTGCTGGTGGGGCCACTGGAAGCCGCGCCCCATGCAGGTCTCAGCCACATCCGCATTGAGACTGACGGTCAGAGTGACCTGGGGCTCCTGCCCCCGGCTCGGCCCCTCCCCCTGCACCCCTCCTCCCCTCCTCCCCCTCCTCCCCCTCCTTCTCCCCTCCTCCCCCTCCTCCTCCTCCTCCTCCCCTCCTCCCCCGGACCCTCCCTCCTTCCCTGCTCCTGCCCCCCCGCAGTGGTCAGGCAGAGGGACCCGCACCTGCAGAGCACCCCAGCCATGGGCCCTCCGCCTCGGGGGAGGGAGCACCCCACTTTGGAAACCTCCCTAAGGTTGCAGGGCTCCTTTCACGGAACCGCTCTGGCCCACGCCAGGTAAACTGAGGCAGCACGTCCTGGGGAGCCCATGGACGCCCAGATGCCCCCCGGGCCTCACCCTCTGGCTTCCCTGCTTGTCGGGGGCTTTACAGTTTGCAGGTGAAGCCACAGACAGGCTCCGTGAACCGTCACCTTTTAGGCCTGGAGGGGACAGCAGAGGCGGGACGGTCCCAGGGTCTGGGCAGGGTCCTGGCCTCCCCTGCCCGGGAAGCCACCGCCCCTCAGAGCCTCAGTTTGCTCCTGGGGAAGCGGAGGGGACGGTGCCCACCCAGGGCTGCTGGACTGTGACGGCGCCGTCAGGGTCCCCGGGCCCAGTGTGCACCGCGGAGATCGTGGGGGCCTGGTGGGTGCGCTGGACCCCAGACTTTGAGACCCGGGGCAGGGCGGGGACTCAGAGTCCAAGAACGTGGGGCGCAGTGGCCCCGCGTGGCCCTCAGCCTCTGCTCTCACTTCCTCCCTCAAGCCCGAGTGTGGATTCCGCAGACCTCAGACCCGGGGGTTCCTCCGGGCACCCCAGCCCCGTCCGGGCCCTCCCTGTTCTCCCTGAAGCCATCTGAGCTGCCTTTGACCTGTGTCCTTCCATGTAAAGTTTATTGTATGTCTGCTGATTTCCTAAAAAATAAACTTTTTTTCTAAACCCAAATGAGGCTGTGATTGGGAGGGCGTAGGACGAACACACCCATCTGTGAGAATTACGGGTCATAACAGTGAGTCTTGTCCCCACTCTGCTGGGTGCTCAAGGAGCTGGTGTGACCCGCAGGTAGACAGGTGAGTGTGTGGGATCTCCCAGGAGTGTCAGGGCTCCTCTCCACCTGCCCCTCTCTCCAGGCCACTCTCCTCGATGTTCCAGAAACTTCTCTCCCCAGTCATCCCCTTGGCCAGCCCCGGGCCATGCATTGTCCCTCGAGGTCTCCACAGGCTACCAGCACCTTTATGGAGCCCCATTATTAACCCTCCCGCAGGTAACCCGACCTGGACGTGAGTCTCTTCCCTGCTGGGACCCTGACAATCCCAGGGTTTCTCCTGGGGATTCAGGAAGGTTCCATAACACCATCCAGTCAATGCGGGTCCCACGTGACTACATTACAGGCAAGAAGCATGTCATTTTCTCAAGGGATGAAGTTGTGACTTTCAAAAAATCTCTCAGCAAAGCAGGAAAAGAGGCAAATGAAACATTTCCAACTTGGTAAAGTTGTTCACCAAAACCCGACATAGAATCATTTAGGAAAACAGATCAGTGGTGGCCGGGGGTCTGGGGAAGAGGAGAGCATCGGACACGGGGGGCACAGGGGACATTTTAGGGCTGTAAAACGAACCTGTATGAGACTGTAATGGCGGACACGGGACGCTACGTGTTGGGGTGGGAAGGCTTAGTAGGTGCTCACGGCACGGGCGGAGGAAGAATTCTCACACAGAAATTAAGATATGTAAAAGAAAAAAGTTTATTTTTATCTTCTTAGAGGGGAGAAAGAAAGGGGGGTGGGAGGGAGAGAAACATGGTGGCGTGGCGTCCTGAACAAAGAGACGGGGCACCCGCAGCCAGTGAGGCCAAGTGGCTCGCTGCTTTTATGGGGACAAGGAGAGAAAAAAGTAGTGACGGCTGTCAGTTGATAGCAAAAGCGGCAGCAGGTGGACATCAGACACTGTGAGGACGTCACAGTCCAAGACTCGGCTTCCTGCCATCCCTGGAGAAGGAATCGTATCTGACTCCGGCCTCAGACCGTGGCTCGTGCCCCTGCTGTTTACTCAAAACTCTGCAAAAGCAGATTCTCAAAAACAATTTTGAAAGAGAGAGATCTACATCTCCCTCCCGTCCATTCAGCTCTTGGGACGTTGTGCAGACGGAGCCCCTGCAGGTGCCTGTGTGACAGAACTCGCAGGCCTGACCTCTCCTGTCACGGGGAATCGTGGATTTGGGATCTTCCTGTTATGTTTTTCAAGGCCACCCTTACACCAGGTGACTCTCAAACCCACGGAGCTCCACGCACAACAGGGAACCTTACTGCGTGAGAACTTTATAACCAGTTAAGGGGCTGAGGTGTCCCGGATGGAATCTCACTGTGTCACAAACAGTAGGAGGAAACGGCCTCCCCGGAGGGGGTGGCGGGGAGGCACCGACCTTAAGTGACCTTGGAAATGAGTGGAAACGGGAAACTAAAGCTGTGAACTAAAGTAGAACCCTGAGCCCCCGCTGCCTGAACGGACGCCCTCTTGGCCAACGGCACCCCAGAAACTCTCAGGCCGGGTTGCTGGCCCTGAGAAGGGAAGTAGGACATGCATGTGGTGCCCCCTCCCTTCTTGGAGATGTCCCTGTGACTCATTAACAGGCCTAAGGCCATGCAATGACAAAGCTTAAACCACACCTCAGTGACAGGTTGGGTGGCTTGGCTCTGATTAGCAGACTTCCTTATCTTAATTTAAAACCTTTCAAGCCTTTAGACAAAGCTTCATTTCTTTAACCAATTACAAATCAAAGAGTCTTTAAACCCACCTATAACTGATAATGCAGGGGGGCCCTGGGTCACGCCTGTAATCCCGGGGGCACTCTGGGAGGCCGAGGCCGGACGGTCACTGGAGCTCAGGAGCTGGAGAGCAGCCTGAGGCAGAGCCAGACCCCGTCTCTACAAAAGGTAGAAAAATCAGCCAGGCACCGTGGCAAGTGCCTGAAGTCCCAGCTACAGGGTCGCTTGAGCCCAGGAGTTGGAGGCTGCAGTGAGCTACGATGACACTCTCTACCCAGAGTGACAGAGCCAGACTCTGTCTCAAAAAACAAAACCTGCAATGCCCCCCCGTGGATGTCCTGCCTTTTCAAGCCAAACCAATATACATACGCCTTCCATGTATTGGTTTACGACTTTAATTATGTAATTCCTGTCTCCCTGAAATGCATGAAACCAAACTGTGACTCAACCACGGCCAGATCACTTGTCCGAGCTCCCTGGGCATGGCTCTCCAGGCCACGGTCCCACACACTTGGCTCAGAATAAACCTCTTTAAATTATTTTACAGAGTTTGGGTTCTTTTCCATTGACATACGGTGAGACTGAAATTAAAAAGAACAGTCCAAAAGCCCGTCACTCCAGTTAAATCCTGAGAAAAATGGCAGAAAAATCCCAAGTGAGGCACATTCTACAAAATACCTGAGGACTCCTCAAAACTGCCGGAGAGTCAGGACAAGAAAGCTGAGAGACTGTCCAGCGAGTCCTAAGGAGACAGGACAGCGAATGTCACGTGTCCCGGAGGGGCCTGGCCTACCTTAAACGTGCTCAGAACGCGTACATTGGCCGACAGTTGGGCAACATCCTCTAACACAAGCCTATTTTATAATCAAGTGTTGAATATCTTATGTAATTTACTGAATACTGCGCTGAAATTGAACACCAGGACGGCTGTGTGGGGCCTCACCAGACCGTGCTGAGAAGTACGGTGAACGCATGTGGCTGCCTCACAGTCGGGAGGTCTAACAACCTTCAGCCGAGCTGTCATTAAGTCTGGGGCTGCCCCTGCCCCTCACCCATGTGCTTGTCAGCTGCGCCCAGCCTGCTGCTCCTGGTACCTGGTGAGTCTATTGTGTTAGTTATTTCAGCTTTGTCAAATCAAACATTTCCACTAAACTAGGTTCTTTTTTAACGATTCTCTTCTTCTTCTTAATACCGTCCTCCTTTATCGATGTACGTGGATCTATCGTGTTTACTTCACTCTGTTTCCTGCTTGTTTTGCATCCTTCCTCCGTCTGTCCCAGCAGCAGGGCTCCCGGCAGGGGCGCTGCCCGGGGAGGAGACTCTCCCACCTGTCTGCCTGCGCTGGCCCGAGACCTGGGCCCACGCCCTCAGCGAGAGCGGAGGACGGGGAGTGATGCGCCCCTAACCCCAAGACCCCCCGAATTAGTCATCCCCAGCCTGGGACTTGGAGACCTGCTCTCCTAGAGCCCCCACACTGGGGCCCACAGCCTCCAACGCTGGCCTTGGGCCGACGCCCACCTCCCTCCGCCCACCCTCGCTGCCCCCCCACCTCACGCGGCTCCAGACAAGCCCACAGCCCGGGGGATTCCCACTGGGCACCCCCTAAATCCCTCCTCGCCTCCCTGCTGGGGATCCCCAAGTCTCCCGGGAAGCAGCCCCCATCCCCCACGATTCCTGGCACTGAGGAGGCATGTCTGCGGGAAACCACATCGGCAGGTGGGCCCTGGGGTGCCCTGGACTGCAGGACTGCGGCCTCCAGAAGCTCCACTCGCCCCCGTGTGTTTGGAATGTCACTGTGGTTTGACAGTGTCCCAGCCCGGGCGGAGCAGACACCTGTGCCTGGCTAAAGAGTCCCGGAGACCTGCCTGGACAGCGCGGATGGGCCAGGGCGGCCTCCTGGGGTGCGATGGGAGGGCGTGGGGAGACACTGGGAGGGCAGGCCTTGCTGAGGGGCCTGATGCCACCCAGGGGGCCGGGACCACCCCGTCCCAACACACACACACATGCACACACGCACCTGCCCACACACACATGCACACACACATACATACACACACCCGCATGCACACATACATGTACACGCCCACACACATGCACACAGAAGGCACACACAAGGCACACACATGCACCCACAGCCTTCTTGGGCCTCTTGGCATTTTCCACTGTCCAGATCCGATGACCACAGGAAGATCTGGGAGGGGCCCAGGGCCCAGAGGGGCAAATGCTCTCCCAGCTTAAGAAGACCAAGGTTCCCGGCAGCCTGGTAGATAAGTCAGTCCCGGTCACCTTAGCAGAGGGGCCTGATTTCTCACTCACCGGAGAACGAATCCTGCTGCCGGCAGGCGTGTTTGCTCGCAGCCGTGTTTGCTCGCAGGCATGTTTGCTCGCAGGCTCTCCCGTGGCCCACACGTCCCCGGTCCCGGTGGAAACATCCCCAGGACCGGTCCCTTCCCCTCCCTGCAGGCTGCTGCCTGCTGAGTGTGGAGGAGGGACTGTGGCCTTTTGACCCTGTTGCCGTGAGCTCGGCAGAGCCAGGACGGGGGCAGAGGAGACGCACTAGAGCAGGAGCCCGAGAATCGCCTGGGAAACCCTCCGCCGGGGACCGTCACTGCCACCCTGCAGGCCCTGGCGCGGTGCTGGTCCCTGAGCCCTGGCGCCTAGCTGGCAGAAGGCCCAGTGGCCCAAGGTAGCTGAGTCCAGGCACTGCCCCTGCCCCCAAACTCAGCCCCTCTCTAGCCCTGGAGCAGGAGCGACCCCCACCCCCACTGGCCACTGCCTACGCGGCTGGCTGGAAGTGCCACCCTGCAGCCACCCTGCCCCAGCTGTGTCCTGAGAACCCGCCAACATTCTGCCGGCCGGCCGCTCAGAAAGAAAGGCCTTGTGTCCTGGCCACCCCCACCTCCCGGAATGTGGCCTGCTCTCCCACCCACCCCTGCGGCAGGAAGATGTTGTCCCTGGTACAAAAGCCTTTTGTCCCCCAGCCAGGTGACCCCGAAATGGCACTGGGATGGAGGAGGGGCAGCCTCAGTGGCCTTGGGGCTCCCTTGGACCCTCCTGCGGTGGGGCCTCCCTCCTCCCCGAGGCCCGGCTGGGGGCACCTGGGGCCGGGGGTGGGGTGCCACTGTCCCCAACACCCACCTGGCTACAAAGCATCGTGATTAAGTCACCCTGAGAGCCCAGGCTGGAGACACAACTTCGCTCTTAGAAAATATGTTTCCCTGATTAATTTGTCTCCGTGGACTAGAAAGAGGCGCAGGGCCCCACAGAGGAGCAGGATGCTCCATGTCCCGTCCTCGGTGCGGGTTACACCGGCCTATTTATTTGTCAAAACTCATACACTTTAGGTCTATTCATTTTACCATATGTAAATATCTCGAAAACATAGTGTCTTAAAAAGTCAGAAAATATAGACAAAGAATACCGTGAAGCACTGGCTGCAGCCCAGTGTCGATCGCCGTGACGACGTGGCCCCCAGCCGCAGAAGCCTCCGCCCGCAGAGCGGCACCACGGCAGTCCCACGGCACAGGCTGCGCCCCCCCCCCCCGGCCTCCATCAGCCACACGCCGGGACCCGCACTTCCACGAACTCTGCCACGGTGTCTCTAACAATTGTACATTATGCCGTGCGTATAAACCAAGCCTTTTCAGCGAATCCACCTGTTTTCAGAAATTGACTGTTTCTGGGGTTTTTCGTTCAACATTCTAAATATCCTAATGGCTTGATCTTTGGGCACCATCTAAATTACGGTCTTAGATACAGTTCCAGGATTGGTGTTGCCCGGGCAAAGGACTCACATTTTAAAGGGTGTTTCGATTTCAACACTGAACGGGCCTCGCAGTCCAGCCTGCCGGGAGCTTCAGCGGGAGAGGCTGGCAGGCGGGGGCTGCGGGGCAGCAGAGCCACTCGGCCTCCCGCCGAGGCTGAGCTGCGGGGGCAGAGCAGCGTGCAGACGAACCTCAACAACACGAGAACAGTGAACGGACTTCCGCTCCCAGCAGGGAAGGGCAGGTCCCACAGGGAAGGCTACCACGCAGCGGACACGGCCAGACCTATCACAAAACTGTCACTGCTGACATACCAGAGAGCTGTGGAGGCTGCAAGGACATGAGGAACTAAGATTCCGTAGAACGAGGAACTGTCCCGATGAGCAGGTGATCCCCATTTCTCTTTTCCGGGGGACATTTGCCACTTAGGGCAGAGGATTGGGCGTGGCCCAGGCAGGGAGCCACAGCGGGGGAAAGAAATCAGCAAAGCTTCCCACTGTCGTGGGGGCAGTGGCAAGATTGGAGACTGCAAGGGTGACAAACACACTGTGGGTCCCCAACCCCCCGAGAATGCGCAGCATCTCAGTGCTGGGTGTGGCAGGAAGCACAGGAGCCAAGCCCAGCACCTCTGGAGGGCAGAACCGAACTTCCTGCAGCCTTTCAGAGTTCAGGGGACCAAGACCTGCCAGGCTCCCAGTCGAAACCCGAACAGACCAAGTCTCAAACCGGCGCAAACCAGAGGAAGACTGAGCCTCACCGAACTGCGAACTGCACTCCCGTGCTGCCCGGGATCTGCCCCACCCACGCGCCCACCCATCCTAACTGCCTGAGACTTTTGCTCACAGTAATGGCTGAGCGGCTCCAAGTAGACCAACTCTTGTGCAAATAACAGCTGCTTTGCTGCACGGAACATAAAAGCGGCTGGGCATAGCAGCTCAGCTTATAATCCCAGCACTTTGGGAGGCCAAGGTGGGAGGATGGCTTGAGGCCAGGAGTCCAAAACCAGCCTGGACAACATTGTGAGAACCTGTCTCTACAAAAAAATTGTAAAAATTAGCCTGGCATCATGGCACACGCCTGTAGTCCCGGCTACTTGGGAGGCTGAGGCAGGAGGATCGCTTGAGCCCAGGAGTTTGAGGCTGCTGTGAGCTGTGATGATGCCATGGCCCTCCAGCCTGGGTGACAGAGCAAGACCCTCTCTCTAAAAGCAAAACCAAACAAAACAAAAACATAGAAGCAACTGCTAATGGCACTGAGGGTGACGGAGACTTAGGGGACGGACACACAGGAGAAGGGAGCGGCTCAGTGAAAACAGCCCATTTTGTGCTTCTCCACCGGAGGGCAGGACACCCCGGAGGGCGGCTATGACCCTGACAGGACCCACAGGCTCACTGACCTGAAGAAGCAGAGGACAGAATCCGGGGTGACCACAGCAGCTGGAAAGTGCGGGGACACCCCAGACAGGACAAAGCCGCAGAGAGGGATCCCCAAATGCTGCGTAACAAACTCTGCTCACATCTGCGACAGACCCCGAGCTGCATTCAGGACACATTCCAAGCAGCCCGGGTAACTGAACGGAGATTCGCCTGCCAGCCAGCACAGGGGAGACGGTGCCCAGGGTGCGAGTTCTCTGAGGTCAACTGCCTGATGAAACAAAACCAAAAACAATTCAATGAAATTAATCATCTCAAGAGGAAGGTAACAGAATCCTACAACACATTGTTTACAAAGTGCAGGATGCAACTCAAAGCCACCAGACGTACCAAGAAGCACAAAGGTGGGACCTCTGGTCACGACAGAGACCTGACCGAAGCTGGAAGACAAAGAAATATGTTTTTTGGGTGCTGAAAGCAAAAACACAGCCTACCTAAAATTCTACACCCAGCAAAAATACACTTGTGCGATGAAAGTGAAATAAAGGCTCTTCAGACCAAAGGAATAAATATTAAACGAAATGTATTTAGACAAAAGGAAAATAACCCCAGATGCAAACATGAACACGTAGAAAAACTGAATACCAGAAAAGGTAAAATATGTGGGCAAATTTCATCAAATGCAGACGGTGCAGACAAGACTGGTACTATCTTGTAGCGTTTCAAATGTAGGGAAAAGGACAACCACAACCACCACGGGGAGAAACAAGGTGGGGACTTCTCAGCCCACGTGGGCAGCAAGGGGCAGAGGGCTCACTCCTGCAAATCCACAGCAGAAGGACAGACAACCCACAGCAAATGGGTAAGAAGACTTGGAGATGTGTCCCCAAAGAGAATGTCCAGGGGTCAGCAAACATAAAAAGGTATTAATGTCATTAGCCATCATGAAAATGCAAATCAAAATCACCACATACTATCACAGCCCATGGACTAGACTGGTCAACAGGAAAACAGTAGAAGCTGAGGACGGGCACGATGTGGCACAACCAGGACCCTCACCCGCCGCGGTGACAGTGGAAGTTACGACAACGGCTGTGGGAAAGCACTGGACAGTTTCTGACAGCTGGACACAGGCAGACCCGCTGCTGGGACCGTCGGCCACGATGCCTGCACGCGCTCACCGGACGTCAGGCTGCGCTAACACGCTCGCGGCAACGTCGGAGCCAAGAGCCGGGAGCCACTCGAGTGCCCGTGGCTTGCAGAGGCACAGACAAGCTGGGGGCTGTTCAGCCCATGGGACAGTGTTCAGAAATGACAGTGACCGAGGGACAACCCCACAGACCTTGTGCTGAGCGCAGGCGCAAAAGAGCCATGGTTCCCTTTCAGGGAGGTACGAAAGGGAGGCTCCCCCAGCGTGGCCCCTCCTGGTTCTCCTGCGGGATCACGAGACAGTGACAATTGCAAAATACGTGGTTACATGAACATAATGGCCCAGCTACCTAATGTTTGTCTTTTTTTTTAATCTCGAGAGATTTTTAGGAACCAGTATCTTTTGCTGTGATAAAATATTTATCTGAAATGCAGTGATTCTGTCCATTTAAATCCAAATGAAATAAAATTTGATATTTTATTTCCAAACGAAGCCTGACTATCACCCGCCCCTGCCGAGCAAGCAGTCTGCAGCCAGGTTAGCAACTGAGTGACGGTTATTTCGTAGTGGTTGGATTTCAAGTGACTTTTAGAGACTCTTTTCTGTGTTTTTTGCATGAATTGATGTTTAATAACAAGCCTTTTTCAAAATAATAAAGCTGGTCTTTTGTGGTCCCCGTTTAGCCCCCGCCAGCGAGGTGGGCTTGCGCAAGTTCCCGGCCTCTCCTCGGCATTTGCAACTGTAAATGCAGACAACAGTGTTGCCAAATGCATAGGATTTTTACAAAGATTAAATTGGATTATTTTTCAAAGTGCCTGGAGTGAGCAAGGCACACGGTGCTGCCAGACGTGAGCAGGGCGTGACGGGGAGGACTCGGCACCGCAGACAGCGGGCTGCAGCACCCGCCCTGCCTGGGGACAGCGGCCCCTCCCGCCAAGGCTCGTGCTGCAGACAGGCTCTCCCACGCGCAGCCTCGCGCCCTCCCTGGCCCCGGCACCTCACAGGCTGTCCAGGGTGGTGTGGGACCCCACCGTGACCAGGATTTTCTCAGGAACAGCACTGCCCTTCTTCCCAGGCCCCAAGGCAAGGGACGGCCAGCTGCGGGCTGCAGGCAGACCTGGCGCCAGCCTGGAGGAGGGGACAGCGTGACCAGGGCGGGGTCATGACCGGGGTGAGACGGGAGGTGGGGACGGCCGTCCTGACCGGGCTCTCCACCCCACCCCACCTCCTGCGGCATTGGCCCCCCAGGCCAGGCCTCTGACCCTGGCAATGCTAGCCACCTGTGTGTGCTCCTGAAGTGCCACACACAGCAGCAGGGCTGCCCCAGGACAGCCCGCCCTGGGCTCCTGCTGGCTGTGGGTCCCTCCCCCCAGAGAGGCAGAGGCGGGAGGGGCGGAGGGCTTTCAGCTGTGCGCACTGTGTCAGCTTTGGTCTCAGCAGAGGCCGCTGTGCAAATGCACCCAATACGCTCTTCCCTGGAGACGACTCATCTAGCCCAGCTCCAGTTTGGGTGGCTGGGCAGAGACCCCCGGTGGCACTAAGGGGTTTGGGGAGTCCCTTTCCCTCCTGGGCCTGGGGGGGCCCCGTGTGCAGGTAGCACGGTGGGGGGATTGCTGACCCCAGGAGGTAGAGGCAGTGTGCCTGGGACTGCCCAGCGGGGAGGGCCTCCCCCCGCCAGCCCCGGCCAGAGGAGGGGCCTCACCCCTGGCTTGGACAGGCAGGAGCCCGGGTCCCTCCAAAGTCACCCCACTTGCCCCACAGCTGCCTGGGACGGTGCAGCCAGTGGGTGGTGGTCTCAGGCCCGTGGGGAGTGGGAAGCTAGGGCTGGTCGGAGGCTTGGAGCCAAGTTCCCGTGGCCTTGGGGACAGGGACGCCTTGGGGACAGGGACACCTGGGCCACACAGCACCCAGGGTGGTTGGCACTCATCACCTGGAGCTCAGGAGAGCCAGGAGGTCCCAGGGCGTGGTGGGGGGTCCCTCAGGAGCTCCTAGCTGGGCCCTGGCGTGGCCTGGTTCTGCTGTGCAGGGCGCCGGGTGCCCCCTCCCCATCGACTGGCCGAGGCCCCTCCGGGGGCTGAAGCCAGAGCTGCTTTGGGAAGAGCCACCCCCCTCACCGCTGTGCCCCTCCCGCCCCTGCAGCCCTGCTCTGGGCCCCCTCCCTCCTCCCCTTCCTCCTCCTCCTCCCAAGGAGGAGACAGATGGCACGGAAACTCCATTTCCTTCATTTTCCGGAGCGTGACTCGGGAAGGCAGCTGCCTCCTCAGCCCCCACACAGCGGCAAGCAGCCTGCCTCCCCCGCCCCGCGGGGCCTCCCGGCTCCCAGCACCCCTCCCTGCAACTGCAGCTGGGAATGCTGGCTGAGCAGTGGGAGGGCCTCGCCACCCGGGCCGGGTAGGAAAGGGCCGCCTGTCTCCAGGCTGGGCGGACCCTGGGGGCCCAGCCACTTGCCCCTCGTGCCCCATCCAGCACCCGCAGTGCAGGGGGGAGGCCCAGGTGGGGGGGACTGCAGCCCGGTTCTCAGGGACACACAGGTGCGTCCATGTGGCTTCTTAGCTGCCAGTGGCCACCCTGGCCCAACAGGGAGGGCTGAGCCCGAGGGGGATCGGGGGCGGAAGGAAAGTCCAAAAGCAGCCAGCTGGGCTAGCGTGGGGCACTGCAGGAGCCGGGCACACGGGCCCAAGCCCACCCAGGACACTGGCCCCCCACTGTGGAGCCTGGTCTTGCTCTGAGCAGGGGACCCCCCCCAACAGAGCTTCCCCAGAAGCCCCCCGAGATACTCTCAGCTCAGTGGAACCCCAGAAACCCCCTCTCAGCCAGTGCTGGGAGCCCCCCAGAGCCCCTGTGTCCCCCTCCCCTCGGCCTCCTCGATCCTCCTCCCTTTGCTCTGGGCTGGGCCCTGGCACCCACGGCTGCTCGCAGCCCCCGAGGTACGACAGGCTGCAGGCCACCCCCAGCCCCCGCCCTCCCCACTGTCCCGGTTGACAGCTGTGGAGACTGAGACTCCAGGAGCCCAAGTGCCTCGCCCAGGGGGTGGCCTGGGACTCTGGACCCCAACATGGGACGCCCACCCTGTCGGGCCTGTGCAGGGGCCTGGTGCCCAGGACAGCCGACCGGGCGAGAGGCCCCCGCTGGGAGGCTGTGGTTGGCCTGAGCCAGGCGGGTCCAGCTGTTTCTTGGCTACGGCCCCTCTCAAGCCCCCCAGAGGCCCCCACAGCCATGCCCAGAGGCCTTGTTCCCCGGCTGGGCAGACTCCAGCCTTGCCACCGGCTGCCCTCGGGTCTCCTGCCGGCTGCTCGCTGCTTTGAGCCTCAGTTTGTGCATCTGCAGGTTGGGAACAAGGAAGTCCCCCACCAAGCTGGCTCCTGGGAGGGTGGGGGGAGTCCTGGGGGCGGGAAGAGGGCGTGGGGTGCTGTGTGCTCTGGGCCGTGGGCAGCTGACCCACAACCACATCAGTGAGGACGATGACAAGGCCAGGCCGCAGCTAAGCTGCCCCGCAGGGCCAGAAGGAAACAAAGCCCCGAGTGTCCTGGGCCCGGCCCGGCCTGGAGCTCTGGCCATTGCAGGCCCAGGTCCCACAAAGGACTGCGGGGCCTCCTGGCGGGGTCCCGGGTGTTCCGGCTTCTCTACAGGGCCCTGGCTGAACAGGGAACAGAGGCCGCAGACGAGGGCAACACAGTGGGGGACACTCGCCCGGGTGTCCCCAATCCTTTGCCGGCTGTGCATAAGCCTAACCTTGCCTCACCCTCAGCCAAATGCCCCGGGGCCGCTGCCTCCACTGCCGGGCACCCAGCAGGGCCACGGTCCCCCGGGGGCTGGGCAGTGGCCCGGGCTGCCCTTCGGAGGGAGCAAAGGCTGACCCTGACCCCCGACACGCGCACTCCCCTGTTCACACTCACAGACTCACACTCACACCCCCCACTCGTTAGGGTGGAAGGACTGGTAGGTATTCGCGGCACACGTGCAGAAATAAAGATACAAAAGTAAAAGAGGTTTACCCTTTTAGAGGAGGGGGCGAGAGAAAGAGAGAAGGGAAAAGGGGGGAGGAGAGCAGGGAGTCGGCGTGGGCGGCCCAAAGAAAGAGAAGCGGAGCCAGCCACGAGGCCACGCAGCTCGCTGAATTGAAGGGGGGTAAAGAAAAAAAATAGTTGATAACAAAAGCGGCAGCAGGTGGACATCAGACACTGCGAGGACGTCACAGTCCAAGACTCGGCTTCCTGCCGTCCCTGGAGAAGGAATCGTATCTGACTCCGGCCTCAGACCGTGGCTCGCGCCCCTGCTGTTTACTCAAAACTCTGCAAAAGCAGATTCTCAAAAACAATTTTGAAAGAGAGAGATCTACATCTCCCTTCCGTCCATTCAGCTCTTCGGACGTTGTGCAGACGGAGCCCCTGCAGGTGCCTGTGTGACAGAACTCGCAGGCCTGACCTCTCCTGTCACGGGGAATCGTGGATTTGGGATTTTCCCATGATCCATGATCCTTGTGTGTCCTCCCTGTCACTAGATCCCACGGATCTGCCCCACGTCACACCCCACCCCCCGGCCCTGCACCTCCTGGCCCTGCAAGCCAGGGTCCCCAGGCCTATGCCCCTCCCCAGCTCTGGGAATGCGCCCAGCCCTCCCTGACCTCAGGTGTGTGCCAGGAGCCTCCCCGACCCGCCCAGAGTGGCCTTGCCACCCTCAGCCCTGGACTCTGGCCGGGCCACTGCCTGTTGGTCCCACCTCCTGCCCACGCCCGGCACCTCGGTCACTTTTGCTGACCACAGCTGGGCACACCCTCCCCCATCTGACCCTGCAGCAGCCCTGGGAGGTGGGATTGCTACCATGGTCCCCACTTTACCCAGGCTGGGGAACCCCAGCCACCGGCAGCCCAGGGAAGCCTGTGAGCAGCAGAGCCGGGACGCAGACAGGCGTCGGCCACAGCACCCTCGCCTTGGCCCAGCGGCCACACTGTCCACAGGCTGTTCCCAGCCTCTCCTGCGGCAGGCGGGCCAGGCCCGGTTCTGGAATGCAGCCCGCGGGCGGCTCAGGCCGCACCCATCACCCTCTGCACTCCCAGCCACCCAGCCTGCCCTTCCTCCACCCCACTGCCCCCAGGGAGGCATCTGTGACTCAGGCCAATTCAGCAGCTTCCAGAGGACCCAGCAACACTCTGCCGGCACCGGCACCGGGGAGCCCCAGAGAGGCCCAGGCTCTGTTGGCCAAGGTCGGGGACCTCTGGATGGAACTGAACCTGCCACGTCACTGCTCAGGAACTGGAGCCCGGAAGCGACATCCCGGGGAGAAACCACACACACACACACACACACACACACACACACACACACACACAAACACACACACAAACACACACGGAGCTCGCCCGAGACCAAAGCCAGCCTGCAGAAGAGAAACCAGACTGTGAAGTGGGGTGTCCTGGCTGTAGGGGTCACAGGGAGGGGTGGGAGGGGTTTGCGCAGAGGGTGGACCACCCCCACGCCCCAACACACAGGCCAGGAAACGCACCGCCCCCGACCCACTCTCTCGGCAAACGTCACCCGGCTCCCTCCCCAAGCCAGGCTGGGGCGCAGACGGCACCGCTGCCATCTGGGGGTGCAGGGACCAGGCGGTGAAGGACCCACAGACGGGCACACGAGAGAGGAAACCGCACAGGGAGGCGGCCCCTCCCTCCACGCGACTGCGGCAAGGGCCCTCCCCGCGCCCACCGCAACATGGGTCTGACGAGTGCCCGTGTGTTCAGCAGATAAAGCACCACAGTGAAAGTGTGACAAAAGGGGAAAAGGAGTCCGTGGTCCACAGAAAGCCTGGCGCAGGCCCGGCCCCCTCGGAGACGCCAGGCGGGTGCTGCTTCTGTCACAGCTGGGCTGGGAGTCGGCGGAGGCGCCGGAGAGGCCTCGTGATAGACGGGCTCAATTTAGACCACGCGGCAGCAGCCACCAGGGACAAGCCCACGGGCGAGCGTGCGTGGCCGTCCCCGACCCACCGGGAGCGGCGAGGCCCGTGCCCTAGTGACTCTCGGCAACGCTCCCTCTTGGCAAACTGTGACACCCCATGAAATCAGACCTTGATTTCTATTTCCCTGTGAAAATACGGCCAAGGCAATACTGAGGCACCTCGATGGAAGCACAGCAGGGAGCAGTGGGCAGCGGGGGTCCACCCCTGGAGAGGCAGCGGGGGCGAAGCTGGCGGCCCCCACCCGCTGGGCTGGTCAGCATGGCAACCTGGGCCACGCGGGCCTGGAACTGGAGTCTAGGCAGGGAGCCGGGCGCAGAGGGGCCCAAGGGAAAGGGGAGAGAACAGTAGTTCTTCGGGGCCACAGGGTGGAGGCGGACATCCTTGAGGGGCCAGAGACGTTCAGGGGCACGGGGCCTGGGGTGGCCCCAGAGAGCCAGCAGCCTATGCCAAGGCCTGGGGCGGACCCCACAGCAATGGCAAGGATGCGACACAGCCCCTGTGTGCAAAGAACCGCATTTGGGCTTGGGTTTTCGATTGTGTTCAACCTTCAAACCTCCGGGCTGTTTTATGGGGAAAGGAGGGCTGCGCTGGGAAGGTGCCCGCAGGGGACAGCGGGGAGAGGGCAGGGCTGGGGCTGGGGGAGGGGCAGGTCACCTGCTGGGAGGGCTTCGGGAGTGACAGCTACAACCACCGCCCAGGGGACCAAGCTCCGCCTTCCACCCGACATCCGTGAGCTCCTCATCCCTGAAGAGCTTAGGTGCAAACTGAGGCTTCCATGACCGGAAGCAGCTCAGAGCCGACTGCGGGGGTGGCGGGAGGCAAAGCAGGGCCAGGCTGGCCAGTGAGGTTACTCGGGGGCAGGTGGCCGCAGAGCTCAGTCCCGGCTTCCCGGAGCGCCTGGGCCCTCCGGCAGGTGTGTCCGGGCAGAGAGGGCTGTCAGCAGGGACCGGCAAGCCTGCGGGCCAGCGAGGCCACGGGTGGAGAGGGTATTCAGGGACGCGGCAGAGAGGAGGCCCCTGGGAAGCCAAGGGGTCCAGGTGCTGCAGGGCTGAGCTCGGGCGGCCCCAGCGACGGGGGTCCCCTCGTGCGTCCAGCATCTCCGCTGGTAAATACTTCTGTGACGCTGCCCACCCCAAACTCCCTCCCAAGATGTCCCTACACACAGGCCAGTGGCCAAGAGCCCAGCAAGGAGCTCCAGCCTCCATCACATCTCTCAGCACGCCAGGCGGGGTCCAGCGCATCAGCCACGGGTCCCCCGTCCCTGCCCCTGAGCACCCCACCCCACCGCGTCAGCCCGGCCTCTGCGAGGAAAGGAGCCCCACACGCCTGCTTGGGTGGGTCTCGGGCACCCCCCTGCTCTCAGAGCCGCTCAGGGGCGCGGCGGGCATTCCACCTGTGCCGCCAGCCCACTGGCCCCAGCGCCTCGTCAGCGCAGGCCCCTCTGGGAGCAAAAGACGGCACAGCTCAAAGTGGAGAGGCTGTCCACCCCCCGCACCGTGTGGCCCGTGTGGAATCAAGGAGAGGACTGTCCAGTGCAGACTCCCACCGGACAGCGGGGGCCAGGGGACGGGAGGGACAGCCCAAGGCTCACTGGGGGTCCGCACAGGGGACCCGCCTGGGGGACCACCAGCCACTGGCCCATCTGGCTCCAGGGGCGCCCAAGGGGTGGCCGGCCTCAGACAGACCTGCTGGGAGGCGCCGGCGGGGCCAGCACCCCCTCTGCGCCTCGGCTTCCTCCACCGCAGAGCAAGGGAGCCAGGCACAAACTCGGACACTCGCTGGCACTTCCAGAACCCGCCCAGAGACCCTGCGGTAGCAGAGGTGAGAACAGCAGTTACCTCTGGGGGAGCCAACCGAGGCACAGTGGAGCCCTCTGGGCCGGGAAGTGTGCCCCGGTTTGATCCTGGTGGTGGGTTTCTACGAAGACAAAATCTCATCGTGTTCCTCACCCTAGATTTGGGCACTTTATCCACGTCCACACCAGCGAAATCTATGCACAGAGGTTCTTGTCCACGGTGGTTACGTTCTGTAGCGTTGCTGCAAACACGGAATCCGCGAATACGCCACCACGGCTCCCAGGGGAAAGAAAGGCAGAGGCAGGTTCCCGCGAGCCTCTGGTCACCACAGTTTCCGCTGCCAGTCGATACACGATGACCGTGCTTGTGTGTTTCTGTGTAAAGACACCTTACCCAACACATGCTCCCGGCCGGCAGCCTGTCACTCACACCTGAACCAAGTGTGTCTAACACACGAATTCCCTGCACAGGACACGGCCCAGCCTGCGCTTAGGAACATGGGACAGCACTGCAGCACCACGCCTGGGGCTGTTTTAAAAGTAAAATCACCAAAAAGCCCCAAAATCCAAAAAATGAGGCACAAATAGACACAGAAAAGGACACTTGTTTACAGCACGAGCCTCCCTGGCCCCCAGCTGGGGATGCGCACAGCGGGCGGCTCGAATTCCTCGACAATCCGCAAATGTCCTCGAAAGCAAGTGTCAGTCGCAGGTTTACACAGAGACTTCGGTGAGACGGCAAACTTGCCAACCTGGAATCTGCAAATAATGAGATTCTACTCTGTGTGTGTGAGAGAGAGAGAGGGAGAGGGAAGAAGAGGGAGTTGGATGAAGAAAACTGAGGGTCCTGCCTGACCCGTGCCCCCGACTGACCGCCCTGCCCACGGTCCCTGCGAACAGCAGCTGCCTGTTCCCAGCTGCTCCCTCCCTCCCCAGGCCAGGGATGGGCCAGACCAATGTCAACCTCCCGCACAGACAGACGGGCTGGCACTCAGGTGCTCTCCAGAGCTGGAATTGAGAAATGCAGGAGAAATTTGGGAAATGCTGAGACGCTGCCATGAGGGGTGTTGAGGCCACGGCCACCAAAGATGCCAGGATACAGAGCAACGGAGCTGAGGGGGAGGCAGGGACGCTGCGGGGAGTGGCCAGGGCCGGAGCCTGCAGCTGCCTCCCCACCGCAGCCACCTGTCCGGTGGTGGCAGAGAATGATCAGAGATGATCCGCCGCCCGAGGTGCTGCAGCCGGATGGGTGGGTGGATGATGGATGGATGGGCGGTTGGACAGATGGGCGAGTGGGTGGATGGATGGATGATGGATGAGTGGATGGATAGATGGGTGGGTGGATGGATCAGTTGCCGGATGGGTGCATGAATAGCTGGATGGATGGATCCATGTGTGGATAGAGAGGTAGGTGGGTGGATGGATGAATAGATGGGCAGTGAATGGATGGGAGTGAGTGGGTGGGTGGGTGAAAGGATGGATGCTGGGTGGGTGGGTGCAGGTGGGTAGGTGAGTATGTGGGTGGGTGGGTGCAGGTGGGTAGGTGAGTAGGTGAGTGGGTGGGTGGCTAGTTGGGTGGGTGCAGGTGGGTAGGTGAGTATGTGGGTGGGTGGGTAGGTGGGTGGAAGGACGGATGCTGGGTGGGTGGGTGCAGGTGGGTAGGTGAGCAGGTGGGTGGGTGGGTAGGTGGGTGGGCATGTTTTCCTTTACTTCATTCTACATCAGCGCCAGAGGTTGTCTCAGGCCGTCCCATTGGGATGCTAAAGAAAAAATGTTTCAAAAGGAAAAAGACAAGCAGCATTCTCAGTGCTGGACTGCAAGGAAACGAAACCCAAGGCTGGGCTGCTGCCTGGGGTCCCTGAGGGCGCCCCAGTGGCCTTTCCTGCCTGCAAGTGGCCACCTGCTGCACTCAGGGCTGTCCCGGCTCAGCACCGCACCCCCACGGGGGGAGGATTCTCTCGGAGCCACCCACGCCTGCCTGTCACCAGCGGAACCCAAGCTGGCGGCGCCCAGGCCTGCTCTCGCCCCCTCACCCCATCTCCGTTCTCTGCCTCCCAAGCAAAGGCCAGCTCTCCAGGCCTGCGGTGGCAGGGCCACCCTCACTGTGGCCCGAGCGTGTCTGCGTGGGGGTGCGGCTCTTGGCTTGTTGGTGGCCAAGCACGTGTCCCTCGCCTGGGTGTGTCAGAGTGCCAGCGTGCGTGCGTGTACCTGCACGTCCTTGTTCTTGGGCTCCTGGGTGTGCAGAGCTACGGGCAGGCATGGGTGTACGCCCAGCTCCCAGGAGGGGAGCTGCCACGCAGGCCATGGCTTCTAGAAAGAACCTCCTCGAGTCGGACGGGGCCAGTGTGCTGGGCAGTGGCCTCCTCTCCACCTCGGGGACAGGAAGCAAGCTTGGAACAGGCTGGGGCGGAGCCAGGGGTGCCTGGAGCAGCAGAGGGGGTGGTGGGCCTTGCGTATCTCCGGAAATCGGTGGGTTATGGTGACTTCAACCCTACGAAGCTGAGACTCCCCTGCCCTGGGCATGGTGGATCCAAGCTTGAGGGAAAGTCCCCTGTCAGACCCGCATCTATACTCCCTGCCCGACCTCAGCTGCCTGCCGCGCCTGAGCACCCACACATGCACCCACGAGTCATCCCTAATCCGGGCCGGAGCCCTCCTCCCCGCTCCCTGCCACCCCCAGGACTTCTCCAGCCTTCCGCTACCGACGCCATCCACTCTGCCTTCCTCATCATGCTCCCACCCGCGGTGGCCTGCCCTGGCCCTGGGGTGCAGCACAGTGCCCCGCGGTGCCTGGACTTCGGCACAAGAGAGAAAGCCCTGGGGGTGCCGGGCCCCCCGGTCAGGGCCGGGGTCCTCACACCTTTGTGTGCTGCAGCAGCGCCAGGGGGCCCATGCCAGGCCACCTGCTCCAGTCTCTGGGTGAGGCTCAGGACTCTGCCCCTTCCCCAGGCCCAGGTGGATACGAGCCGCTGGCAGGGGTGGGGAGGCCCCGGCCAACTCCGCGTGCCCAGTGGAGCGTCTTCCCCAGCCCGGGGCCGAAGCTCATGCCCCACCGTCCTATGTCCTAGTTCCTCCGTCCACTGGATCAACAAACACACCCACTGACCAGCGCCACTGCAGCCAGGCGCCAGCCCCAGATGGAGATGAGTCAGCCGGCCTCGCCCTCCACCCCCACCCCCACCCCCAGCACCAACTGCTGGGGGCCAGGAGAGCGAGGGGAGGCCTGAAACCTGGCACTGGGGAGGGCAGGAAGCTTCCTGCTCTGAGGGGGGAGAGGAGCTGGAGCCCGAGCAGAGCCGTGTGGAGCGCTGGCCTGCCTCCAGGTGCATTCCAAGAATTGCTGAGTCCCTGTCTAGGAGCGGCCACCATTCCCAGGCTGGAGGGTGTCCAGGAGCCGGTAAGCTCCCGCCTTGGCTGGCTCCACTGGGCTCCCGGCACTCAGCACGGCTGCCAGAAGCACGCCTGCCCCAGAGCTGAGCCAAGGAGACTTTTAGCCAAGACTGCTGGGCCTGGGCAGGGTCTGCACACGCAGGGAGGGGACGTCTCCAAGCCAGCAAGTATGGGGACACCCCCACCTCAAGGGAGCACATGAGCCCCAAGAGGGCATGTGGTCGGCCCCGGGGCAGAAGCTGCTGTGAAGCTGGGAGCCACCTGGCCCCAGGTCTGAAGGGTCTGCGTCCGGAGCCCCGCCATCTGCCCGTGGCCCGCTGTCACCAGCCCTGTCCCCATGGTCTACACACAGCAGGCCCTCGGGAGAGATTTGTCAAGACACAAATGGAGACACTCTCCATGTGTTCTCATCTGACCCTGGATACAACCTTTACAGTGCTTATTCTATGACACAGATGGGGAAACTGAGGCTCAGCAGGGCCATGGCCCAGCCTGGGGTCACACAGTGAGTGCTGGAGCAAGTCCTCAGGACAGGCCTGGTGCCTCTTCCATCAGGCTGGGGCTCCAGAGAGGCCGCCTGCCTCTGCCCTCCGCCCTCCGCCAAGCCACCCACGGCCCGTGCCCCCAGGTGCATTCTGCGTCCTGTGAGCTCTGACCCACGGTGAGACATCAGAAGAGACTTTCGGAGCTGGGGGCCCGGCTTTGTCATCCAGCCAGGCCAGAGCCTACCGTGGGGCCACGTGTGCCTGTGGGGTGGTGGGCCACCACCCGGGAGGACAGAGGAGGCAGGACAGCAAGGGGGTGGCAGAGGAGGCCTGCCCAACACCGCGCCGCGCTGCTGGGAGGAGGGGCGGCTCCCAGGGATGCCACCTCCACCACCAGCAGAGCGGGGCTGCCCCGAGCCCACCGAGAGCCCCCGCGGCGCGGGCGTGGGGAGGGCTGTGGGCGGGCTTGATGCAGACGCGCTCGACTTGGAGGAGGGAAGCCCGGGCGTGGGAACTCAGCCCGGCCGCGCGATGCTGGGCACGGGGAGACGAGCCCGTCCCACCGCCGGTGCGTGGGCCGACGGCGGGGTCGCTGCGGGTGGGGCGGACCTGGAGGCCGCGGGCGGTGGAGAGCAGGGAGGGGGGGACAGCGACAGCGGGTGGGGGTCGGGCCGGCTCCCGGGTCTCCCCTCCCACCGGGAGCCGCTGCGGTATTTACCCGCGTGGGGCGACCCCGCGAAGTGCCCCCGCAGCCGGCCAGAGTGGGCGGGGCCTACCTAGCGACCCCTCGGGGCCGCCCGCGCCCCACGTGGCAGCCGGCGGGCGGGGCCGGCGGGAGGAAGGGGCGGGGCCTCCCCGCCCCGCGCCCCGCCCCGCGCCGGCGCTGCGCCCCAGTGCGAGCCCCGCGGAGCGCCGCAGTGGGCGCAGGCTGCCCGCAGCCCCTGGCCCGGCCCGGCCCGAGCGCCCGCCGCCCGCCGCCCGCCGCCCGCCGGCCGCCGCCCCACCCGGTAAGTCCGCGGCCTCCGGGCCCACCAGGAGCCCCGCGGGAAACTGAGTTTGGGACGAGACTGGGCGCGCCTGGGGCTGGGAGTGGGGCTCCAGGTAGCAGCGCCTGCGCTCCGGGTGGCGACGAGCGATCCCGCGGCGCAGGGCGGCAGGGGCCCCCGTTCCTGGGCGGGGACCCCAGGGCGCCCCTGGCCCCGCCGGCTCCGCGCGCCCCGCCTGGGACTGCGGCCCTGGCGCGGGGACGCCGCCCGCAGGGTGGAGGGCCGAGGGTCGGCCAGCCTCCGCCTGGCAGGCGGGACTTCCCCGCCTCGCGGCTGCCACATCCTGACCGTGAATCAGCCACAGTTGGGAAAATAAACTTCAACTTCGGGTCCGCCGCCGGGTGGCACCCCAAGGCGCGCGCCGGTCTGCGGCCCCACCCTGACTGCGTGGCTTCTAGCTGCCCAGCGCAGGTGGGCGCACACGGCGCCCGGGAACCCCCACTGGCAGGCTGGGGAGAATGAGCCCCTGTCACAGCTCTCTGTCCCTTCTGGGTGGGGTGGGAGGCGGTCCCTGTGCCCCCTCAGCCCCAGCTGTGAACCCTCCTCCCGGGGAGTGACCTCAGGAGTGACCACAACCTCAGGAGAGCCAGGGTGATCAGCTGTGTCTCTGACCAGTCCCCAGCCACCCCTGGGGAGCACAGGCGTGGGGGAGGTGGTCTGTCTGTCTGGGCCTTCTGAGGCTCCGCCCCGCGGGCTCCAGGCTTCGCAGTGTGGGCCTCAGTTGTGACCACAGCATTAGCACCTGCGCAGCTGGACACCACGAGTCAGAGTGGCGAACATGGCTGTGACCCCGCCTGGGCCAGGAACCAGGCACCCACCCAGGGGTCAGGCACACCCACACGGGAGCCGGAGCTGGGACATTCCCTTCCCACGAGTCCCTGTCCCCAGCAGTTGGGCCTGGGCAGGACACTTGCCTTGTCTGGGCCTCAGTTTCCACAGCTGCACTCCAAGGGCTGGGGACAGTGGCTTGGGCATAGACCTGCTCCCTGCAATGGGGAAGGACCCAGAGCAAATGCTCTGAGCCCCTCAGGGTGCCATGCCAGGCAGGGGGCCTTGGGAGTGGGTGCTGCAGCCCCTGGCAGCAGGTGTCGGCATGGGGCCCCTGGTGTGGGGTCGGAGCCCTCACACTGCCCACCCCACCAGGTCAGCAGCGGCTTTCTGTTTAAACAGCCGGGTGGGCACAGACCTCTCCTGGGACCAGGTGGGAGCTGACTGCTGCCCGGGCCCCACTTTCTCGTCCCTCCCCCAAGAGTTGGAAGATCTGGACTGACATGGGTCCAGCAGGCCGCAAAAGGGGCGTCCCTGGAGAGCAGGACTGAGGGGCTGCCCCCCGTGACCCACCCCGTGGGCTGCCCATCGAGGGTTCTGCTCTCCACAGCGAGGCCTCCTGAACAGCAGAGGGTTAACCCTCAGGGCCCCCCACACGCTCTGTGGAGGTGCTGATGGCTGTCGGAGCTAATTGCACACACCTCACACGCTGGGACCTGGGAGCTCCTGCCTTAAATAGACTCTGTTCAACTTCGTCAAAGTGCAGTTGCTTCCCAGGTTGGAAAAGTTACCAGGTTCGAGCAGGCTGTAGGAGGGTGTGTGATCACTGGGTAATAACAGGGTGCGGCCCGTGGGTGCAGGCAGGATGCGGCCGGCCAGCTCTGGCTGGGGTCGGTGGCTGTCCTCTGAAGCAAGCTAAGCCCTTGGCCCTTTGCAGTGCCCAGAGGCAAGTGCCCCATGGCCTGAGGGAGGGGGCCTGAGTGCCGCCTGGCCCCTCCCCTGCTTGGCCTTGCACACAGCAGCTGTCTAATAGGTGCGTGGTTCGTGGCCCGGTGGACACGGTGCACTGGGGAAGGCACAGCACCTGGGCTGGGAGGTAGAGGCCACGCCACGGGATCCAGTCTCTGCAGGGCTGTCCTCGGGCCACAGCAGAGCCAGGCTCAGGGGACACCCAGTGTGGAGGACAGAAGGCTGGTATCTACTGGGCATGAAGGAGGGCGTGCGTGGAAGCGGGGGAGCTCCCTGTCACTGGAGACAGGAGCAGGGTCCCACCATGTGGCCTCCTGCTAGGGAGACCCCCAGGACTGCCAGCCCCACGGTGGTAAGGAGGGTGCTGCCCAGTCTGCCCCTGAGTGCCAGGCCGGTGTGGGGTCTGTCCACAGTGCCCGGTGCACCGGGTGACCTCCATGGTGACCGCCAGGCCAGGAGAGCGGACTGGGCTTGTCCTCCCATGGGGGCTCCTTGCCTGTCCTCCCTCAGCACCTGTCTGAGGTTTGATTAAATAAGGTGGGGGCCGGGGGCGCAGCTCCGGGCGTCCTCTCTGAAGGGGTGTGTGAGCGGGGGCTGAGCCGGGGAGAAGAGCCAGCCTGCCACCTTCCAGCACCTGACCTCCGACCTCTCCATCCCGGTGTGGGTGGGTCCTGCAAACAGCGTCCTTTTCACAGATGAGAAACTGAGGCACGGAGCAGTTGGGTTACAGACTCATGATGTCCATTCTGACCAGAGATGCTTATAAACCCCGTGTGTGTTGGCCTTCGTGCCCCCCACCCGCCTCCAGTGAGACCCGGGGCACTTACTGGGGGTCAGGTGAGGACAGGCAGCCCCTTGGAGAGCTGGAAGCCAGGGCTGTCCCTGCCACCCCCATCCCCACCACAGTGTTCACGCCAGGGGCCCTGGCACCGCTGCCCTGGGAATAGAAGGCTCCGTCCTGGTCAAGTGGCCCTTCCTGGGCCTCTGAGTGGGGCGGGCGGGCGCAGGCCCACCCTGGGCACCTGCCGGTGTGACTCTGGAGCAGCCCACGCAGACACACACTGGCCGAGGGCCGGTGTCCTGGGCCCTGCAGCCACAGTTCCTCGCAGCGGGGGGCAGGTTGGAGGGGGAGGGCCGCAGCATGGTGGAAGCCCAAAGCCGAGGCCCCTGTCCCAGCCCACTCTGAAGACAGAATGGCCAAGGGCAAGGGCCAGGGCCGCTTCCCTCTTCCATCTGCTGCGTCCCCCCACCCAAGCCGAGGGAGGGGAGGGTCCGGGAGAAGGGCCAGGTGGGGCTCTCCTGAGCCTCTGTCCCTCAGCTCATTCCCGTTGGGGACATGGGGACGGCGTGTGCACTCAGGAGGATGGCGTGGGCGAGCCCAAGGCCTGGCTGGGCCCTGGCAAGGATCGAGACCTCTGCAGGGTCAGGGCTGCCTCAGCGGGGCCCCCGCTCACGCCTGCCACTGTCCTTTCCACCCCACCCTTCCCGTGAGCGGGACCCAGTCTGGGCACCCCCGGCCCCAGGTGGGACAGGAGGGGTGGGCATAGGCTGGAGGGCTGCCCTGCTGCCATGGCTGTGCCCGGGCCAGCCTCACGGTGAAGCCCGAGGCCTCCCCGGGCAGGGTGCGTGGCCAGCACTGCAGGGGCCAGCTGCCCAGGGCCCTGGGGTGAAGTCCGGAGTGGATGGGAGGCCAGGCAGGAGCCACGCCTGGGGAGGGGAGGCAGGTGGCCCCCGGCTTCCCGTTTGCAGAAGTGCCGCTGAGGCCTCGCGTCAGAACCTCACACTGAGGCTGACCCAGGGAGGGGAGGGCCCAGAACGGGACCCTGGAGGGGCTGTGCAGGCCATGCCGGGTCAGCCAACCGGGGTCGGAGCCACGCGTGCCTGGAGAACATCCTGGCCATTCTGCACAGGAGAAACCCGAGTTCAGGACGGGCCTGGCTCTCCTGGGGCCTTCGCGTCCCACCGAGGAGCGCCAGGCATCGCACCGCCCCGCTGAGGCTCTTGCTCGCCCGATGGGGCCTCACGGACTCCCGGTGGTGGCTGCCTTGGGCCCCACCCCAGCTTGATCCGGCCACCAGACGGGTGGTGGGCCGGGGAGGTGGCCGTCGGGGCTCGACACTTCGTGGTGGTTACAGGCCCTGGCTTTGCAGGCGGCGTCGCAGTCTGTCCACAGGCTGCGGGGTCGGCGTCGACACCCTCGTCCCCATTTGAGGACAGGAACCAGGAGATCCTGTGTGTCATCCAGGGGACCCGTCAGCCTCAGAGGCAGAGCCAAAGCCCTGCCCCGCCGGGTGGCCCTGGCGGTGGCCCCTGGCCGTGCCGGGTGCACACTCGGCCTCTGGCCCAATCTCAGTCTGCCTTTGTTCTCCCTGCTTCTCAAAAAGCAGCTGCCGGACCTGGGCCAGGGTCAGGGCCCTGGGGCCGGGCGTGTGAGCCGGCAGGGGGCCACCTGGGCATGGGCAGAGTGGGGGCTGCACGCCCTGAGGCTCCGATGGGCTCAGCCAGCAGGGCGGATCCTCCCCGGTCGGGACAGGCTTTCTCTGAGGACACCAGAGGGCCGGGATGGACACGGCCCCTGCAGGTGGCGTCTGTGGCCAGGCACTGGGGCCTGTGGTCCACCAGCCCAAGTTCATAACCCCGCTTGCCCCCCACGGCTGGCAAGTGGCTTTGCCTCCCCCCCCACCCCGCTAATCACAGATCTGCACACGTCACCCGCATCGTCACAGGTGCCGGGCAGGCCCCAGTGCTGAGGAAGTGGCCTGAGTGCAGCGGCTGTCATTGTCCTTCCCCGAGCCTCCCCGTGGGCCCCCAGACTCCAGACCGGAGCCCCAGAGTGTCAGGTGTGGCCAGGACCTCGGGGACACCCCATCCGCCCTGCTCTCTGCAGCCCAGGAGATGGAGACCCGGAGGCCCCTCCCGCAACCGCGGTCCCCGCGCACCCTGGGTGCAGGTGGAAGTGAAAGCCTGGCCTCCTGGCGTGGCCGCCTCCACACTTCCTGTCCTCCCCTGAGGCAGCCCAGCGTGTTCGGAGAAACCTGGCGCCCACTTCCGCAGACCCTCCTCGCCCACCGCCCTGGCAGGCGTTTCCTGCTCGCGGCGTCTGCCCACGGGGCTCCCTGTGGCCGCCCGCTCTGCCCCTGTCCCCGGTGACCGAGCACTCTGAGCCCAGCCGCCGTTTGCGATGCCAGTGGTGGTTTCCAGGCACTTGGTGCTTCTGTCCTCCCTACAAACACGACCACACACATCCCAGATGCAGCTTCTGCCGGCATTTGGGCAGGTGTCCTCATGGCACGTGACTCTGTTATGGCTGACTCCCACAGTGTGGCTGCTTCCCGTCTTGTTTTCTGACTTGTTTCACCCCTCCCGGGGCCTTCTGTCCTGCTGCTGGACCCTGCAGGGGTCTGCTGGGGCCTCCTTCCATGCGGTGGGGGGGCGGGTCTCAGCGTGGCCTGGGAGGCAGGGGCCTCGCACGGCGTCCTGAACTCAGGACCACAGGTCAGTGGGGGCTGGAGTGCTCCTTGGACGTGAGGCGGACCAGGGGACAGTGAGGACACAGCCACCCCCCGGGCCCTGCATGCGCCACGCCTCTGGACGGGTGGTCCGTAGGTGGACACACATTCTCACCCTTCCCGGAGGCCCCCCACACAGTCCCCTCCCTGGGATTGGCCCGCGGCGGGAGGCTCAGCCTGGCAGGGAGGACGACACGCGCCGGAGGCTCAGCTCCGGGCCTCCCCCACCCTGCACAGCCTGGGCTACCCCAGGAGCCGCGAGAGCGTGAGCTGTTCTGGGGATCCAAGTGTTGCCAGGCAGTGGAAAAATTTGGGCTCTTGGAGGAGCTAAAAATACCCTGTGGCAGCCCCTGCCTCCCGGTTCCGGAATCCTCTCCTGCCGTTTGCCCGCCCACCCGCTGGAAGACAAGCTCCCTCCTTGTACCCCGCCCAGGGCTCCCCGCCCTGCACTGAGGCTGGTGAGGCCACCCCGAAGCCTCTGTCCTCCCGTGGCCTGCTCAGGTGCCACGTGCCCAGCCTGTGCCCACCCCACACCACCCCCTTGGGGTCCCCAGGGCCCCTGGGCCCCAGGCAGCCTTACAGTCCAACAGGGACAGCACCCCGAGGTGCTGGGCTGCAAGCTCTGTGTGCTCCTGTGGGAGCCGGGACCCCGGGGCAGACCACCTCACCTAACAGAGGCGGTGCACCGGGGGCTGCCCAAGGCGGATCTGGAACGTGTCCCTGGGGCCTCTGGGCTCAGTGGAGCTGGCTAAGGGACTGGACAGAGGGCTGGACCCTTGGCGACCGGCTCCCGGAGGCCGGTGACCGTCAATCTTGCCTTATGGGTGCGAGAGCTGGGCCCGGGGGCCATGCGGCGTGCTCAGGCTCCGCGAGCCGGGATTTGGACGTGGGCGCACTAACTCCCAGTCTGGCCGTGGACCCCATGCAGGGCCCCCAGCAGCTGTGCACAGCCCTGGGCCCAGGACCACCAGGAGCCCCCCCCCCCGGCTCAGTGTCTCTGCCTGCACAGCAGGGCTGGGCAGGGGGTCTCCGAGGTCTGGTGGGGGCCAGCTTTGGCCCTGCCCCCCTGCCGGCCTGACAAATGACTCCCAGGTAGGGGCGGTGGCTCGTGGCTTCCCATGAGTCAGTGCAGCTGCCCTGACGTGTGGGTGCTGGCATCACCAGGCCAGCCGGCCTGGCGCAGGCAGGCGGAGAAGGCAGACGGGCGTGGTGCTGAGGAGCTGCCCTCTGAGGACTGGGCCAGTGTACCCTCCCGTCCAGGACCTCACGGCAGCCCCCAGCATGCCGGGTCTGGCTGAGGCGGGGGAGCTGGCCCCATGCACACCCGAGGGAGACCCTGCCTGCAGGGGCCTGTCTGGGGGAAGGCATGGGCCTGTCACAGTGGAAACCCCATGTGACTGGTGACACCCTGCTGATGGTGGGGAGGGGAGCCCCACAGCCTCAGGGTCTTCATCGCAAAATGCCCCACCCTCTGCAGTCCCCTCGGTGCTGGGGCGTGGGGGTGTGAAGCCCGGGTGGGGCGTGGCAGTTGGGGATTCTTCCTGGCCTCCTGACCCTTCCGCTCCCCGGGGCTTGGGGTCTGCCCAAGGGGTGGGTTCTGGCCTGAGCCTGGTACTAGGGCCCTGCAGAGTGCAAAGCTCTGAAGCTTGCAAATTCCTGCCCCTGCATTCCTGCCCTCAGGAGGGACACACCCCCGCAGCCAGGATGGGGGGACTCTGAGGACACATCCCTGCACACTGGGCTGGCCCGCTGGAAGCCCCGCCCCCATGCCACGGCCATGGGCAGGGCCAGAGGGGGAACGGCCCGGGGTGCGTGGACAGTCACCCCTGAGCACTGGCTCTGCAGTTCCTGTCTGTGGGATCCCACTGCAACTGCCTTTACAGGTGGAGAACAGAGAGGCAGAGTAACTTGCCCTGGGCGCACAGCCAGTAAGCCCAGGAGTGAGGCTCCCACAACCCCAGGTGTTGGTGACCATGCCCTGTGCTCCTGTGTAAGCTGTGGACCCCGCACGGTGCAGTCCTGGCAGGAACACACAACCAGCACTCGGCCGCCTGCAGTCGGAGCCGAGCCTGCTCTGGCGGGGCCGCCGCCGGGCTTGGCAGAGACCTGCAGGCAGGCAGTGGGCAAGCGGGTTCATCACGCGTGTGCGTACAGCTTGTCTCTGTGTGTACAGAGAGCTTTTGTAGAGAAGGGAGGCTGGGCATGCCCTGACGGGGCTGCTAGCCGGGGCCCAGGCGGCTGGCTAGAAGTGGGGCTCCTGTGAGACAGGTTAGGGGCAGGCAGTTGACTTTCTCTGCTGCCCCAAGTTGGAAGCAGGGACAGGAGTCACAGAAGTGGTCAGTTATTAACCAAGTCCAGCTGTTGGGGGCCGATTGCTGCAGGGGTTTTGTTTGGCTTCCCGGGTGGTCGGTGCAGGCTGCGGGTCAGCGTCGTTCTTTGTGCGTGGTCTGGCCGTTGTCCCTTTGGGTGTTCAGTGTCTCATCCCGACAAGCAGTGGGAGCATCTCTAGGGAGACATCCCGGCACAGGGCCCGGCCGGGTGGGCATCACGGAGGGAGGAGAGCAGCTCTGGCCTCGGCCTCCGGGGCCCCCGCCACCCTCACTCTCCTAGTGGGACACGAGCTCAGCTGAGCCCTGCACCCCACGCTGCCCACGGGCAGTGCTCGGCGGGGCACCGACCCAGGACACTGAGCACAGTGCCAGGGAACAGGACACGGGACCTTGCCTGGACAGTCAGGCCAGGGTCCTCCTGCTGTGGCTCCATTTTCCGCCCACCCCCACCCCACCCAGACCAAGGGGGCTGCTGTCGACTGGGGTCTTCCCAGGAGTGAGCCTGTGGCCCTGGGGACCAGGGCAGGGCAGTGCCAAGGGGGGCAGTGCTCAGGTCAGCAAGCCCCTGTGCATCTGGGGGAGCCAGAAATCTGGGGCACAGCGGCTCCAGGCCACACCACTTGTCTCCAAAAGCTCGGGTTTTGTGCATGGAGGGACCCCTGGGGCTCTTGGCTGGAGAGGACACTTTGGATGCCAGAGGCCTGGCCTGGGAGAGTTCGTGCTCCGTCTTCCCAGCCTGCGCCAAGGGGACAGGGACTCCGGCCAACAGAGGCGGGGAGGGAGGGTGAGTTCTGGGTGCGTCTTTGGGCGGCAGCACCAAGGTGGGTGGGAAAGCGTGCAGAGCCCGTCTGCCTTGTGCGCATGGTGGTGGGAGCAGCCCTCCCCCACCTCCTCGAGGGGCTTCTGGGACCCGAGGCTGCCTGAGTGGGGGCAGGTCACGGTCAGCAGTGATGAAAAGCCAGGAGGACGCCGGCAGCCCGAGACGGGGCCTGGAGTGGGTGGGCAGAGGCAGCCGGAAGGTCTTACGCATCTGGGTGAGCAGACGGTGTGGGGGTGGGGCCTGGGAGGGGGGGTAAAACCACGGGGGTCGAAGGGGCCCTGGGCTCTCCACTCTCCGAGGGCCGGGGGAAGGGCAGACGACCCACAGGGGTGCAGGCAGGGGGAGGGGCGTCCACAGCCTCCCAGGTGCTCCCAGCAGCCTAATGCCAGAGGTGCAGGTGAGGGACCCGCGGCTCAGACGTGAGTGACTCGGCTAAGGCCTGCTGGGTGTCGGCTGGGTCGGCTAAGGGCCCGTGCTGGGTCACCACACGGGCCAGAGGTCCTGCCACCCATCGGGCTGCCTCCCAGGGGGTCCTGGTGGCCTCACGGGGCGTTGGGCAGTTGGGGGCGGGCGGTGGGCGGGGCTGGACTGGCTGAAAGGCCCGGCGGGGTCTCTGCGCAGCTGGGCAGGGGGGGCATGGGCCCTGGAGCTGAGGGGAGGGGCCAACGGGGCCTCCAAGGTGAGGATGGCAGGTGCTGCGGCCACAGCCACCCTGGGAGACAGGCCTGGGCGCTTGTCCCCACTCGGCCTCTGGGTCCCGTGTGACCCCAGCAGCCCCTTGTCCTGTGTCTTCCCAACGTGCCAGGGTGGGCAGCACTTGCAGTGAAGCTGTGCTGGCCATCGGCATGTGGCGGGCTCCACAGCTGCCGGCTGGGTGCCGTCACGCTCTGCTATCCCCAGCTGTGGCACCTGGCACGGCCTGGCTGCTCTGGGAGCCGCTTCCCCCCGGTCAGCGGGGCTGGAAAGGGCCTCGGGGGTGGTGGGCGCCGGCTGGAGAGTGCCGGGGCTGGGCCCAAGCTCCATGGAGCCGCGTCCCTGCCAGGCCCTGCCCTTCAGGCCTCCCTTCAACGCTAAATATAAGGTCCAAGCCATACATGGTCGCAGGAGGGCCTGGGATGCCCCTGACCTTTGAGGCCAGTCCCCAGGGGCTGTGGCTGGGGACAGTGTCTCAGCCAGCTGGGCCCAGGGAGGGGGACTTGGTGGATGTGGAGAGGACAGCAGAGGTGCGGCCACCGCCTGTTCTGCTTTGGGGAGAGGTGTCGGGGTCGGGGTCGGGGTCGGGGTCGGGGGGTACTTCTGGGCCAGGCTTCCGCCAGCCTTCCAGAGGGGTCCGGGCTGAGTCCTGGTAGAACTCCGAGGGCCAGGGTCTTGGTTGTCTATCCGCCACGTGCAGGCAGACACACTGGCAGGGAAGAGCTGGCCTGGCCGGGCTGCCTCCCCCCACTGGGGGACATTCCCTGCCCGGGGACCCTCCAGGCGGCTGCCGCCCCTTCCCTGGCCTCACTCCTGACACTGAGCAGCCCAGGAAGTGCCTGGGGGTTGGGCTCCCCCCACCACTTGCCCCATCTGACCCTGGCCCCTGGGGCAGGGGAAGCAGCCTGGGGGTGAGATAAGGGAGCCTTTCTGTGGCCTCATCACCACTGGCTCAGTGGTGTTCCAGCCAGTGTAGCCGCCTGCTGCCCACGCAGGTCTGGTCTGTGCACAGCCCCGGCCTCGGCCCTGACCTCCTCGGGTCCTCTGGGTGCCGTACGACCCTGCTGCCTGTGCCCGTGGGCGCCTTGGTGCTTCAGTCAGGGACGGGCACGGGGGAGGCCCAGGAACTGTGCAGCCATCGTCAGGGCGAGGGACAGGGTGCCACCGTGACCTGTCAGCCCAGCACGTCCCCCAAGCAGGAAACACGACAGAGAAACGGGCTGGGGACTGTGCCCCCACCTGCCGCTGGTGCCACGCTGGGCCCCCCAGCCCCGGCCTCGGCCTGGCCGTGGCCTCCACCCCTGCCCCAGCCGACGCTCTTCTCCCCGGCCCTGCAGCTCGGCAAGATGTCCGTGAAGGAGGGCGCCCAGCGCAAGTGGGCGGCGCTGAAGGAGAAGCTGGGGCCACAGGACTCGGACCCCACCGAGGCTAACCTGGAGAGCGCCGACCCCGAGCTGTGCATCCGGCTGCTGCAGATGCCCTCCGTGGTCAACTACTCGGGCCTGCGCAAGCGGCTGGAGAGCAGCGACGGCGGCTGGATGGTGCAGTTCCTGGAGCAGAGCGGCCTGGACCTGCTGCTCGAGGCGCTGGCGCGGCTGTCGGGCCGCGGGGTGGCGCGCATCGCCGACGCCCTGCTGCAGCTCACCTGCATCAGCTGCGTGCGCGCCGTCATGAACTCCCCGCGCGGCATCGAGTACATCCTCAGCAACCCAGCCTACGCGCGCCAGCTCTCTCTCGGTCAGCCTCGCCGCACGGGCGGAAGTCAGGGCCCGGGTGTGGGCCGGGCAAGTAGGGCTTCCAGGGGTCGGGGGGCACCGTGCACCCCACATCTGAGCCCTGGTCACCGTGGGCCCCACACCGGCTGCACCTGCCGTCCCCTCGGTCCTGTGATTCCACCCCACCCTCCCCCGGCCCTGTGCTGGTCCAGGCCCTCGTCCGCGCTGTGGCAGCTGGAGCTGCCTGGTCAAAACCACAGGTCCCCCGAGTGGCTCCCATGTCCCCTCTGCCTGGCTCCCAGCCCGAGACCGCAGCCCAGCCACAGTGCTCCAGGGCTGGCCCGCTCCTGCTGGAGGCATCCTCCTCCACCTGCCAGCGCCTTCCCCGGCTCCCCCTTCCCACCCGGTCCCCTGCCCTGGGACCTGGGGGCTTCTTCCCCATCAGCGGCCCTGCCCAGGCTGCTCTCTGCATGCCTCCAGGGTCTTGCTCATCCTTTAAGTGCCAGCCCATTGCCACCTCCTCCAGGAAGTCTCGCCAGGTTGTGCTCAGTCCTGACCCCTTGGGGGAGACCCTTGCCCACCAGGCTGGACTGCTCCATGGCAGCAACTTGTTTCCCTGACACTTGGGGCTCCAGGACCAGCTGGGGGTGGCAGTGATGGGTGCAGCCAGGCCCGTGGGGGCAGCAGGTGCCTGCCTGAGTGAGCCAGAGGCCGCCTCATCTGTGCGCTGGTGCAGGGGCCAAGCCAGCCTCAGCCTGGCTGCCCAGTGAGTCCTGGGCCTGTTCTCAGGAGGGCGAGATGACAGACACTCCCAGTCTTTGACAGCTTGGGGGATAGGGTCGGAGGCGGGGCCTTGTGGGGACAAGGAGACATCCCAGGTTCCGTCTGCTGTAAACACAGATGGGGCTGAGATTGGGGAAAACATGGGCCCACGGCCAGGGACAGGACTGGCGGGGCCAGCTTAGCAGACCCCGAAATGCCTGGGGCTGCCCCTGGCTCAGGCCCTTCCCTGTGGGGCATGGGGAGAGGACAGCACCGCAGGGCCCTGCCCCTTGCCCGGCGCCCAACGTGGGCTTGGGGTGAGTGCGGAGCAGCCCTGGCGTCTGCCCGGAGCCCGGCCGCACGGGCGTGGGGCAAGGGTGGACCGCGGGCCCCGCTGAGACCCGCCCACCCCGCAGCCCTGGACACGTCCAACGTGATGGTGAAGAAGCAGGTGTTCGAGCTGCTGGCTGCCCTGTGCATCTACTCGCCCGAGGGCCACGCCCTCACCCTGGACGCCCTCGACCACTACAAGGTGAGTGGCAGGGCCTGCCAGGCGGGCCGGGGCCCCCCACCTGGGCACACCCTGACCCCACCTCCCCACAGACCGTGTGCAGCCAGCAGTACCGCTTCAGCGTCATCATGAGCGAGCTGTCGGACAGCGACAACGTGCCCTACGTCGTCACCCTGCTCAGCGTGGTCAACGCCGTCATCCTGGGCCCAGAGGACCTACGCACACGCACCCAGCTGCGCAGCGAGTTTGTCGGTAACCACCCCCCGGCCGGGCCCTGCGCTCCCCAGGGCTGCCTGGGTGCCCCTCCTGCCAGCCGGGTGCCGGGCAGACCTTTCCCAGGGCCTCCTGGGCCAGCCCAGCCTAAACTGCATCCACCCGGGCAGGTGGGGCCCCCACAGGACCTGCCACTGCCCCCCCACCAGGCCCCAGAGGAAGGCACCGTCTCACTCAGGCCCGGGGAGCCTCCTGCCACCAGCTGCCCCTTTGGTGGACACGGGCCCCAGAGCACCTGGGCGTCAGCCTGGGCAGTGCCCAGTTACAAAGGCTGGCAGGTGGTGTAGGGGTACAGGCAGTGTGACCCCCACATCCAGCCCTGCCCATCCTGCTGTGACCAAGCCCCACTGTGTGCCCAGCCCAGTGTCACCCCTCCGGAGCCTCACGTCCCTGGAGTCCTGCGGGAGAAGCAGAGCAGGGCTGGGTGCCCCAGGTGGTAGAAGTGACCGGGCTGTGGGTGTCAGGGTACAAGATGCAGGTGACCCTAGGGCAGGCAGGGGTGGCCGGAGGCAGCCTCTGTGCCCTTCTGAGTCAGTCTGTCCCGTCCCAGGGCTGCAGCTGCTGGATGTCCTGACCCGGCTACGGTGAGTGCCCACAGTGCCGGTCCTGCCACTGCCGCTTTGCCGCTCCCCAAAGCCAGGCCCACCTGCCCCTTGGGGCCTAGTCACCTCCCCAGCCAGCAACTCTAGATGGGCAGGGAGGTGGCACCCAGACAGCCCCAGTGGGTCCACTCTGAGGCCAGGTCTCAGGCTAGAGCCCGGCTCACTATCCCTGGCAGCTGCCCTTGGGAACGGGGGCTGCCAGGCACAGTGCGGGGCATCTGTCAGTGTAAGTTTCAGATGCACGACAGGTGACGTTTCAGTGTAAGTGTATCTCAGGTACTGCATAGGATATACTTACGCTGAAAATTATTCATTGCTTATGTGAAATTCAAATGTAATTGGCACCCTGTTGTTTTATTTGTTAATCTGACGGCCCTGCTAGGAACCCAGGTAGCTGAGAAACCCTATCCTGGGCCTCAGTCAGGGCGAGGTCCCCCCCCCCCAACCCCAGAGAAGTCAGCTCAGAGGAGCCCAGGACTGGTGTGGCTGGTGTTGAACTGGCCTTGGGCACAGTTTTGCCAAGTGGGTACATTGTGCCCCGCCAGTGCCCAACTGAGGGGGGCCTGCCCTGCCTGCCAAGGGCTCTGCTCATTGGCCAGGCTGAGATGACTGGCAAGTCCTGGACCCAATGAACACTCCAGCCCCTCTGCCAGAGCTCCGCCCCTCCCTGTGTCCAGGCGGCCACGGTGGGCCTGTCTCGGATGTGGTCTGACCATGCCCTCCCGGCACCCAGGGGGGCCTTTCCTCCCCGGCGCTCAGTCCTGGCCCCCCGCTCCCCGGGCCTGGGTGTGCACATCTTTTGGTGGAAGTGGGGGAGCCTGACCTTCCCAGGGGGGTGGAGCTGCCCCTGTGACCTGGCAGGCTGGCAGGGACGAGCCCGCCACTCTCTCAGGCTGCCGTCCCTGGCCACACTCAGGGTCTGCAGTGGCAGAATTGCCAGCACTGCCCAGGGCTGCCCCCGCCTGTTGGGAGTGGGGTGGGCGGGGGCAGCGGGCTCAGCCGGCCCCCCACCTCAGAGACCTGGAAGATGCCGACCTGCTGATCCAGCTGGAGGCCTTCGAGGAGGCGAAGGCCGAGGACGAAGAGGAGCTGCTGCACGTGTCCGGCGGGGTTGACATGAACAGCCACCAGGAGGTCTTCGCCTCCCTGTTCCACAAGGTAGGCCTGGCTGGGGGCGCGGAGAGAGGCCCCACCACAGTGGGCCGTGGGCAAGGTCCAGGGCTCGGAATGGCCCCCATTGGCCCTGGCCCAGCCTGCCGTGACCTGGCCAGTCCTACTGTGGGGAGCGGCAAGGCTGGGGGCTGGAGGGAGGCCGTGCAGGAGCGCTGGGCGCCCGGCTGGCTGTCCGGGGGCAGAGCTGGGTTTGCAGGACCCAGAAGGACAGGGTTCCAAAGGCCGGGGCTGCCCAGAGCTGGCCTTTGTCCTGGGCCCCCAGGTGGCCAGTCCCCATCAGGTGGACTCTGGGGGGTGAGGGGCCAGGAGGCGGAGCTCAGGCCCGGCCTTTCGTTCTCTGAGCTGGTGGCTCTCAGCTGCAGGTGATGGTGCCCCAGGCAGCGTCTGAAGACAGTTAAGTTGTCAGCACTAGGCAGTAGGGGGGTGCTACTGGCACCGAGTTGGTGAAGACCAGGGATGCTGTTTAACATCCCATAGTGCACAAGACAGTCCCGAATGTCACCAGTGCCATGGGCTCTGATGCTGTCATCACCAGGGCTCCCACGAGGCATGGGGGTGATGGGGTGACGCCCCCAGCAGACAGGCCCACAGGGAAGGGAGAGCTGCTGACCCCCCACCTGCCTCCCTAGGTGAGCTGCACCCCGGCGTCCACCCAGCTGCTGTCCATGCTGCAGGGCCTCCTGCACCTGGAACCCACCCACCGCTCCAGCCAGCTGCTCTGGGAGGCCTTGGAGAGCCTGGTTAACCGGGCCGTGCTCCTGGCCAGCGACGGTGAGGGGGCAGGGGGTGGGGGTGCAGGCTGGTGGGCAGACAGGAGTCTTAGATCATGGGGGGGCCGTCCTCAGCCCCTCATGCGTGTCTGCCCAAAGGAGGTGGCCACCCCTTTCCTGCCTCCCCCTGCAGCCCACGTCCCTTCCTTCCTGTCCCCTTCTCTGGCCTTCTCCCTTGACCCTGGACATCCCCCACCGCAGCCCAAGAGTGCACCCTGGAGGAGGTGGTCGAGCGTCTCCTGTCCGTCAAGGGGCGGCTCCGAACAAGCCCCCTGGACAAAGCCCACAAGAGCGTCCAGGCCACCCTGGGCCAGAGTCAGAGGGGCAGCTTCCCTGAAGACGGCACTGCCCCTGAGGCCAGCGTGGAGGGCCAGCAGCCAGCAGTGGCCCCCGCCTGGCAGCCCGTGGGCAGCGGCCAGAGAGACAGTGGCGGGAAGACCCCACAGCCGAGTGCCCTGGAGCAGGGGACACCCACCCCACCCCCGCCTGCACCCCCCCTTCCTAGCTCTACCACCGGGGCCCCTCCCTCTTTCCTTTCCCACCAGCCAGGCCTGGGGGCCACGTCCCCCCCAGCACCTCCTCCCCCTCCCCCACCCCCACCCCTGCCATCCTCCTGTGGGCTCGTGCCCCCCCCACCTCCACCACTCCCGAGCATGGGGTGCTGGTGCCCACCCCCACCCCCACCTCCACTGCCTGGAGTGGACTTGGGCCCCCCCCCACCTCCACCCCTGCCCGGCCTCCCTGGCCCTTCCGAAGTGGACGGCGTGGAGGAGGTCATTGTGGCCCAAGTGGACCACAGCCTGGGCTCGGCCTGGGTCCCCAGCCACAGGCGGGTGAACCCGCCCACGCTGCGCATGAAGAAGCTCAACTGGCAGAAGCTGCCGTCCAACGTGGCACGTGGTGAGGGTCCCTAGGCCCCCGAGGGAGATTTCCCTCCGAGGACGGGGGCTGGTGGTGCTGGGGTGGCTACAGCGTGCGTGTCCCTGCCAGGGAGCGGCCCTGCTCTTGGCTCAGCGTGGTCTGGGGCGGGGGCGGGGGAGGAGCAGGTTGGAGCCCCCCAGCCCCAGCTCCTGCGGGCTGCTGCAAGTCTGGGATCCGCACGCAGCCCCTGCGCTGCCCGGGCCCCTCGGCGCCCCGCTCAGGGAAGGCCACGGCCGGCCAGCAGCCGCGCAACCTGCCATGCGGACGGATGCGCACCTGCGTGTCCACGTGCTTAAGTGCCTGCCGTCTGTGGACCCAGCTGGGCCCAGGCAGGGCACCCTTGACAGCCTTTGGGAGGCCCAGGCCCCGCCCCCCGCCCCCTGCCCCCTGAACCCCGGCCGCGCTCCCTGCAGAAGGCAACTCCATGTGGGCGGCGCTGGGCAGTCCGGACACCGAGGTGGTGGAGCCCGACTTCTCCAGCATCGAGCAGCTCTTCTCCTTCCCCGTGGCCAAGCCCAGGGCGCCGGCCGCTGCCGCCCCCGCCAGGAAGGAGCCCAAGGAGGTGGGACGGGGGCGGGGGAGGACGCAGACCCGGGTCCCCTGCCCTGCCCGGCCCGGTACCAGCGCGTTGGGTGCGGGTTTTCCAGATCACGTTCCTCGACTCCAAGAAGAGCCTGAATCTCAACATCTTCCTGAAGCAGTTTAAGTGGTGAGAGTCGGAGACGCCCGCCCTCTGCAGGCCGCCGCGGGAAGTGCACGTGCCGACCGCAGGGTGGGAGGCAGGCTGCCCCCAGGGGCCCCAAAGACCACCCAGCCCAGGCTCCTGGGAAGGACCCAGGGATCAGCTGGGACCTTCCCCGAGGCCACACACAAGCAGCGGCCAGAGCAGGCGATTTCTTGGCCCTGAGGCCAGTGCCGAGTCCTTCCCTGCTGCGGGGGGCTGTCTGGGGCCCCTGGGCCGCGCCCTCTGCCGAGCAGCTCTGTCCTCTCCCCTCCAGCTCCAACGAGGAGGTCACCGCTATGATCCGGGCCGGGGACACCACCAAGTTTGACGTGGAGGTTCTCAAACAGCTCCTCAAGCTCCTTCCGGAGAAGCACGAGGTGAGCTGGGACCCCCGCCAACCAGGGGAGATCGGGTCGGGTGGGGGGTAGTCCCTGGGGGCTCCCAGCTGGGGCACGGAGGGGAGGGGTCCCAGCTCTGCCGCTGCCCCGAGCCGCGTGCCGCAGGGAGTGGAGCTGCACGTGGGCGGGCGGGGGCAACAGGCAGTCCGGGAGGGCTTCCCGCGGGAGGGCGGGAAGCTGGCATGTGGCGGGGTCCTCCACACGGGCCTCGTCCCCGCAGATTGAAAACCTGCGGGCCTTCAGAGAGGACCGAGCCAGGCTGGCCAACGCCGACCAGTTCTACCTGCTCCTGCTGGGCGTTCCCTGGTGAGCACGGGCAGCCCTCGCACCCCGGGCCGGCGTGGGGAGGCGGCAGAGGGAGGGGCTCCCCCCATCCAGAACCACAACTGTCTGGTTTCCAAACTCTGCTCGTGCCCCACCCGCTGGCCCCCGTCTTCAAAGAGCAAAGCTGCGGGGCTGGGGCCCGAGGGAGCAGCCACTCCTCTGCGGCTGCCCCAATGCCTGAGTTGACCAGGGCCAGCCCGGCCCCGGCAGCCGCAGATCTGTGGGCCTAGCCCCACGCTGCAGGCGGGCGGGTGGGGGCTCCCGGCCCCTGACCGTGGGCTCTGCTGTCCCCAGCTACCAGCTGCGGGTCGAGTGCATGCTGCTGTGCGAGGGTGTGGCTGTCACGCTGGACATGGTGCGGCCCAAGGCCCAGCTGGTGCTTGCCGCCTGTGACAGTGAGTGGGGCCGGGGGGCCGGTGGGGTCGGGACACAGCAGGGCACCTGAGGGTGTTGGCCTTCACCGCAAACCACCCTCGTCACCGTCACCACCACCTGAGGCACATGCAGACACAAGTACCTGCTCACAGCCTCTCTCACACATGGTCACACACACACCCCTGAGCAAGGACTCAGCGGGGACAGCATGGCCGTGGGCAGGGACACCACGGGTCTGGACCACGAGGTGCAGCTCACTTCTGTCACGTGCATACAGTGGATGTCCCCTCCCATCTCCCCCACAGAGGGACAGTTACCCGGGAGCCAGAGCAGCCACAGGCTCTAGGAGGTCCCTCTCAGCACCCGGGTGTCCTCACCCATGGGGAGGGGTGCAGTCACCCGTGCCCGGGGTTGGTGAGGGGTCAGTGCTGCTGACCTGGGAGACATGGTGCCCGTCCCCTGGGCTTGTTCCTGGCGGAGGGTTTGCAGCCACCGAGCCCAGCCCTGTGTCCCTCCAAGCTGGGCTGAGCCTGGGGAAGGGGCCTGGGGGGTAGCGGGCGAAGGAGCCGGCAAGCAGGACCATGCCCCACTCTGGGGCACTGGGGACTCGGCTCCGAGACCCTTCCCCAGCCCCAGCCCTCCCACAGGCCTGCTCACCAGCCACCGGCTGCCCGTCTTCTGCCAGCTCATCCTGAGAATCGGGAACTTCCTCAACTATGTGAGTTGGGGGCTGTGCCCAGCCTGCCTCGTGCTGCCCCGGCAGCCCCCCCGGGAGGCAGGAGACTCACACCCTGTCCCTCCCAGGGCAGCCACACCGGTGACGCTGACGGCTTCAAGATCAGCACGTTGCTGAAACTCACGGAGACCAAGTCCCAGCAGAACCGGGTGACACTGCTGCACCATGTGCTGGAGGTGGGCTGCCGTCGGGACGCGCCCTTGGGGGTAGAAGGGTGTGAGGGACACGTTCGACGCGGGGGTGGGGGCTGGTCTCCCTATCCCAGGACCCTGCCTGGGCCCCCAGCGTCAGAACCCAAGCTGTGCCTCTGCCCTCCCAGGACACCTGCCGCCCGGTGTGGGACAGCCCCTGAGAAAAGCAGAAATGGCACAAAATCAAAGCCAGGCCCGGGGGGAGGATGTGGAGGCCCAAAGTGCTGGGGGTTTCTAGATCTGCCTTGCTAAGGGGCTGGGGACAGGCGCATCCCCCGTCCAGGCTGCGGCCACAGTGGATCTCACGGACGTGTCCTGTTGCAGGAAGTGGAGACCAGCCACCCCGACCTCCTGCAGCTGCCCCGGGACCTGGAGCAGCCCTCCCAGGCAGCAGGGTAGGTAGCTCCTGCCAGCGTCCCCCTCCGCCACCAGCCGGACCCCCAGCCTCTGGCCCAGCTGCCCGGCGGCCGGCCAGGGCCAGGTCTCGGCTGCAGCACCCTGCCTGGCAGAATGCTGGCTCTCACTTTGGGACGGGACCATCTGCCATAGCTTGTCCCGCGTGACTTAGATGAGGAAACTGAGGCCTGGGGGCAGCGATTAACCTGCCCAGGGTCATGCTGGGAGCAAGTCTAACAGTTTCTTTACAAGGCTCACCTTCACAACAGCCTGTGAGCACAGTCCTGCCTCCCCCACCGTGTAGACAACGAAACAGGCCCAGGGAAGCTGTGTCATCTTCCTGGGGTCACACGGGTGGGACAGGTGGGCAGCCCGGGCCACCACCCCCTCCCCTGCACCCACCCAGGGCCCTGGCTCTAAGCACAGGCCTTTCCCAGGCTCCACCTGCCCCAGAAGGTCCCCTGGTCCAGGGGCTGCTGAGCCTCAGTGGGGGCAGGGCAAGCGAGCAGGACATGTGACCATTAGGGGTCCCTGTCCCAACACTCAGGAAGGACCGAGGGCCCACTGGACCAGGCGCTGACCACACCGCGTGGCCGGCCTCAGGGTTCTGACCTACTCTGGGCCCCGCAGTGCACAGCGAGGCACCTGGGTTTCCCCGGGGGTGTACAGGTCGGGCCCCCAAGTCCCAGTGTGGCTGGATGTCACCTGTCACCTGGCCCTGCCTGGCCCTCCGGTGCCTTTCAGGATCAACCTGGAGGTCATCCGCTCAGAGGCCAGCTCCAACCTGAAGAAGCTTCTGGAGACAGAGCAGAAGGTGTCGGCCTCGGTGCCGGAGGTGCAGGAGCAGTACGCGGGGCGCCTCCAGGCAAGCAGGCGGGGGTTGGGGGGGCGCTCCCCAGGGAGGCGGGTGGGCACGCGTGTCCCGGGTCCACCAGGCCCCACCCACCCGCCCTTGCGGCCCCCACTTCTGAGGAACTGGGGGTCCCCCAGGGCCCTCCCAGGGCTGTGACCTCGCCCCGTGCCCCCAGGCCAGCATCGCAGCCTCCCAGGCGCTGGACAAGCTCTTTGAGGACATCGAGCAGAAGTGGCAGGAGCTGGCCGACTACCTGTGCGAGGACGCCCAGCAGCTGTCCCTGGAGGACACCTTCAGCACCATGAAGACCTTCCGCGACCTCTTCATCCGCGCCCTGAAGGTGAGGGGCCCTGAAGGACACAGCCCGGAGGCCAGAGTGGGCCCTGGGCCCCCTCGGCGGAGCCGCGCTGTGGGCACAGCACTGTGGGCCACCTGTCGCCCTCGGCCCCGCCCCGTGCGGCCTGTGGAACCCGCGGGGTTGGCGCTGGGTGACCGACCGGGGCTCATGTCGCAGGAGAACAAGGAGCGGAAGGACCAGGCGGCCAGGGCAGAGCGGAGGAAGCAGCAGCTGGCCGAGGAGGAGGCGCGGAGGCCTCGGGGCGAGGACGGGAAGCCAGGTGAGGCCCGGCAGGGAGGGCAGCGGCAGGGGCAGGCCAGGCTTCAGCCCCTCGGCCCCCCCAGGGCCCCCTGGTGGACCCCAGGTCCCCGAGAGCCCCTCTCTGAGGCTCCCTGGGCTCCCCAGGCAGGAAGGGGCCCGGGAAGCAGGAGGAGGTGTGTGTCATCGACGCCCTGCTGGCCGACATCAGAAAGGGTTTCCAGCTGCGGAAGACGGCCCGGGGCCGCCCGGACACCGACAGGGCCAGCAAGGCAGCTGCAGGGGACGCCCCAGGCGTCACGGAGTCTGGTGAGACCCTCGCCCACCTCCTGCTCTCCTCAGTTCCCTTTCCGCGTCCCCACAGTGTGCCTGCCTCCAGGAAGTCCCCTGACCTCACAGGATGGCCCGTCCTCTCCCTGGGCTGCCCCAGGGCACCTGAGATGCGGTGGCCAAGGGCACCGGCCTCCTCCCGCCATCTGTCCTCGGAGCGTCTCTGCTCCAACACGGGGCCCTGGCCTGATGTGACAGCCACCAGCCCAGCTCCAGACGCCCAGAGAGTTGGGGTCCCCGGGGGCACAGAGGCCACCTGAGGTGACCGGAGGCAGGTGGCACGGCCCTGGGGCCCCTCTCCTTGGAGGTGCAGGGCGGCGTGGCTCTCCCATGCTGTGGACACAGCGTGGATGCTGAGGCCACGCCCCGCCCCGTGGAAAGCCGCCCTTGGAGGCCCCTGCGGCCATGAGACCCCACAGAGTCCGGAGGCTTCTAGGCGGGAGCTGGGTGGGGCCTGGGGTAGCTGAGCTGGGGAGGCCCCTGGGGGTGGCTTGGGGCTGATGCCTGCCCGTCACTGACCCTCCCTCCTTCCCTCGCAGGGGCCAGCAGGGACCCTGCAGGAGGCCCCAGGGGTGGCACTCGCTGCCCCACCTCTGGGCCGGGCCTTGATGCTTCAGCCACCAGTGAGCCCCCAGGCTGGGACCTTGTCGATGCCGTGACCCCTGGCCCGCAGCCCACCCAGGAGCCGTCGGAGGAGGGTGGTCCCAGACCCCTCGAGAGGCGTTCTTCCTGGTACGTGGACGCCAGTGATTTCCTAGCTCCAGAGGACGCCCAGTGTCCCCAGCCCTCGGAGGGGGCCTGGCCAGTGACTCTGGGCGACGGTCAAGCCCTGCGGCCCCTCAAGTTCTCCAGCGAAAAGCCCCCTGGGGCCCAAAGTTCCAGCCATGACGCCGAGGGCCCCGCATCCTTGGGGGACAGCCGCCGGGCCAAGGCCGACAGCACAAGCCAGGGACCGGAGGACGCAGGTGTCCATGGCCGCAGTGCCGGCCTCCCGGCTGCAGGCCTTGCTGAGGACGCCGACGAGGAGGACCCGGCCCCGGAGTCCGCACTGGACACGTCCCTGGACAGGTCCTTCTCTGAGGACGCAGTGACTGACTCCTCGGGGTCCGGCACCCTCCCCAGGGCCCGCCGGGCCTCGAAAGGGCCGGGCCGGCGAAGGAAGAAGCGTTCGACAAGGAGCCAGGAAGGTAACGCAGGGGCTGGGGCAGCTGGGCACGTGGTTGGAGCTTGTCCGTCCCGCGCCAGGGCCCTGGACCTCTCCCCTTCTCCACTGGGCGCCCGGGAAAGAGGGTGGTTCTGGGGTGCAGCCCACAGGGGAGGAGGTGGCCGCGCTCCCCACAGGAGGGCAGCTTTGGGGGTGGCCGCCGCCTGTGTCACCGCCCCTCTCCCACCCCACTAATTCCTGCCTTCCCTGCTCCTCCGGCGGGCGGGGGGCGGGCACCACAGCAGAGGCGGGGCAGGGCGCGGCAGGGCAGGGCGCGGCGTGGCGGGGTGCCTGGCGCCAGGCCCTGGACATGTTCTGGCCAGAGAACCGGGCAGCTGGTCCCGGTCCCCACCCTCCGAGCTTAGGGCTGCTCGCGTGGGACACGCTGTTGAGTGCGTTTATTTTGTTTGAAAGCAGAGGTTGCCCCTGATTGTGGTGATAGTAATACAAAAAGGCTGTGTGTGATCCAGTGAGGTACGTATGCAGCCGGCGCTCTGTGTGCACTAACGGTGGCAGCAGGGCAGTGGGGCCTGAGCTTGCTGCCCGGACCCCGATGCTAATCCTGGCTTCTCCCAGCCCACCTGGGTGCCTCAGGGCCCCCTTTCCTGTGCCAGCGGTGGTGGGCTCCTTCCGCTCTGTCCACCCGCTCTCGGGGCCAAGGCTCGCTTACCTGGTGCCCCCCGCCCCACTGCGGCAGGACGCAACCTCAGGGCTGGGCTCCGGCACACAGGCCTAGGGATGGCGGGTGGACGGCGCTGAGCTGGGCCCCCTTCCGGGGACAGGGCTCCAGGCTGAGGTTGTTCCTTTCCTGACCGCGGTTTCCCTGCCCCTGCGCTTCACTGAGTCCGTTCCCTTCCCCGGCTGGCCAGGCGGGTCCCCAGGAAGTCTCTGAGGCAGCAGGGATGGGCCCAAGGGCAGGCACTGCCAGGGACTAGCAGCAACTCTCTAAGGCTTGGGTGGGGGTGGGTAGGCCCCCCTTCTCCCCCTCCCCCTCCCCCTCCCCCTCCCTCTAACCCCTCCCCCTCCTTCCTACGCCCCCATCCTCCCTCTCCCTTCCTCCCGCCTCTCCTTCCCCTACTCCCGCTCCTCTCAAGGCCCTGGAGATGGGGAGGGGTCTTTAGATGCAGTTTCCTGCCAGTGTGTGCCACCCTGGGCCTTCTGGGACCCCCACCCGTGGGCAGGACAGCTGGGGCCAGAGCGGCTGACATACAACCAGACAGACCAGCCCAGGTCCACCGTGTGCCCAGACTGTGGCGGGTGTGGGGACAGAGGGCCAGCCTGGCGTGGGGTCTCCCGGCCCCTCCGGCCTTGCCCAGGGCAGCGCAGGGAGGCCGGGTGCTGTGGGTGTGCGGGCCGTGGTGGAGGAGCAGGGGTGCAGGCGGGAGGCCGCTGGGCCCTCAGGCAAGGGCAGCAGTGATGTCGGGGCATTCCTGTCCCTGCGGTTTGTCCTCACGGTTGGCGCAGAGCCCTTACTCTCCATCCAGCGCCTGCTGCCGGGGTCGTTTTCCGCGCCTGGCTCTCTGGGGCGAGACACCAGCATGTGTTTTTCAGAAAGGCCCGGCCTCTCCCGTGGAGGCCGGTCTTGACCTGCAGCCCTGGCCCGGCTGGGGGTCTGCAGGGCCGGCAGCCGTTGTCCAGTGAGAAGGTTGCCGGCCCGCGCTGAGCCCCTTCTCCCCCTCTTCTTGTGTGGAAAACTTCAGCCTGGCAGGAAATTTGCAGAGAGATCAGAACGAACACCACTTTGTCCCCAGAATTGCAAAAATTTGCAAAAAATACCAAAATTGCTAACATCTTGCTACGTTGCTTCCCCACCAGAGCCACTGGGGAGGAACCGCAGACTTCGCACCTGGGCCCCACACTGCCCCGACACCTGTCCCGAGAGCCCTGGGCAGTGGGCGCAGCGATGTGTCACGTCCACACGGCAGTGTGTCGGTGCTCGGCCCACGCCCTGGGCACGTGCCCCAGTGTCCCTGTAATGCCGCTCAGGGCCCTGGCTTTGGGTTCTTTGGAAACGAGATCCCGTCCAGAATCACAGGCTGTTCGGTTGTCACATCTCTTCAGTCTCATTTGCTCTAGAACTTTCCAGCCCCTTTTTGTCTTGTACGACAGTGACATTTTGGAAGGCATTTTGGGTTGGCTGAGGGCTTTCCCCAGGCAGGTCCACGTTGGGTCTGGGCCAGGAGTGCGTCAAGGGAGGGGCTTGGCCGCCTGTCCGTCGGGGTTCACGTCCCTGCTGCTCGCGTGAGGCCGTAGTTGTGGCAGAGCTGTCCCCTACAAGGCCCTCGTGGCCTTGCAGCTCCTAGCGCCTGGGACCAGGCTCTCCCTCTCCCCAGCGCTGCTCTGCCCTGGTGGCTCCTTGTTCGAGCTTTCCCTTCTCCACTTTTTTAAGTTGTGCGAGTTTTCAACGTCCGTCACTGTCGCACATTTGGGCGGGGACCAGTGGGGCCCATCACGGGCTCCCGCGCCCCTTGATTGGGGGCCCCTCTGTTCCCTGAGCACAGCGCCCTGCTCCGGCTCTCCTGCCCCAGCCTCGGCCCTGGCGGTTCTGTGGCCCCCGCGGTGGGGGTGGTGCTGAAACCCCTCTCGGAGAGATGGTTGACAGTTTGCGCTCGTTTTGCGCAAGCGGTGGCTCTCACACCCGAGCCTGCCCCGGTCCCACGGGGGATCTGGGGACGTCGCCTGGCACCAGGGTGGCCAAGTGAGGGCCTGGGCCAGAGAGCTGGGGGTGTTTGGGCCGGGGGCCTGCAGGGCCAACCGTGGAGGCCATCCAGGCGGCGGGAGCCGTTGGGGCAGGGCCTGGTGCCCTCAGCACCCAGCTGGAGAAAGGACAGGCAGCTGGAGTTGTAGCACGAGGGCGGGAGTAAGGAGTGTGACAGAGTGCAGTGTGTCTGGGACGTGGGGAGATGGGCTTCAGAGACCCCATCTCAGCAGAGAGGAGACAGCCATGCGGAGACCCAGCCTGGACAGCAGCCGGCTTGCCCGGGCCATCCCAGCACCTTCCACCTGCATGAGTTCTATTGCTCCAGCGACAGGGCCTGGGGTCAGAGTGGACCCGGGATGCGCGGCACAGCCCACTGGCCAGTGGTGTTAACGGGTGCCAGCACATGGAGACCCCGGCCGGCACCATGGTGCTGTCCCCAGCAAGGCTGCTCCTAATGCTGTGCCCTTCCCTCCTCCCTACAGGCCTCAGGCCCAAGCCCAAAGCCAAGTGACAGGGCCCCCGGGTGGCCCGAGCGCAGCAGCCGCTGCCAGACGTGCTGCTGAGTGAGGCTCTTCCGGTGGCCAGGCTGGGACTGGGCCCTGTGAACCCACAACTCCGTGCCTTACCCGGCCAGGGCCCTCCCGGAGCCTTCCGGGGTGTTGTGGCCAGGACCCCGACAGGCACCGCTGCCAGCCCAGCGCCCTCCTGACTGCCTGCACGCACCCAGCGTCCCGCTTCCTCAGTGCGGCTCCACACGCGTGTGCTCCGCGGCCTGCCAGGCGGGGCTGTGCCGGGTCAGCACCTGCGAGTCTGCAGCCCCCGCCCCGCACTCCGCCCGGCTGCTGTGACCGAAATGCGAGTCTTCCAGTCTTTACTGTTCTGTGGCGGCTGAGCTGGGGACCAGGGCGGGGCAGCAGACCCCAGGGTAGAGGCAGGCGAGGCCCCTCCCTGTGGTGTCCACCCGCATCCTGCGGTGTCAGCCCCTGAGCGTGGGGAGGGTCGGCCTCGCCTGCAGCCAGGCCCAGCCTCTCATCAGCAGGAAGCGCCTCCCAGGGCCAGCCGCCCGGCCAGGGGACCAGAAGCGCCGGCCAGAGGGGCTGCAGGGTGACACGCAGCAGCTGCCCCTCTCCTGCTCAACACCCACCAGCAAGGGCAGCCTGCCGGGGCCCCTGCCACCCCCAGGGTGGGCTGCAGAGGCTGGTGACTGGACGTGTGACCAATAAAGAGCAAACCTGGCTCAGCAAGTGACTGTTGTGTTCAGAGGCCGCAGGGGTGGGTGGCGGGATGTGGCAGGTAGAGGAGGGACAGAGCTCTACAGAGCCAAAGGCCACCGGCCAGTGGCCGCTGGCTGGGCAACAACTGCCCCAGGCCCCGGACTATAAATAGCTGTGAGCCCGGGTGGGGGCAGGGAGTCGGGGCTTTGCTAAAAACAGCCCTGTCCCGGCCCTGCGGCTGGGGCCCTGCCAGTCACATGGCCCGGCCCAGGCTAGAACACCCCCCGCCCGCCCCTGCCCTGCAGCAGGCCTGTCACCAGGCGGTGGGCAGCGCGGCCGCTGCTCCCGAGCCTGGACCGGGGAAGTGGCCTCCACAAAGCTCCGCAGATCCCAGAGGCCCTCAGAGTACACAGGCTCAGCCACCTGTGGTTTCCACCTCACTGTGGGACCACGTCGTACACGGTGGCCCAGGTCACACAGTCACCTGCATACACACCCACACCCAGGAACCCTCAAGGTGCCAGGCACGGCTAGAACTATGCACTCTGGCTTCTTAGCGGGTCGTAACCCACTGAACTGACTCCCACCGAGCGCAGTAAAAACAGGGCCCTGGGACAGGCGCCCCCCCCCATGGCTCCCCACCCCCACTGCTCCAGGCAGGAGGGGCAGCGGCAGGTGGCAGGTGGACCCTGCCCACCACTCTGTGGCTTAATTTTGCTTCAAGATTTGTTGGGGAGGAAAGAGGAGGGGTTGAGCTATTTAACTTAAAGGCAACAAAAGCAGCGGCCCTGGTGGGCAGGAAACCTGGCGCAGCTGCTTTGGAAAACATTTGGGAGTTTCTTTCAAAGTTAAACACAAGTTTAGCTCGTGACCCAGCCAGTCCCCTGCTAGGAATGGACCCCAGAGGAGTGAAGACGCTGGTCCACACAGACTGGCCTGCGGATGTTCCCAGCGGCGTCATCACACAAGCCCCGAACTGGGGGCGCCCGAGCGTCCCCCGCCAGCTGGGCGAGTGAGGTGTGCCCACACGGCGGGAGGCGCCAGCCACAAGGCAGACACTGGCACACCTGCGGCACAGAGGACTCCTGAACACACGCTCGGTGAAAGCCCCGTCACAGAAGGAAACGTGCTGTGTGACCCCATGACGGGCCGCGGCCAGGACAGACAAACCCACGGGGACAGGGACGGTGGGCGGGGGCTGGAGGTGGCGAGCGAGCGCTGGTGGAGTCAGGAGCCCTTTGGGGGCTGGAAAGATTCTAACGCCGGTCGGTCGTGGTGAGGGCTGCACAACCTCGTCAATTAGCTGAGAAACAAAACCCGTCCTCAGCCTGCCGCACCTTCTGTGGCACAGGAGCCTCGAACCAGGCCCCGCTCCGGCCACTTCCTCTGGTGGCCCGGTGTGCTCACTCGGCACCCCACCCCCAGACAGCTGTCACCCCCACGGTGACACCAGGAAGGGATGAAGACTGCACCTCTCTCCTGGGGACAGTGGTCGCACTACCCGAGGCAGCCCGCCTGCTGCAGCCCACGGGGCGGCATCTGCCCCGCAGCTGTGCTCAGGGAGAGGAAGGCTCCGTGTCCCCTGTGAGCGAAGAGGGCACTGGGCACGGAGGGCTGGAGTGACCTGCCGGTGGCTGGAGCGCAGTGAGGGAGGCCAGGCTGCTCTCAGCCTCAGAGGGCTGGAGGGGACTGTCCCCTCCCGCAGCCCGGGGAGGAGGGGCGGGAGGCTGCAGGGGAGGCGGGCACAGTGCTTGGCTGCGGTTGCATCACTACCTGAGTGAGCTTTGCGGGGACAAGCCGAGGGTCCACTCCCTCCGTCGTGGGGACTATGGGCAGTGTCCGGTCTCCCTGGGTTCCTTGTCACCACCCTGGGAGCTGCCCCAGGGGCCCAAGGAGCCTGGTGGCACTCTGAGCCCCACCCAGAGGTCAGTCAGCCAGAGCCCCCAGGAGGGAAGGAGGGGCACCCCCTCCAGTCCTGGGGCGATGGCCTGACAGGACAGGGGCGGGTGGGGCAGTGCCCCCAGCTGGGGACCGGAGGACAGCAGACCACTGCTCTCCGGGCCCTGTCCCTCCACAGGCTGGTACAGGAAGGTGGACTGGTGTGAGGCCTCGGGGAAGCGTGGGCCCTGTGGCGCTGGTGCACGTCCCTGAGGCTGCTCCCCCGCTGGCCGGTGACGCTGGCCGCTGGGGCCCCTCTACGCCAGCCCGGGTGCTAAGGGCTGGAGTGCGGCCCGCGCCGCAGTGCGCCTGCTCCCTTCGCCAGGCCCAAGCCACGCGCGTCCTGGACGCACGCGGGGCTCTGCGCGGGGGGCGAGCGCGGGGGGCGGGGAAAGGCAGCGCAGCCGCCAGGGAGGCCTCGGCCGGCCGCGGGGTCCCCGCTGAGCAGGAGCGTGGGGACCCTCAGGCGGGGCGCACGACGCAGCGCCTTTGCGGCCCTGATGCAACCGCGTAGGGAGCGACGACTCCGCAGTTTCCGACCCCAAGTCCCTGCTGGGGGCGGGGTGGGGTCTCGGCGCACAGGCCCCGGCCCCGCCCCGCCGCGGGCTCGCGGGAACCTGTCCCCGCTGCGTATTCGCGGGCGCCCCGGCCATCGGCCTGCCCTGCCGTCTGTCCCCACGCCCCGCCGCTCCCGACGCGGCCCCGCCCCGACGCGGCTCCCGGCGGCGGCCAGCGGGGCGGGCACTGGCGGCCAGAGGTCACCGGCGCGTCCTGCGCCGCCCGTGCCCGCCCCGTCCCGGGCCGGCCCCATTTAACGGCGCGGCGGGCGGGCTCGCGGGCGGCCAGCGCAGCGCACAGCCGAGCCAGCATGTCGGGGACCCGAGCCTCCAACGACCGGCCCCCCGCCGCGGGCGGCGTCAAGCGGGGGCGGCTGCAGCAGGAGGCGGCGGCGACCGGCTCCCGCGTGACCGTGGTGCTGGGCGCGCAGTGGGGGGACGAGGGCAAAGGCAAGGTGGTGGACCTGCTGGCCACGGACGCCGACATCATCAGCCGCTGCCAGGTGCGCGCGGCCCGGGGCCCTCCCCCTCCCGCCCCGCCAGCCCCCTCCCCCACGCAGACGGACCCTGTCCCCCCCGCAGGCTGACTGGGTCCTGCCGCTTGGATTCCTTCCCCTGCCCAGCACCTCTCCCGGGGCCACCCTACCCACGCACACACGCCGCTCACACCAACCCCCCGAACTCACACCCATATCCCTCCCTCCACCTGACACCCCGCCACTGCCCCAGGGCCACGGGCCAGGGGCAGAGCTATAAATACAAGTCGCTGAGTTGGGGACACCCGATCCTCAGGGGGTGGGGCGTGCCATGGAGTGACTGGATCCTCCATGAGGGGGGCAGCTCCTGGGTGCTTTGGGGGTCCCCAAGACCTGCTGTGATCTTCTTCATCCTGCTGTGATCACCTGGGGCCGATGTGGGTCTGGGACAGGCCGGCTAACTCCTTGCGAGGGTCAGTGCGTGGCCAAGGGGTGAGAGTTGCTTGCGGGCAGCGGGTGGCCCCGTGAGTCAGCCAGGCACACGCAGAGGCGGGGACGGGGCCGGTGCCCTGGCGGGGAGCAGCTGGGGGCAGGGACTTGAAGGAAGCTGCTTGGGAGGGTGAGGGAGGAGCCACAGACTCCTGGCCAGACGACCCGGTGGCTGGTGGTGCCACTGAGGATGCCAGACACAGGCTTGTCCCCACGGCCCAGGGCAGGGCCTCCACCATCTGCGGGCTGCTCTCAGCGCCCCCATCTGCTCCGACCGGTGCTGGCCACTGGGCACTCTCTCAGGGCCACTTGCCAGGGTCTCCGGGGGTCCCCACTCTGTGCCAGGGCTGCCCATGGGCTGACTTACAGCCCCAGGCACAAAGCGGTCAGCTCTGGGGTGCCCTGGCTGGCACCGCTGGGGTTTGCAGCCCTGTCCGGAAGTTGCTGTCAAAAATGGGGAGGGGCATCTGCCCCAGCCCCTTCCCCTGGTTCTGTGGCCTCTGTCCAGAGCTCTGAGAGGAGGGCTGGGGGCTCGGGGAAGCCCTTCGGAGAAGGGAATCGGCCCAAGGACCCGTTTGGCTCAAGGCGATCTGGCCTCGGCAAATACCTAGGCCACTCCTGCCCGTGGGGGACAGACGGTGGCCACCTGGGGAGTTTATGTTCCACCCTCTCTCTGCCCTATGAGGCAGATGATCCCCTCCCAGGTCCCAGAGGCAGCCGTCAGACACCCTGCTGCGTGTGCGACAGGCCCCTGTCCCCTGCAGCCTGAGGGTGTGTCCAGCAATCTCCAGCTCCTCTCCCTCTGGGGTGCCCAGCGCCAGGGCTGCCACGCCCCCCCTTCCCTCCTCAGGCCTCTGCCCAGGGGATGCCACGGCCCCTCCCCATAGCCTGCGGGCTCCAGCCAGCTCTCGGGCCACCTCCTGCTGCTCCTGATGCCCACAGGGCCAGGCTCTGCCTCCCCTGTGGAGCTGGTGCTGGAACGGCCCTCGCTGCTCTGCCAGCGGGTCTGCCGGCCGGCCCTGCACCCTCCCGCGGCAGCCAGGACCAGCAGGGGCAGGGCGGGCGGAACCCATCCCAAACTCCGGGCACCAGGCACCCCTCGCCTGGCCCTTCTCTGACTGAGGTCAAAACACGTCCCCTTCTGAGGGAGCCCCCGGCGCTCCAGCTTATCGGGAATAGACATTCGAGGTGTGGCCTGGAGCCCACAGGGCCTCGGTCCAGCCTCCTAACACACGCCAGTGAGGCGGCATCATTCCGCAGAGCTCCTTTACAGGTGGGGAAACCGAGACTCAGAGACCTTGAGGAATGAGAACGCGGCTCTTGGAGCCCTTACAGGCTCCCATGTCCACCACGACAGCACCGGGCCTGGCCGGCTTGTCCCCACCCCGTGGTGAGGTAACCAGCTGAGATTTCAGTGGGGCCACTCCTGGAAGGCAAGGTCGACAGACCCCTGCTCTGAGTGCCCGGCCCCAGGCCCTGCAAGTGCCCAGTGACCTCCGCATCACAGTGCTGTCCCTCCCCCAGCAGTGGGGGCTTCACCTGCCACTGGCCTCCCCACTGCTTGTGCCCCCACGTCTGCCCACCCGGTGTTGTCCGAGGCTGGTGGGACAGGGTCCCCAAGGAAGGCTGCCCCTAATTGGAGAGTGGCATGCAGCCCGATGACAATGCCAGAATCGGGGTCCCCAGGCACAGCAGAGGGCCGAGGGAAATGCGCCTGCAGTGGGCAAGCCGGCCGGCCCGGGTGCCCATGCGGACAGCAGGCTGGCTGCCCCAGGCCCCTAAGGGCCCCCTGGTCTGTCAGCTGTGGCTGGGGCCGTCTTGCGGTGGCCACGGCTCCTCAGCCCTGGCCTCTGGGTGGCAACGGCTGTGGCTCAGGCTCTGCTGGCCCGCTCCGCCCAGCCCTCACGGCCCTTGGCACTTGTGCAAGTCCACTTCCCGCCCTGCCAGAGGTGGTCTGGGGCTGCCTGCTCCTCTCCCACCCCCGTCGTTTGGGGCCTGCGGTCACCAGGTCCCCAGCACCCCCGGGACTTCCTTTCCTTGCAGTCTCAGGCCTGGGGTCCTGGCTGCCGCTGCTCTTTGCGTGTGGGACCTGCCGCCCGGCAGCCCACATCCACTGCACCTGTGTTCTGCGCCCCCGGCCTCCTGCCCACGGCCCCCGTCTCTTCCCGCCACGGCAGTCCCGCCTCCACCCCTGATGGCTCTGCTGTCCTGCTGCGGCTTCCTTCTCTCCTGCCCGCCATGCCCCTCCTCTTCCCTCCAGACGAAGTCTCCCCGGAGCCGGGTCTGCCCTCCCTAGTCTGGCCGCATGGCTGAACCCAGACGTCATCCGCCTCTGTGCGGGCCGCGCTGTCTCTCCTCTCGGCTCAGACGCCCCGTCCCCACTCTAGGCACCCTGGGCACCTCCGCCTGCGCCTCCTCTCCTGCGTCCGCCGTGTGTCCTTCCCCCGAGGGCCGGCCTGTGTGTCCAGTTCCTTGCCCCTCCCATAGGCAGCTGAGGCCTCGCTCCGTGGGCAGGCGCATCCTGGCCACCGTGTCCCCTGCTGCACCCCGTCCCAGGCGGGTGGCGGTCAGCCTTTGTCCCCAGCCCAGCCATCTCCAAGCTACCTTCCTCTGGTGCTCTGGGCTCCCTGCCCGGGCCCGGGAGGCCCCAGCACACATCTGTGTCTGACCACAGGTTCCCATGGTGATGACCTCCCTGCCCTCCACCTGCAGCCAGGGCCCGTGTCCAGCCAGGGCCACCCTCCAGGGGCAGCAGTAGGTTCCCGGCTGGTGGTGGACAGTTGTGGCGGTGTTCACAGGGACGGGAGATCGCAGGGGCTCCTGTGTCCTCTGTGGTGTGGCAGCACTGGCGTTGCTGACATTCGGGCGTTGAGGGACCCTGTCCTGGGAGCTGTCTCCAAGGGGCTGTCGGGAAACGCTTGGCCTCGGGCCCCAGGCTGCTCCCAGGACCCCTGGAGGTGCAGGCGCAGCCGCCCCGGCCCGGAAATGCCTAGTCTTGCCTCCCGAGCGGCCTCCCCGCCGCCTCTGTGCCCCCTGATGGTGCTGGCCGCTGAGCGGTGGGCAGGGCTCCCCACAGTCACACGGCCCCACGGCCCTGCGGAACGTCTGCCCAGGCAGCCGAGACCGGCCCACGGTGCCCACGACCTCAGTTCCCCCCCCAGGCCTCGCCCCCCCCACCCCATCCCGAGGGAAGGAGTCCTCGAGCAGATCCCAAAGGAAGGGAGCGCTGGGTAACCTCAGGCCGCACCAGTGGTGGGTCAGACCACGACCACGACCCACCGCCACCCTCTGCAGAGAGAGGTTGTGTCCTCCAAAAAGAGGGAGCCTGCCGCTGGGTGCTCCCCAGGACACGCTGCCTCGGAATTGCTTTTGCTTTTTCATCCTTAGATGGGAGGTGCCGGCCCAGAGGGAGGGTCCCTGCTGAAGGGGTGCAGGCAGGTTGAGCCGTGGGGGCCCCTTGTCTTTGCGCTGAGCCACCTCCTGGAGGCGTTGGCACCAGCCTGGGCCAGACCCTCTCTGCCCCAGTCCCCGACCGGACCCTGCCCTGCACCCAGAGAGCAGGACGCTACCCCGGCCCAGCCCCCCAGAAACACAGCAGAGCCGGCCCTGAACGGGGCTCGCCAGGCCCAGCGCCCTGCCCTGGGGGGCGGGGCAGGCTCTGAGCATCGGCACCTGGACCTGGCCCCAGACGGCCGCTGGGCCCAGGCAGGCCCCGGGGGTCGGTCCCATTCCGGGGCTCCAGCACTGGGCACCTTCGGCTCAGCGGGTCTCTGTTCCAGGGGGGCAACAACGCGGGCCACACGGTGGTGGTGGACGGCAAGGAGTACGACTTCCACCTGCTGCCCAGCGGCATCATCAACACCAAGGCCGTGTCCTTCATCGGTGAGTGCCCCGCCCCGCTGGCACCCTCCCTGCGGCGAGCTTCGGCCTGGCTGGGACGGGCTGAGAGGACATGACACCGTGCGGGGGGCGGGGGCAGGCCTGTCCTCAGAGCCCTGCCGGTCGGGCTGCCGGTCCCCGCCTGACCACGGGCCTCGCCGGGCTGGCTCCCTGCGCACTTGGACTCCCCCCCCCCCCGCCACCGAGTGTGTGCACGTGACGGTGTGCGTGTGACGGTGGGTGGGTGCTGCGTGCGGGTGACAGGCCGTCCCCTCGCCTGGGCTGCTGCAGATGCCTGGCGGGCTGCGGCCCTGCCCCTCCTCGTCCCTCTGTCCACAGCCCCCACCCCCTCCAGGGCCCGCGCACAGCCCCTCCCCGTGGACCTGGCTGCAGCCTTGGTGACCTCTCAGTGCCACCGGGACTTTGAGGCTGTCTCCAGACACCGCCTCTCCTGCCCAGCCTGCATTCAGGTCTCAGCCCGAGATCCCCTTGCTCAGAGCAGCTTTTCCTGGCCCCCCAGGCCAGGCTGGCCAGGCCCCTCTGCTCCTTTTCCTTCCGGCTCGTTCTGTGACTACAGCAAGGCCACACTTGCCGGTCAGGAAGCGGCTGTGTCCGGCGCTGGCACGGGCTCTGGCCCGCTGACCGTGAGAAGGAGGGAGATGCCGGCCGGCGGGAGCAGCTGTGGGTGGTCGGGGCTGCGCCAGAGGGAAGACGCGCCCAGACCCTGCCTCTGGACCCCCCAGCGTGGTGACAATCTGTATTTCGCAGTGGGGAGGCCCTAGCCCGGGAGGTGGCCTGCCCCCCTGTGTCCCCGCAGCCCCTAGTCCCCAGCCCCAGGCGGACTGGGAGGCCGGCTGACCGCTGCCCCCGGCTGTGCTGCAGAAGCCGTCTCCCGGCTCCCATCTCCGGCGCGGGGCCCCGCTCGGCAGGAAACGAGGCCAAGGAGGTGCCACGTGACCCAGAGGGCGCTCTGCCTGGTCTCAGAGGACGGGTCAGGGCCAGGGACCGGAGTCCAGGCTGGAAACGGCGGCGGGGCCCAGATGGTGCCCGCAGAGGCTCAGCAGGGGCAGGTGTGCCAGGGCCCGCACAGGCCCCCCAGCTCGCGCCTCTCTGGGCCTCCGCCCCGTGGCTGTCTCAGGATGCTGTGGCCTTTAGGTGACCTTTTGTGCTCGCTGTGGATTGCACGGTCTCCAGTCACTCCCATCTGGGCTGATGCCCTGTCTCCCCCGGCCTGTCCCACGGCCAGCCAGGCGGGAGCGGTGAGGGAGGGTCCGCCTGGGGACAGCAGGTGGCTCTGAAGGCCCCTCCTGCTCTCAGGGGCATAGCCCAGCCCCCTCGCCAGCCTGCTGCGTGACCTGGGCCGGCCGCCTGCCCTCTCTGGGCCGGGGTCTCTGCCGGGGGAGGCTCCCCAGGAGGCGCTGCTGGGCCTGGGAGGGGCGGGGCTGCGTTTCTCCAGGACTCCCGTTTTCATGCCCTGTGGGTAAAACAACAGCTTTCTAGAGGAATAATTCACCTACCACAGAACTCACCGGCGGCACAAGTAAGGTGTGCAGCCACCACCACAAACATTGTAAAAATTGAATGTTAGAACCTTTTCACCCCCAAAAACGCTCCTGCGTGCCATCTGCGGGTGACCCCTCCTCCCCCGGCCCCGCCCCCGCCGACCTGCTCTGTCTCTGCAGACGGTTCCGTAGGGGCTTGAGGTTCTGTTTTCACCAATTTTTGACTGTGGTAAAACATGCAAGACATAAGATTTGCCGTTTTAACCATTTTTCGTTGTTTTTTAATAGACTTTATTTTAAAGACCAGTTTTAGGTTCACAGCAAAATCGAGCGGCTGGTGTGGAGATTCCCCCTGTGCCCCGCCAACACGCACAGCCGCCCCACGATCAGCCCCCCTCTGCCCCCGGCAGTGCGTGTGTCACAGTCGGGGAACCTGCCCTGGCACGTCCCATCATGATTGACAGGAGGGGTCACTCGGTGTCGTGCGTTGGTGCGTTTGAGCCGACGTGCGGTGACATGTGTGCCCCTCTGTGGTGTCACACGGGGCAGGTTCGCTGCCCTGCGACCCCCAGTGCTCCACCTGTTCCCCCTCCCGCCCCAGCCCCTGGTGGCAGCTGTCTGTCCTGTCTCCCTAGTTTTGCCTCTTCCGGAATGTCATGCGGCTGGCGCCAGGCAGTGCCGAGCCTGCCAGACGGGCTCCTCCCCAGAAACATGCGTGTAGCTTTCCCTGTGTCTTGTCACGGCTCGAGAGCCCGTTTCTTTTCAGCACTGAGTAAAATCCCATTGTCTGGGTGGCCCCGGTTCTTCTATCCACGCACCTCCCATGGGGCGCCAGGCTGTGGCAATTATGAATAAAGCTGCTGTAAACACTCGTGTGCGGGTTTTGTGTGGGTGTAAGTCTTCAACTCCTTTGGGGTAAATACCAGGGAGTGTCCGTCTCCGGAACTTTTCACCTTCCCAAACTGAAACCCGCAACAGCAAACAACTCCCAGGCCCCGGCACCCGCATCCTGCTTCCTGTTGCTGCGGTTTCGAGCACTCTGGGACCACCTGTAGGTGGTTTACCTGGCTTGGCTTCACGCCCTCCAAGGGCACCACGTCAGGGCATGTGTCAGGGTTTCCTGTCTGCACACTCCACTGTGTGGACAGGCCACACCGTGCCACTCCGTCCGTCTGTCCGTGGACACCCCATGCCACTGCGTCCGTCTGTCCGTGGACACTGCGTGGCCCCTGCGAGCAGGGCTGCTGTGGGCGGGTGTGCCCCTGGCGCACTGACTGCAGCTGGCTCTCCCGCGCCATGTGTTGCAGGCAACGGGGTGGTCATTCACCTGCCAGGCCTGTTTGAGGAAGCTGAGAAGAACGAGAAGAAAGGTGGGTCCGTGTCCCTGCAGACTTGCTCTGTCCTGGCCGTGGTGTCCTTCACGGGCACCTCTGTGAGAGTCTCTCCCACGGGGGGATGGGCAGGCCCTGGCCTGGTGACGCTGGCCCCGCTCCCGCCCGCTGGCTCTGCCCGTGCATCAGGGGGGGTCCTGCCAGGAGGCCCCAGGCCCACCGTGGCTGCTGCCTGCGCACCTGGCCAGCCGGCCCTGAAGACTCACACCCAGGAAGTCCCGGAGGGAGCTAGGGCCCCTGGTGTGCAGCTGGGATTGGGGACAACTGGGTCAACCATGCCGGCAGGGAGGGACGTGGCTCCTGGGGCCCAGCAGGCGTGTTGCCGGGCACACAGGCAGGTGGAGACCCGCAGCCAGGGCGTGGGCAGGTCAGACTACGGCGGGCTGTCTCGAGGCAGGGGCCTGGGAGGAGGCAGAGCTCCAGCCTCAGGGCTCCCGGTCAGGGTGAGAGGAGGGCATGGAACCCGATTCTGGGAACACGGGCACCAGGAGGTACCCAGACTGAGGCCCTGAGGGGAGCAGGCCACCTCCAGCGCGGCTGCGGCAGGGGGAAGGCCGGGCACTCAGAGCAGCCCCAGCGCCCCAGCCTGGAGCAGGACAAGCCCACTGGCAGCTGCGGGGAGGGGGGAGGCATGGCCCCTGAGGGCCCGGGAGCCTCAGCAGAAGGGGCACCGAGGTGGTCTGTGGCCTCCAGCACAAGAGGGGACCACGTGGCTCCTTCCCACAAGCCTTCCCTGAGGGAGCCGAGGCCCACCTGTGATGATGCCGACCCCCTGTGCCGTGTCCCCGCAGGGCTGAAGGACTGGGAGAAGAGGCTCATCATCTCTGACAGAGCCCACCTCGGTAAGGCACCCTCGGTGGGCCCAGAGCTCCGCACGCCCGCCCCCCAGGGCTCAGGGCTCCGGGCACACCCTCTCCGCCCCTTCCAAAGAGCTGCGAGGCGGGGGCTGGGCCAGGGATCACGAGCCCGTCTGCAGACGGGGACACTGAGTCTCTGTAGAGCAGGGCAGGACTCGGGGTGTCCAGCGCATTCCGTCCTCTCTCAAACCGCAACCACCCCCTTCCCGGGAGACCTGGGCGTGGCAGGTGAGGCCCCCATGTAAACCTCTGTCCTCTGCTTCTCTCTCGTCCCCTGGTGCCCCCGCCCGGCCCGACAGTGTTCGATTTTCACCAGGCTGTGGACGGACTCCAGGAAGTGCAGCGCCAAGCACAGGAGGGCAAGAAGTAAGTACGTTGCCGCCGTCCCATCTGCATGGGTGCTCTGCTCCTGCACGCCGGCCAGGTCCGGGGCCCGTCTGGTCGGGGACAGGACGGGGAGGGGACGTCGACGGACGTGAAGCCCCCAGGAACAGCACCCCGAGACACCCTGGCACATCGCTGAAGCCCTGAACTTGCCCACCTCTCTCTGGGGTCCCACGTGTCTTCACTCGCTGCCACCAGCACACAGCCCCCTGGTGGTGCGCGGGCCCTGACGTCACCTGCCGCATCTGCACGACTGCGGGATCCTGGGCAGCCCTGACTACTCCTGGGCCCAGGGAAGACTCGAGACGCGCTGAGGCCACGCAGCTCTGGCCCTGTCCCGCCGGCTCCTGCCCCCACCCCGACAGCCACCGTTTGTCCACTCAAGGGGGTTTACTGGATCCCCGATGTGCCAGGGACACGGGTGAAGCAGAAGCGTGTCCTGCCAGGGGGAGTCAGCAGTCTTGCGTTTACACACTGCACACACGTGCTCACACACCAAACTCATGTGCATGCTCACGTGTGCACGCATGCACACTTACACAAGTGCACACACAGTGTGGCCAGACGGTGCCGCGCTGAGCTCCGGGTGGCTCAGCCTGGCAGGCAGCGGGGTCCAGGCTGGGGAGGCAGCAGCCGACGGGCTCTGAGCGCAGCGTCCGCATGCTGGGCCCAGAGAGGGAAGCTGAGGCAGAACGCAGACAGGGCAGTGTGAAGACAGGGTGGGGAGGCGGGTAGGCCTGGGGCCCCAGCACCCCTGTCACTGGGTGTCCAGGTGGCTCTCCCGGTGCTCAGGCTCCTGGGTGTTGCTGATGCACTGGCACCTGGGGTGTCACCCCACTCGGCCCTTTATCCCTAAGGTGGCCCCGGGGGTCTGGCGGGCTCTGCCAGGTCCCCACAGCACCCGCCCCCACCTTTCAGCATCGGCACCACCAAGAAGGGGATCGGACCCACCTACTCATCCAAAGCTGCCCGGACGGGCCTCCGCATCTGTGACCTCCTGTCGGACTTTGACGAGTTTTCCACCAGGTGCCTGGGCCCTCAGCCCGGGGGTGGGGGAGGGGCCAGCGAGAGCCTGGCGAGCGGGGCGGCCACCAGGCGCCCTGGCCCCAGGGCAGCCGTGGCAACGGTGGCTCCTGCAGGTTCAAGAGCCTGGCCCGCCAGCACCAGTCCATGTTCCCTGCCCTGGAAATAGACGTCGACGGTCAGCTCAAAAGGCTCAAGGTGAGGCCGGGCAGCGCGGGCAGGCAGGCCCCGGGGTGCCTGTCGGAGAGCACAGAGCACCCCTGTTGCCAGGCATTATTATGGTCTGGCCAGCCCTCTTGGGGACCCGGGGCCTCCTCCGCCCATTCTGCTGTTCCGTGCTCTTAGGCCTTCGCCGAGCGGATCCGACCCATGGTCCGAGACGGCGTCTACTTCATGTACAAGGCGCTCCACGGCCCCGCCAAGAAAATCCTGGTGGAAGGCGCCAACGCAGCCCTGCTCGACATAGACTTCGGTGAGGCCTGGTGGGCGCCCGTCCCGGCGGCCCCTGCGTCTGCCAGGGAAGACCAGGCTGCTGCCGAGAGCCGCGGGAGCGCACCGGGGGGTGGGGGATAGAGCCAAGCCCACAGTGTCACCCACGCCCACAGAAGTGGTCCCGGCGTCCCTGTCCCCAGCTTCAGTGGGGGAGGGGAGGAGAGAAGGGCGGGTGAGCTAACGGGAGAAAGGCCGGGACGGCGGCAGGCAGCTGGCAGGCTGGCCAGAGCAGCCCCTTGGCGGTCTGTTTGTCCCCGTCCCCAATCCCCGGGCACACCAGCTAAGGCCCCATCACCACGGTGGCCTGGCCACCTCTGTCGATGCCAGGAGCAGCCTCCTCCCGCTCCTCACCCCAGACTCGTACGTGAGCCACGCAGCCCGGCACCCAGCGTGCCAGGTGGGCCGTCAGACCCACCGAGGGGACACAGGGGGAGTCGAACCGCCTGCTGCCTGGGGCTGGGGCACCAGCAGGGGTGCTGGGCAGCCCTCGACCCCGTCTGTCTTGCAGGGACCTACCCCTTTGTGACCTCATCCAACTGCACGGTGGGCGGCGTGTGCACGGGCCTGGGCATACCCCCCCAGAACATAGGCGACGTGTACGGCGTGGTCAAGGCCTACACCACACGCGTGGGCATCGGGGCCTTCCCCACGGAGCAGATCAATGTGAGCCCCCAGCCCCCACCCTGGGGAACACAGGGGACGAGGAGGCCGGGCAGGGTGCCCGGGGGCAGGGTGAGCTGCCACGCGGGGGGCTGAGGAGCGCTTCACGCCACTTGCCCCGCCCACCAGGGCTGGGGGTGGTGGTTGAGGAGGGCACTGGATGCTGGCGCACTCCCACCGCATCAGCACCTCATGGCCTGTGCCATGCATGTACAGGCGCACACACATGCGTGCAGGACGTTTCCCTGCGGAAGTGAGAGGCCCACAGGGGAGTGGGGTGCCTTGCAGCCCCCTCAGACTCTCCTGCCTGGGGCAGCTTGGGGACCACGTTAGCTCAGAGAAGTCGCCGAGCACCTGCCCTCAGCCATGTCCCGGCAGGGTCAGGGGGTCCGTCACTGCCAAGAACCGGGCTGAAACAAGAGCCTGCCACCCTCCTCGGCTCTTTGGCCTCAGGGGTGTTTCTGGAAGCTGCCGGGATCCCCAGGAGGCTCGGCCTTCCTTTCTCAGCCTCACCTGTGACCCCTGGCAGGCAGGGCCCGGCCCTTGTGCTGAGCAGGGAGGAGAAGCAGGTGCTGTGAGTGGCTGCGGCTGGGTGTCGGCAGACATGCACACGCCGTGTCCCCCAGACCCGGCTACAGGACCAGGCCCACCCGCCCTCACCAAGCCCAGGGGCCGGTGTATTCCGGAGACGCGCTCAGAGCCACACCGGCAGCAAGGCCCTGCCGGGTGTGAGCCTGGCCCGCGGGACGCGCCTGCCAGGGACACGGGAACCAGACGCGAGGGGCGACTCCGTCAGGGGGTGGCAGCTTCAAGGACTCCCCTGAGCCAGGTGGGGGCTGGGGGGACCAGGCCAGGGGCACAGGGTTCCCATCGTGGCCTGGGAGGACCGTCCGCTCTGCTATCACTAGGAAATCGGAGACCTGCTGCAGAGCCGCGGCCACGAATGGGGAGTGACCACGGGCAGGAAGAGGCGCTGTGGCTGGTTAGACCTGATGATCCTGAGATACGCCCACATGGTCAACGGGTTCACCGCGTAAGCAGCCTTCCACGGGCCGTCCGCCCGGGACCCCCACGCCCACAGGACTGGCACCTGCCCAGGGGGCCGGGCCAGGGCCCTGCGGCTGCTTGGTGCAGCCTCTGGCTTCGTCGAGGTCCCCACGCTGCTGGCCGCTCTGCTCACCCAGGACACAGGCCCGACCTGGGGTGTGCCTGGTGTCAAGCGAGGGCCGTGCCCCGGCCCTGGGAGCTCCGGAGGCGCTGGAGCCTGGGAGGAGGCCCCGGAGCGCGGCAGGCGCTGCTTCATTCGCTCCCCAGCAGACACCTCTGGAGCTGGGGCCGCCAGGGACATCCTGCCAGAAGGGACTGTGGGACTCAGCGGCAACAAGCTGGCAGGCAGGGACAGCAGGCGCACATTCACCCTTGGGCTCCAGGGGCCCGAGGGGGCACCTGGCATTTCTAGAAGCTTCATCCTATGGGGTGGCACACAGGGCCCGGAGGAGCCACAGACCAAGGCAGCTGGTGACAACATGACACTTGTGGGTGGGACCCAACTGGCATGAGCTGCGGGTGCTTCCCGCCGCACAGGGAGAGAGCCCACAGACCCCCTTGCCAGCCTCAGTCTCCCCCTAGAACCGCGTGGAGGTAACTCGGGGCTCAAAAGGATACAAAATCCCAAGCAGGAAAGGCCACCTGCGAAGCCCACCTGAGGCCCTCACCTGCAAGGGTGACCAGCACAGCATGGGCGGCCACGAGGCGAGCTTGGGTGGGGCCCTAGAGGCCACCCCCCCCCCCGCCACAGCAGCACCCACCCAGACGCGCGGCGCCTGCTCTCACACCTGTCGGCCCGTCGCAGTTTTCTGGGATCACCTGATCTTTATTTTCTACTCACTGTAAACAGAGGAGAAAGGAGGGTGTGAAAAGCAAAAGGAAGAAATCCCAGCATCGCGGACCCTTCTCCAGTCTGTCTCTGTCTCGGTTTTGGACAGGCTGGCCCTGACGAAGCTGGACATCCTGGACGTCCTGAGCGAGATTAAAGTGGGCGTCGCGTACAAGCTGAGCGGGAAGAGGATCCCCTACTTCCCAGGTATGTGCAGCGAGCTGGGAGCTTCTCTGTCGGTTGGTCTGTTTCGTGGGCATCGAACGGGCAGGACCTGTGGTTCCTCGGAGACGGGGCAGAGGTTTCGCACGCTCAGCAGGCGAGGGCCTGTCCCCGGAGACTCACCTCTGGTGCGGCTTCCGGCTCTCACGAGTTCTCCCACGACAGGCCCCACGGCGGCTGCGGGTGCCGTCGGCGGTTTGGGAAGGGCTCGGGGGACAGGCCCACCTCCAGCGGGCGGCGGGGGGGGGGCCCGAGTCAGGGCGGGGACTTGACTGTTCTGGGAGCCCCAATGCACCATGCAGGCGTGAAGGGCGATGATTTCGTCTAAGAACACGTGCTTTCCGGTTAGATTTTTAAAGACGTGACCGGGGTCCTCCTGCCATGCATCCCTTCCTTTGGAAGGCAAGGAGGCGGCACTGTGTTCTTGGGTGTCACGGTTACCTGCGCATCTGGACATGTTCCTCGACCTCAGGCCCAGAGCACATTCGGGCCCCACGTCCCCAGCGGCCCTGGGCAAACTGCCCCTTGCTTACCGCCTCTGAGCAGACCCATGGAGGTCCCGAAGTGGCACTTGGCCTCAGGACCCTTGTGCGTCCTCTGGGCAGTGTCCCTGGCCCTATGACCTCTGACCCCTGTGAGGGCACACCGCTGAGGCTGCTAAGTCTCCTCGTGGTGGTCCACAGCCCCGGGCAGACCCTGCCTGGCTCCATGGCTCGAAAGCCACTGCAGCATCCTGAAATAAAAAAAGAAAAAAAAGAAAAGAAAACCACTGTAGCAGGAATCCTGTTCCAGCATCTTCTGTCAGTAAGGGGTGACTGGCTCCTACCCTGAGCTGCAGACCCCGCACAGAGTCCCTGCCCCCAGGGAGCTGATGCTCTCGGGGTGAGGGGACATGGATCCTTAGGCATCCCTTAAGGCTTCAGGATTCTAGAATCTTAGAATTTCCAGGCAGGGCCTTGCATTTCCTCAGCTGATGTCACCGTGGAGGTTTTAGCAGTTGGCCAACACGTGTCGAGGGTGGGCGTGTCCCTGGCCTGGAAGTGGTACAGCCAGCGTGCCAGACGCCTGCCAGCTCCCACTCACCACCCAACACGGAAAACCAAGCAGTGCCTTGCCCGCCCTGGGCAAGCAGGCCCTGGGGTGGGGGCCGCTGTGTCACCAAACGTCTGTGGGACCCGCTCATCTGTGTTTCCCAGCTAACCAGGAGATACTCCAGAAGGTTGAGGTCGAATACGAGACGCTGCCTGGCTGGAAGGCAGACACCACAGGCGCCAGGAGGTGGGAGGACCTGCCCCCACAGGCCCAGAACTACGTCCGCTTCGTGGAAAACCACGTGGGAGTCGCAGGTGGGTGCCCTGCATCCCCCGGCCACCCGTCCCTCACCCTGGACCCTGGGCACCCAAGAGGCCCACGTCCCAGTGCAGGGCTTGGTGCACAGTAAGAACCCAGCCGAGTGTGGTCGCCGGGAGAAGGTATCAGAGCGAGGTGAGAAGGGCCCCAAGCTAGGGGCGGGTGTGGCCTGCCAGGAACAGCCACCTCTCAGCATCTGGAACGACAGACGGGACACATCCGTCTCTGAAGTGTGTGCTTCCTGTCACAGCACAAGGGAGTCTGCACCTGCAGCAGGGCCGTGGGAGACACCACCTAAAGACGAGGTGGCCGTTCCCAAGGGGCAGGACCGAGGGAGGAGAGGGACTCCTGCTCTCTGCTGTACATGGATTAATCCCCGAACATGTACGGCCTTTATAACTAAAAAATTAGAACTATGTCCATTTGAAGAAAACATAGCCCCTTTTACTAGATGAACTACATAAAAAGATGTGACATTAAAGAACATTTCATTCCATGAACACGCTGCTCTGCCCCTGCAGTGAAGTGGGTCGGGGTCGGCAAGTCCAGAGAGTCGATGATCCAGCTGTTTTAGACGCCGACCATCCTGCCCCGCCGGGCCGCACCTCTGTCCCGTCCGTCCCACAGAAATGGCAGCAGCCACGGTCCTTGGCCACCACAACCAACACCGTGAACAAAGAAACATGAAAACGATTTCTGGACTTTGATATTTCTACTGAAGCCTTCAGCTCAACACGTTCATTTCTACAATGATTTTAAACCTCAGAAAGCCAACCTTGTGTACATTTTTTAAAATTCTGCGATGTAAAATGAGCCATAGTGCTCAAAGCGGAGACCTTCTGTGACACAGTAACTGTCACAGGATTGTGTGCCCAGTTGGAGCCATGTCGTAATAAACATCCAGTAGCCACTGAACGAGAGTGGTGGTTTCACATTTGTCTGGACTTGTCCTTGTTGCTTTTAAACACTGAAAGGTGACAGTTCACTGTGGCAAGTATGGAGCACGCAGCTTCCTAAGAGATGCCCGTGTTGTTGGTGCCACAAAGCTAAGCCGTGTGTTCGCTCAGGGAAGAAGCCAGTGTAAGAGAGACTAGGTACACTAAATATTTTTTTTAAAACTAAACACAGCCGGCTGCAGTGATCCCAGCACTTCGGGAGGCTGAGGTGGAAGGACTGCTTGAGCCCAGCGGAGGGAGACCAGACTGGGCAACATAGCAAGACCTCATCTACAGAAAAAAATGAAAAAAAAAAAAAATTAGCCAGGCATGGTGGCGCACACCTGTAGTCTCAGGTCCCTGGGAGACTGAGTCAGGAGGATCGCTTAAGCCCAGGAGCTCAAGGCTGCAGTGAGCTGTGATGATGCCACTGCACTCTAGCTTGGGCCCACCTCTAAAAAAAACAAGAAAACCTGAACACATAAACAAATTATGCTCTAGAGCTGTTGCCTAGGCAGGACCCGCCCCGCTGACCCAGGAATTCCTGTCCTCCCCATGGGGTGACAAAGCCTCGCCAGCAGCTCCTCCTCATGCCAGTGGCCGCATGGCCACTGTCCCTGTGTTTCCTTTGCTGGGATGAGCCATGTCGTAACTGGCCAGAGCTGCATAAGGCACATGGTGGCCGGTACTCCCTGAATGCTCAGTACCCTCCTTAATAACTTTTCAGCGTGTGGGGTAGATTTAGAGAAATAACAGCCCTCTCAGGAGCCTTTCCGAGAGGAAGGAATTCACTGGAGAGACGCAGCCCTGCGCGGTGAAACCAGACACGGCACCGCTGCAAGTGTGGCTGGTGTCCCAGTGGGGACGGAGTTCTGTGGGCTCTGGGCTCTGGCGGACTCACACCTCGGAGACGCGCACGTGGCAGGCTCAACTCTGAATTGCCGTGACTCCAGGTGTGCAACCAAACTTCTCTAAACAATGCCCAGCACGGCCTTCGGCGACCTGAGAGGTGGAAGACACATTACACCACAGCAACCGCCTGCCCCGCCCAGCCGCGTCAGCACTCGGCAGTAGCAAGTGTTCCTTCCATAACGGCAAGAGGGACACGCAGAGAGCCCGCGGCAGGGGTAAGCTCCTAGGGGAAGGGGGATGGCACCTTGTGTGACTTGACCCTTACACACAGCAGACATTTTTCAAAGGAAAAAGAAATCATTCCATTCTGTATAAAAAGCTACAAGCCTAGCTTCACAAGTTTAACCTGCCATTTTATTGTTGTTTCAGAGACAGGGTCTCAATCCATCCCAGGCTGGAGTGCAGTGGTGTCATCACAGCTCACTGCGGCCTCCAACTCCTGGGCTCAAGCATCCTCCTGCCTCAGCCTCCCGAGGAGCTAAGACTACAGGCATGCGCCACCACACCCGCCTCATTTTCTTCTGAGATGGGGGTCTCACTATGTTGTCCAGGCTGGTCTCCAACTCCTGGGCTCAAGTGATCCGCCTACCTCCCAAAGTACTGGGTTTACAGGTGTGCACCACTGCACCTGGCCTCAACTGCCATTTAAATTAGGGAGCTGCAAAAAAAGTTTTCAAATCTGTATTTTGTAGTAGCTGCTAAATCCTCCACTGAGACACAGTTGTTGTCATTGTTTTTCTTCATCTCTGGATGAAACCCTGAGGAGGAGCCACCGGCAGTGCCAGCAGGTATCTGTGGGGGTTTTACTGGGTAAGATGGCACCAACTTAGAGGGGAAATGGCTCTTCCCCGCATCAACTCTTTCACGGGTTCTAGCGTCAGGAGGCTCTGTCATCGAGTGACGGGTCAGTGCCGACAACCCCGCAAGTAGGGTGCCCATCCCTTTTTTTTGAGAAGCAGACGTTGTGAGCATCTGAGTTGTTACAATAAGGGGCTCTCTCCACGTCACATGGAGAACATGGCCCCAGTGCAGATGAGGCAGTGGTGGTCTCTGCATGACACACTGGTAAAGGACAAATTGGTGATTTGGTAATTGTAGTGAATTCTTGTCGTTTCATGCCGCCTCAGCATCCATTTGGATGCGAGCAGGCCGCCCTCCTCTCTCTGGACCTGTGGGTCACACGATGCCTCTGCTACTTCATGTGTCCTGTTGAGTCGCCCGCTCTGTGCCTTACCTGACTGACACACCCAAACCTAACTCTTGTCCCTGTCAGGACGCTCCTAAAGAGCGGCTGACTTGGTAGGAATAAACGGGACACAGGTCAGACAAGAGGCACAAGGTCGCCTGCCAGCACACGTGAGCTAAGTGTGAGAGGGGCACCTGGTCATGGTCGGACACTCAGGCATTGGGTGTCCACCAGGATGAGGACATGTCCCACAAACACTTGCTGTGAACACCCACCACCTCCCTGCAGCCCCGACAGAGCAGGGCTAGAATTCAGAGCCACTCTCCAGACAGAGACGTCAAGACCAAATTAGACTAAAATTATGACATTGATGTTGTTTAAACAAATGTGCCTCACTAGCAGGACCCCAGAGAGGGACAGCCGCGGGGACCTGGTCAGAGGAGGGGAGCAGGGACCTCTGACAAGCAGGACCCCAGAGAGGGACAGCCGCGGGCGCACTGCACGGAGTGGGGACCCCCGTCACTGAGCCAGCTGTAAAAAAAGGTACTTTTCGGACAGTGCAGGAAATGTGGGCAGGGCGGTAGCGGCCGGGAGCGGGAACCTTCGCCCCCGGAGCCCGCATGGGCCTGCGGGACGTCAGGTCGGCCTAGCGGGAGCGGAAATCTGGGAATTCGCCACCGTCAAAACCTAGCAAGAGTGGGTCGCCCTCAAACTTGGGAAAAGGGAAAGAGAAAATAACCAGCGCCCACAGTCGTTTAGGGACCAAAAGAAAGCAGAAGCGATGCTGTCACCGACCTATCCCATGCCGCACCTCCCACGAGTCCCGCCCCCGACGTTGCCACTGACCTATCTGGGGCCGCGCTTCCCACGAGTCCCGCCCCCAGACGTCGCCACCGACCTATCTGGCGCCGCGCTTCCCACGAGTCCCGCCCCCGACGTTGCCACTGACCTATCTGGCGCCGCGCTTCCCACGAACCCCGCCCCCGTCGCCGCCACCGACCTATCTGGCGCCGCGCTTCCCGCGAGTCCCGCCCCTGTCGCCGCCACCGACCTATCTGGCGCCGCGTCTCCCACGAGCCCTGCCCCCGACGCACAAGTTTCCCCCCGTTGCTGTCTCCGACGCCGCTGCACGGTCCGGACTCTCAGCTCTGCCCCTGGCCCTTCCTGCGCCACCAAGTACCGCCCCTGACCTTGCCCCCACCCTATCCTGCGCCGCGCTCGTGGGAATCCCGCCTCCGAGCTCTCTTCCGGCCTATCCCGCGCCGGGTGCGCACCCTGACCCTCAACGTCGCCCCTGACCTTTCCCGCGCTGCGGTCGCCGTCGCACGAGCCGCGCCCCGTCGTCGCCGTCGACCTCTCCGGCGCCTAGTTGCGCAGAAGCCCCGCCCCCGATCTAGACCCTGACCTATCCCGGGCCGCCCCCCGCCCTCGTCCCGCCCCCGCCCTCGCCCGCGGATTGGCGCGCTGCTGTGACGTCACGGGGTCTGTAGTCAGGCGCGCGCGGCAGCGGAGCTGCGTCGCTCGCGCCCGGCGGCCATGCCCAAGCGGGGCTGCCCGTTCGCTGCGGCGGCCCCGCTGCAGCTCAAGGTCCGCGTGGGCCAGAAGGAGCTGAGCCGCGGCGTGTGCGGGGAGCGCTACTCACGGGAGATCTTCGGTGAGTGCGGGGGCGGCTGCCGAGGGTTCGCCGCGGCGGGGCGTCGATCCTGCCGGGCCACAACTTCCTCTCTGAGGCGGCGTCCACTTCCCCGGCCCGAGCCCCCGGGAGCTGGGAAGCCGCGAGGACACGGGCTGGCCACGTCTGGAGTCAGTGAGTGGGACCTGAGTGACCCCCAGGCCCGTCCACTCTGTCGCTGCCCTTGTCACCACCCCTTCCTCCACGAGTCACCGTCCACAGTGCGCGGCGCCCGCTTGGTGCTTCTTCGGGACTTCGTCGTCCGGACTTTGGGGGGGATGCCCTAGTCTCTGCGCTCGGGCCCCGCAGGCCCTGGGAGAGGTCGGGGGACGGGATGTCCTGCGTGGGTTAAACTGGAAAAGTGCCTTTCCTACTCCAAGAGGTATTTATGGAGCACGCCCGCCGCGCCAGGCTGGCCCGGGAGACCAAAGGCGGACAAGACAGACGCGCCCCTGCGTCCTGGGAGCGCCCAGCCCGGTGGGGAGGCCCGGGGTGGGGACAGGCTCAGGTTGCTGCGGGGGCATCTGCAGGGATATCAGAGGTTTGTCGAGGGAAGAGCCTAAGCCTAATCCGGCAGGGCGAGTAGGAGTTAGGTAGAGAGGGAGAGGAGGGGCAGAGGGCAACGTAGCGGGACCAGCGTGAGCAGCGGCCGGGGTCCGGGAGAGCAGAGTAGCAATTTCCAGTAGTGGTTGGAGGCACAAGGTTTATACTGGGGAGCAGTTAGAGAGTGACCCAAGGTGTTGGTAATTGAGTAGTGCCACTTGCGTTTTGGGAATGGGGGACAGAGCCCAGTCTCTGGGTTGGCCCCTCTCTGGTTCTCTTCCTCTTGTTGCATCTCCCCAGCATCAGCAACTGCTCCACCCTCTCTCTCTTTGCCCACTGGGGTTGCAAACTCAGATGCCCTTGTGGGCCGTGCAGGTAATAAATGAGCAGGGCAGGAGTCTGTGGCTGAACTGCAACTGTGTGCCCTCTAAGGACATTTGAACCAAACAGGACAGGGGACCAGGTCACTCTGAGTCTTGACTCTCTTCCTTGAGTGCTAGGGCATTTGCAGGGGCTTGTCATTCATAGGACTGGGTCGGGGAGGGCGGCTGGCTCTCTGGGCCTTCCGTAGTAAGTGCTACTTGAGTGGTGAAAGCCAAGCCACAGCTGTCACCCGGATTTCTTTGCCACGGTTATACCACAAGCCCTTGAGGACAAGGATTAGCCTCACCATGTGACATCCACTTATAAACGAGGGGACCGTGGAGGGTCAGGAAGAAGAGGTACAGGGTGTGGCTGGGCTGTCAGCCACTCCATTGGTTGCCTGTAACTGTTACTGCTGCCACTTTTGCGTGGAGCCGCAGGGTCTGGGATCTCTGTCCCGGCTGGGGGTGAGGTAGGAAAGGAAACACACAGCATTGCTGGGCCTGGAGCCAGGTGTTTGACGTTGTGAAGTCCCCCAGGTGACTGAACTGCAACCTGATGGAAAGCCACTGTCCTGGGTGCTGAGTAACCACTTCAGCTCCCAGGGATAGGTGGGTCTGGAAGGTTCTGGGATACCTTTGTCAGGAGCCGGCTGCTGCCCTGTCTTGCCAGCAGCTCTGCAGGAGGTGAAGCAGTGGGACGTGCACTGGCCTGAGGTCACAGGCCAGCTCGGCCGCTGGCTGCTTCCCGCCTGGGTGGGCAGAGGGGGGCCTGTTGCTGTGGACGAGTGCGCCACAGTGCGGAGCTTCCTCTGTGCTCCACAGAGCCTGCCTTCAGGGTGGGGGTCCTGGGGCAGGGGCACAGCCTGTGAGGTGAGGCCAGCTGTGAGTTGCAAGTGAGAGTGATAGGAGAGGAGTGTCCCTATCTGTGTCCTTTGTGTTGGACACAAGTGGGGCTGCAGGGCAGGAACCCTCCTGAGGACATGGCAGCTGAGGCGGGAGGGAAGAGCATTCTCAGCACGGAGGCTGAGCAGGACCAGCCTTGCCAGGACCCAGCTTGTCCTGGGTTACTGGGTGACAGAAGCCTCAAAGGGGGACTCACTGCCTGCCCAGCAGGGTCCGTGTGAGGCTTGCAGGGCGAGGTGGCTGTGCAGGGGCGTCCTTGCTGCACAGGTGTGACCACGCGGGTGGTTTGTCTCCCCCAGAGAAGACCAAGCAGCTCCTTTTCCTCGGGGCCCAGGCCTGCAGGGACCACGCGTGGGATGAAGGCTGTGCTGTTGTTCACCTGCCGGAGTCCCCAAAGCCCGGCCCCGTGGAGGCCCCGAGGGCTGCACGTGGGCAGATGCTGATTGGGCCTGATGGCCGCCTGACCCGGAGTCTCGCACAGGCCTCCGAAGCCGGTGAGTGGCGCTGGCCGGGGCCCTGCGGGCGGTGGTGGCATGTGTGTTTCTGTTTGTTGGCAAAATCATCTGCTCAGGAGCTTTTCCTACCTGGGCAAGCAGGAGTCCAGCCAAGTCTGATGAGCCAGGCAAATGCAGGAAGGCCCCGGAGGCTGCTGTTATCGGAGGCCTGACCCTCACCAGGGTCCGAGTCTGGACATGGTTAAGCAGATCCTAACTACTGGGCCAGAAAAGGAGCAGAGACTCACCTGGGTGCCCCACCTGCTTTCCCCCTGCAGCCCTCTCAGGCAGTCCCAGCAGGTGGAGACAGGCAGGTTCCATACCTGTGCCGTGTGGGTCTCAGACTGTCACCTGTGCTGCTTTTTAATAACACAGAGTCCTTAACCTCACCCGCACATCTGGTCTGTGGGTCTAGGAGGGGCCCAGGACCTCTCTGCTAACCACGGAAGCGGTGGGCCACACAGACACAGGTGGGATACGCGGAGCTCTGACACCAGTGGGTGGGAGCAGCTGAGCCCTCCCGCCCAGGCCCAGGCAGCGGAGGGTTCCAGGGAAGGAGCCCAAACCCGGAGTCACGTGAATGGCCACAGGCACGTCTCCCCTGAGAGCTCCCTCCAGTGACGGGTGCTGTGTGCTGTGTGGCTCACAGGTTGTCGGAAGAGTCTAGTGCTGGGTGGGAGCGGCAGGTGGGACACTCTGCCCTCAGGTGTGGGGAGGTGGGTGACCCTGCCTCCCCAAGCCCTTCCAGTGTCCTTTCCCGGTTGACAGTGTGGCATTTTTTCCTCACAGACCCATCTGGGGCGGCGTCCGTCGCCTGCTGCTCGTGCGTGAGGGCCGTGGACGGGAAGGCGGTCTGTGGGCAGTGCGAGCGGGCACTGTGCAGACGGTGTGTGCGTGCCTGCTGGGGCTGCGGCGCCGTGGCCTGCACCCTGTGTGGCCTCGTGGAGTAAGTGCTGTGGTCCCGGGAGCCGCCAAGATCGTGTCCTCGGCGAGCCATACGTGGGGTGGGTGGGTCCCCCACAAGCAGTGCTTGCGTGGCCCCTGACACTTCGCCATCCAGTGTTGCCTAGTGGGATGTGACGGTGATAAACACCGGGCCCAACCTGGGCGGGCAGTGGCCCTTTCTGCTCGCTCTCTGGCCGCCTGCGTTGGGCAGCGTCCTGTTTCCACCTCCTCAGCCCTCCTGGTGGGGCGTCGCCAGCAGCACCTTCGTGTGTCTGTCTTGTCTGTGGCTTCCCGAGGAAACCCCGATCCTCGGCAGCAGGTGCGCTGCAGCTCTACCGCGGCTGCGGCCGCTTGGCTGGCGGTTGTCCCTTAGGCACGCGGTGCGGTGTCTGCATGACCTGCCCTGTGCCCGTGTGGCTGCCGCAGCTGGCAGGATCCCGTCCTTGCTCAGAGGGTCTGGGCGGGGAGACTGTCCCCACCCCGTGGTCACTCCTGGCGGTGGGCGGTGCAGAGCTCTGCCCTGCAAGGCAGACGACTTCCCCCAGACACACGGGGGCTGCCAGGCTCGCCGTGCGAGACAGAACCACACGTCCCGTCTCGGGTCTCTACAGCTGGGTGGGAGCCCGGGATCCCACTAGGGGTGGGTGCACTGGGGAGCAGCGCAGAGGGGCTGTGGCTCGTTCCCGTGGCTTTGGTGACATGGCATCCAGTCTGGGTAACTACAAACGTCGAGTCCGCTTTGGTTTTCACCAGCCGAATTTCTCTCTTCCTGCACAGGGGTAAACTGAAGAGGCACGTGCTCCCCTGTGCCCGGGGCCTCCTCGCTGGGGAGGGGGTGAGCCCAGAGTAGAAGGGCCGGCTGAGGGGAGGGTGCGGTCCCCAGAGAGAGCTGTGGAGCCCCGCATGCCTGGACTCCCCGAACTGGTTTCCTCTTCTCCAGATGCCCACAGAGTTCACACTGGGTGCCTGAGAGCCCCGCCCTGTTTTACACATAAATGACTTGCTCCAGGTCCCTGCAGGAAGCTGTGTCCTCGGCATCCCCCACGGGAAGCCCACAGTCTTGTGCCCCCTCCCCTGCCAGCTGTGTGAGTGAGGGCGGTTCTCTCCCCGCGGCTCTGGTTTAACTCAGACACGGCCCCCTGCCTGGTGGCCCTGCGTTGGCCCTTGCTGGCCTGTCCTCTCCCGGGCTCAGCAGCAGGAACTGGCTGGGGCTACCCTGACAGCCGGCACATGGTGCCACCAGCCAAGTGCCTGAAACGCCAAGTGGCGAGCGGTTCTGACCGCTCTGTTGACTCAGCTTGGACTGTGCTGTCCCTATTGTGTTTGCTGTTGCGCGTTGCTTGCTTGTGTCCTTGTGCTTTCTCCCCTGATCAGTTTCTCCCTGGGATTTGCTGGACTTCCTAGTCTTTACTCCTAGAGTCTCGCTACATCAGAATAAGTCACTATTTCACATGCTTCCCGTGTAAACCTTCGTGGCCCAGGGAATTGTGGCAGGACTCTGGGAGGTTTCTGTGCAGAGATTCCGTCCTATTTGAAACCCAGGCCCCGAATGGCCTTACCTGCCTTGTGAGTTGGCCATGGCCGCTGTCACAGAGCACCCTCGACGGGGGGCTTAGACGCAAATTCACTCACTCCAAGTTCTGGGGGCCAAGGTCTGAGGTGAAGGTGTCGGTGGGGCACGGTTCCTCCTCGTGGCTGCTGGCGCTCTTGGTGTTTGTAGATGGCTGGCTTCTTCCTGTGTCTTCGTGTCATCCTCTGTCCTTCTCTTCACGTGGTGTTCTTCTTAGGGCCCCGGTCATGTTGGAGTAGGGCTCCTGCTCCCAGGTGCCACCTCAGCTGTGATGCTGTCTCCAGATAGGGTCACGTCCTGAGATACACCAGGGTTGGGACCTCGGCGTTTGAATCATGGGGATGGACACAACACAGCCCTAACACCAGCTTTTTTCTCTCCTCCCTGGCGACGTGGCAGCTGCAGTGACATTTACGAGAAAGCACTGTGCACCAGCTGCGCCGTGTTCGAAGCCTGAGCGTGGCTAGGTCGGCTGCCTTCCCTGAGGGCCGCGGTGGACAGCAGCCTTCCCTGGACGGCCGGCATCCGCGCTCACACTGAACTCGGGGCGAGTGGGAGAGGCGCCTTTTACATGTTGTATTTTGTACTCCTAATGGCAAAAGTGAATAAACCCCTTTATATTTGCACCAGAGGGCTCTTGTTTGTGTCGACAGCGCTGAGGGTGAAGTGTGTGACCCCCCACGTGGAAGGCGCCCACCTGGGAGGGGTGAAGGGGCGGTTGGAGGTCCCTGGCCCCTTCTAGGCACGCACACCTGTCTGCCCCTGTGGTGCGCCCCGGGAACCGTGTGAGGTGCTGCCCTATCATCCCCGCTTTTCAAATTGGAAAGCTGAAGCCCAGGCTGTGTTCTTTCCCCTGCTCGCCCGACCCGTAAATGGGAGAAAGGACCCGAGCCCAGGCCGCTGGCTCTGGAGTGTGCTAGACCACCTCACAAAGAGCAGTCCTGTTCCCACCCTGTCCCTGCAGCGCCACCGTGTCACCCTGATCCATCATATCCTGGTGTCCACTCTGCTGTTTTGGAGTCTGTGGTCAGGGCTCCCGGTGACTTGACAGACCCTGCGCTCCAGGAACTTTGGTCTAGCAAGGGAGATGTCCCGGCGGTGCTGGGGGTGTGACAGTCCCTGCTCCATTTGGAGTAGGTGCAGTCTGTGGGGCTGGAAGGAAGAGTTGACAGGCGGGTGGGGAGCGGCCTGGAGGACAAGGTGGGTAGGCAGGTGGAGAGGCGAAGCCAGGCAGGCGGCTTGAGTGCTGGTCCCCACACAGGAGTCCCCGAGGTGGGTCCCAGCCCTTCCAGGATGACTCACTGGACGGTCAAGCCACAGCCCCTCTGAGAAGCTCTGGACTAGAGTAGAGGCTGTTTGGGTAGAGGCCCAGGTGTGCGCTGGGCACGGCTGGGAAGCACCTTCCCTGCCCCTGTGGGCGGTGGGACACACTGGCCAGTTGTGAGGGGCAAGAGATGCTGATTCCTGGAGCGCAGCCGCTGGTGCGTGGGCAGGGGCTGAGCCAGGCCCAGCGTGGGGCTCGCCGCTGTGGGGCGCAGGGCAGGCCACTGCAGCAGTGTCGGGCCCTCGGCGAGGCAGTCGGGGTGGCTGAGTGGTGGCTGTGGGGCTACTTGGGAGGTCGCAGAGGACTGCCCGGGGTCCCGCCTGAACGGAGAGCGCCCTGAGGCCGGGTCCACGTGGCAGGCGCGAGTGCGGTGGCAGACGGGTGCTTTATGCTGTGAGCACCAGAAGCAAGTGGTGAATGTGAAAGGTGGGTTGTTTTCTTATTTTTAAAATCACTTTAAAAGATAAAGTGACTATACAGATACTTCTCGACTTACAGTGGGGTCATGTCCAGATAAACCCATCATATCCTGAACGTGTATCGCTTTTGCACCATCGTAAAGTCAAAAAATCATGAGTCAAACCATCCTGAGTTGGGGACTGTCTGTATATGGAGAACTCCTCAAACTTAGCAATAAAAAAAAAAATCCAGTCCAAAAATGGGCAAAGGACTTGAAAAGACATTTCTCCAAAGAAGATAAACAAATGGCCAACAAACACATGAAAAGATGTTCATCACACGCACACATGCACGCACACACACGCACACACGCATGCACACGTGTGCACACGCACACACACATGCACACGCACATACACATGCATGCATGCACGCACACACGCGCACACATGCACGCACACACGCACACATGCATGCATGCGCACACACGCACACGCACGCACACATGCACGCACACGCACACACACACACACATGCATGCATGCGCACACGCCCCAGGGAGGTCAGGGCATTCTCAGGGTCTTCATGCTTGCGTTCATTCCCTTAGGTTCTCACCCACCATAATGGGGACAGAAAATAATACCGTGTCTGTATTCATACCTGTGACTTTGAAGCTCTGGACTGCAGAAAGTCCCTAAAGCTTCCACCCGTTGTCCAAGGGGGTCCGCGGGAAAGAGCAGCTCCCCCCTCGGCCTGGCCGTCTGGAGGACGCCGCCCCCGCCTTACCCAGCCCTGCCGGAAGGCGTCTGTTTCCACTCACCGTCGGCCACTTTCAGTGACGCTTTGCTCGGAGTGTGAGGATGCTGGAGGGGCGTCGTGTTTTCTGGTTTCTACGATGCATGGTTTTTTTTCTAGATTTGAAATCCGGGTGCCTCTTCCCTCCAAAGCATGGTTTAGTGTGCAGTGTTTTGTGTATGTTTGCGTCTTCCAGAAAAGCTGTTGTGTAAGTTGTCACTGGTGTGACTTGAAATTCACAGCCTGCTAGGACTGGAGCGGTAAGGGACCCCCCAGAGGAGAACTTGGGACTAACCCTGATGTGGCTGTCGTGGCTCCCACAGACCCGGTGTCATCCCCACCCTGTGCTCCCTGCCTGGCACCCCCTCACCACCGCCCCATCATTGCCTTGGAGAGGGGACAACTGCCATCCGGCCAGGCGTGGGCCCTATCAATGTCGTCAGCTGTGGGGTTGAGTCCCTTTGAGATGAGGAGGCCGAGGCCCCCGACCCCTGGCCCCCAGCGCCCTGCACCCGCCTGGCCTGTGCCGGGTGCCAGTGGCCCGCGTGCCAGTCAGCTGGCCCAGAGCACCCCGGCAGGCGTCCACCAGGTGGCACCAGCAGCTCATCCTGCGGCTGTAGAGCGCAGAGCTGTGCCCGGCACTCTGGAGGTGACCTCGGCCCCCATCCTCACCCCACCCTGGGCAGCACCGCCTCCTGCTCTGCCGAGACTTGCTGTGTGACCTGAGCACGTGGCTCTTGGGGCCCCCGCAGGCCTGGCTGTGGCCCAGGACAGGACCATCGCCCAGACCTGGGCCCCGCGAGTCCCAGCCTCCCTGATGCTCAGGGTCCTGTTCACGGCTTTGCCCGGGCACAGCGGCTGGGGCAGGGGCAGGTGGCCCTGCAGCCTGGACAGCCGCCTCCATAGCTGGGGCGAAGCCCAGTGGGGTCAGGGGACACCCGGGCATCCCACGTCCCCCCTCGGGCAGGACCCAGCCAGGCCGTGCCACTCCCCAAACCCGCCCAGGACGCTGATGCCCAGCAGAGCAGGGGAGACCAGGGCCCCCTCCCCGGGCCACAGGCTCTTCCCCCAGCAAAGTGAGCCACAAACTTGAAAAGCGATTTTTATTGAAGAATTTGGAGGACAAGTTTCATATTATAATAGTAAAAATACTAAAGTTGAATGTTGTAAAAAACGCCATGGTGCAGCGGCAGCGGCATCTGGCCGGGAGGGGCGTGGGGGCCCAGTGGCAGCCGCCCTGCAGAGGGGAGCCGGGAGCGGGCCGGGGGCGCACAGCCGGAAGGGAAGCGTCCAGGAGACAAGTGCTACTGTGGGAGTCGTCTCAGGGAGGAGCTCGGTGGGACAGCCACCAAGACCGTGACACAGGAGGGAGAAGGGGTGGCCTGGAGGGGGCTTTCTTTTTACTAAGATTAACCTCCCTCCAATGCATCTGAACAACATAATACACAGCAACAAATTTAAACCTTGTTCCTCTGTCCTGTTGGGCGAACCCTGGCCCAACCCCCACCCCGGGTCCTGTCTCAGGGGGGCCAGCCTCTGAGGACATCCTTGCGGGCACGGCCTTAGTGCTGGGGGCTGCCACATGCCCCCCGGGGGTGCCAGCCAGCATGCCACTGTGAGGTTGCTTCTGGTGCCTTAGACCCAGGTGACAGCCAGGGGTGGTTGGTGACACGGGCTAGCAGGGCCAGGCTGGGGCAGCGGCAGGACCTGCCTGGACCCCAGACCTCGCTGCACATGGCTGTAGAAGTCCTTAACGTTTTCCTACGAGAATCGAATTGTTCTGAGACCCGAGGCCATGTCTGGAGCACAAATTGGATGAAATAAATTAAGAAAAATTGCAGGACCATTTTCTTCCCCAAGGATGCTGCCCACAGCACGAAACTTCTTTGCACCGTGCTCGGGAGGATGGCGTGGCTCCTCTCAAATACACCCAAGGAATGAAAACCATTAAATGCACATCATCCGTCCGGGGCCTCCCCTGGCCGTGGAGCCGTGTTGGAGCAGAGCCATGGTTGCCCGGCGGCCGCCTCAGGCCGTGCCGCTGGCCGAGTAGGAGAACTGGGGGAAGTGCGGCCGCCGCTCGCTGTCCACGCACTCCATGCTGTCATCTGTGGGAGGGGCCGCTCAGACCTGGCCTGCCCCCGCCACCCTCACGCGACCCCCAGCTCCAGGATGAAGCCAGACCTCCAAAACCGCCACCAACCCAGTGCCATGCACCCAGGGAAACTGAGGCAGGGCCCCACATCTTGACACGGGACCTCGTCCCTCTGAGTCCTGGGGGTAGGGGAGTGAGCCTCCCACCGTAATCATTAGTACCTTCCAAGAGCAGCTTTTTAAAAATTTTGATTTTAAAACATCTGAAGCCAAAAACATGTGGATCCCTGCAAGTGTGCCTCAGGGTGCAGCCACCGGCGCCAAGCAGCCCTCACCTTGGTCGGGCGGCGTGATGGTGATTATCTGGGCCGTGAACTCCTCGTCAAAATACCTGGTGTCGGTCTCCGATGTGACCTGGGGCTTGAAGGGCGGGCTGAGCTGCAGAGAGCCAGACAGAGGGCCCGTCACAGGCCTCGCCCCGACTCCCAGCACCCCAGACCCAGGATGCACCAGGCCTCACGGTGCCCGAAAGCCCCAGGGAGCTGTCTCCGGGCGGCACTGAGGTCAGGGCCCCCGCTCCCAGAGGGCGGCCGTGCAGGGGTGCAGCAGTGCCTGGGGTTGGGGTCTGCCCAGCTGGGCCTGAAGACTGTACCGGGATGTGCTGGGTGCCCTGTCACCAAGCGTGTGTTGGGACACGCCCATCAGCCAAGAGGTGATGCCAGTGCAGCCCCGCCCTGCCAGACCCTCCCTGCCCCCAGGCATAGGGGACAATTTCTATTTTTTTTTAAGATGGGGCCTCCCTAGGTTGCCCTGGCTGGTCTTGAATTCTGGGCTTAGGCTCCAGAGTAGCTGGAATTATAGGCACGAGCCACCATGCCTGGGTCTTTCTGGCTTTTCTTTTAACTGGGTTTCTTGTAAACTGGGAAGGGGAGAAGGAGAGGGGTCTGTGGAACCCCTGCCTCCCCCACAGCTCAAGGGCCTGGGTGAGGCTCAGGCTGCAGGGAGGACCCCAAGGACCCAGGAGGCAAGGGTAACTGTAAAGTGAGGTGCACACGTGAGGGGCCACCAGACAGCGTCTCAGGTCCCTCAGGCAAGGACATCCTCAGATGCTGGCCCGAGTCTGGCCTGGTGCCAGTGCTGTCCCTTGTGCACTAGCGGGGTCCTTGGTCAAGGCTGGGCAGGAGTCAGGCACTGCCCGAGCCCCCCACACCCTCAGAGGGCAGGGCTGGAAGGTGGCAGCCCACGGGGCCAGGACCTGGACCAGGGCCGGGGACACCCTGTGCCAAAGGGAGGACAGGCCCAGTGGGTCCCCAGGCTACCCAGCCCAGCCAGCCACGTGTAGCCCGACACAGGCCTTCAGGGGAGGTGCTGGCTGGAAACCAGGCAACACATGCTTGGTGACAGGGCACCCAGCACATCCCGGTACAGTCTTCAGGCCCAGCTGGGCAGACCCCATCGGCCTCGGTCAGGGCCTGGGGCTCGTGGGCCCCCTGGCAGGGTGAGCCCCCCACGACAGGGGCCCACGCAGGACAGCTGCCTCCCTCAGGTGGCCTCCCACACACGCAAGAAGAGCAAGTGCTGTCCCATCTCTGCACATCCAGAGGGACAGCTGGGCTTTCCTTGCAGCAGGAGGGGTTGAGGTCAGATAACCAAAGGAACTGGTGGAGGGGAGGGGGTCGCACCCCTGCTCCACCCCCGCCAGCCTTCACTGTGCGTGCATAGGGTCCCGGGGAGGGCACAGGGTCCCGGGGAGGGCGGGCCTGGGCCAGCTGCCCGGGACGCACACAGGGCCCTCCCGTGCCTGGGGCCGCAGCAGGCCCCACAGCCCTCTGGCCGTGCAAGTGTGGGTGTGCCTGAGGGAGCCAGCGAGTGCGCCACGCTGAGGGCACGCACAGGGGACTCGGGGGTGTGTGTGAGGGAGCCAGCGAGTGCGCCACGCTGAGGGCACACACAGGGGACTCGGGGGTGTGCGTGAGGGAGCCAGCGAGTGCGCCACGCTGAGGGCACGCACAGGGGACTCAGGGGTGTGGGCCGCCAGCACACCTTCTTCTCGTACACGTCCTGCCACACGATGCCGGCGAAGAAGCGGTGCTGCATGATCTCCTTGGCGTCCTCGGAGCCCCCGCCGAGCCTGGGGCGGGAAACGGGGCCACAGTGACGGCGCCGCCACCTGCTCAGGCCCCACCCTCCCACCACAGGACCTGGGGACCCCCAGAGGGAGCACCCCGGGGCTGCGGGGACGGCAGGCAGCCTCGGTGCAGGTGTGGGTGTGAGGGCTGCAGGCTCGCGCCAGCCTGCCCGGCCAGTGGGGCCCTCACCTCTGCTTAGGGTCCTTCTTGAGCAGCCCCGAGAGCAGGGACTTGGCCTCGGGGCCGAGCGTGCGCGGGAAGCGGATCTCCTCCATGAGGATGAGCTCGAAGAGCTTCTCGTGGTCCTGGTTGTAGAAGGGCAGGCGGCCGCACATCATCTCGTACATGACCACGCCCAGCCCCCACCAGTCCACGGCCCGGCCGTAGTCGTTGTCCTCCAGCACCTGGGCGGGCGGCAGGGGCAGGGCGGGCGTCACCGCGTGCCCGGGCGGGCCTGGGGGCAGCACGCGGGGGCGGCGGCGGGCGCACCTCGGGGGCCAGGTACTCGGGCGTGCCGCAGAAGGTCTTCATGGTGGCGCCGTCCTTGATGCCCTCCTTGCACAGCCCGAAGTCCGTGATCTTGATGTGCCCGTCCTTGTCCAGCATGAGGTTCTCCAGCTGCGGGAGGGAGGCGGCGTGGTCAGCCTGCTGGGCCCCATCCCCGCCTCCCGCCGGCCCCCGGGGCGCACCTTGAGGTCCCGGTACACCACGTTCTTCTCCGAGTGCAGGTAGTCCAGGGCCGACACGATCTCGGCGCCGTAGAAGCGGGCCCGGTCCTCGGAGAACACGCGCTCGCGGGACAGGTGGAAGAAGAGCTGTGGGAGGCGGCCGTGAGGCAGGACCAGCCTCCAGAAGGCCCAGGGGGAGGGGGGTCCTGGAAGGTACTGGAGCCCCCACTCAGCATGGCAGTCGGCCCCAGCAGGCAGCTGCCCGCGGCGGGCACCAGCCACACCACCCCGTGCTGCAGGCGGCAGCAGAGGCTCCGAGCGGGACGAGCCCCTCCCGAGAGCTGCCCCATGGCCCCTACCTCGCCCCCGTTGGCGTACTCCATGACAAAGCAGAGGCGGTCGTGGGTCTGGAAGGAGTACTTCAGCGCCTGAAACGGAAGCAGAGACGGAGCCTCGGGTGGGACGGGCAGGCATGCGGCACCCGAGAGGCACCGAGGCCGTTTGAAGATGAGCAGGTGGGTCTGGCTCAAGTGTCTGGGGGAGTCCAGACCTTGCCGCTGCCCGCGCTCCCAGCTCGGGGGGCCACTGAAGAGGGTGGCAGAGGAGTGACAAGTTCCCGACCCTGCTATCCTGGCAGGGGGAGGACACGCCCTCCGGGGCAGAGCTGGCCGGGGGCCTGCACAGCTGGAGCCACAGGCGGCTTTGCGTTTAAAGGAAAGGCCCCACCGATGGCCAGCTCGCACCCAAACATGGTGACCCAGGAACCAGTCCAGCGGCTGGACCCCACTCACGGCAAATACCTCCCGGCCAAGTCCCCCAGAACAGGGACCACCTGGCCTGCACCCCCACAGAGGAGGCAGCGGGAGACTGGCCTGCAGGGTCTTGGGGTGTTCGGGAGCCTAGGGGCTCCCAGGGCCCCACAGAGTGGCAGAGACAGAGGACCCTGCCCCCATCAGCACCTCCACACCCCAACCCTCCACGGAGGCCGGTCCCTCAGAGGCAGCCGCGTGGGTGACAGCCTGACCCCAGCCTGAGCCCAGAAGGGCCGCGGGACTCACCGTGAGGAAGGGGTGCCTGGAGTTCTGGAGGACGCGGTTCTCGGTGAGCGTGTGGGCCACCTCGTCCTGGAAGGCAGGGCCGGTGAGCCGCCGCCCGGCCACCAGCACAGCCCCACGGCCCGCCCGCCCGCCTGTGCCCACCTTGGCCACGATGACCTCCTTCTTGAGGATCTTCATGGCGTAGTAGCGGCCGGTGGCCTTCTCCTTCACCAGGATCACCTTCCCGAAGGTGCCCTTGCCCAGCAGCTTCAGGTACTCGAACTCGTTCATGGTCTGAGGGCAGCGTGGCAGCCGGGTCGGCGAACGCCGGCTCACCCTCCGCCCACCAGCGGCCCGCGTGGGCCCCGGAGTCACCCGCCGGCCCGGTGGGCTCCGCAGGGGTCTGGGCCCCAGTCCGGAGCTCTGGGGTCCGGGGAATGGTGTGGTGACACCGTCGTGCCTTCCGGACCCAGCACCCCGACTGCACTTCCGACACAGGGAAGGAGATGGGGAGCCAGCCCCACCCCGCTGGGCCCAGACCCGCCCGGCCCTCCGCGGCCCCGGCACGGCAGAGCTGGGGCCTCACCACGCGGTGCTTGGGCTTGGCCAGGGACACCTCCATCTCCTCAGCCCCGGAGTTGTCGCTGGGCGAGCCCGACCGGAAGTCCATCATCTCCTCCTCCTGCTTCTTGAGCCCGTCGGCCACCGTCTGGATGGCAGTCGTCCACTCCTCCCTGCAGGCGGTCACCTGAGGCCCTGCCCTCCAGCCGGAGCCCACCCCGCAGCTGCCACCCACCCCGGCCTCCCCTCCACAGCCCGGCTGAGATGTGGTGACAGAGACCCCAGAGAGAGCCCTGGGCTGGCCACACTCACTCAGGGGTCGGAAACCCTCCTGGACACTGGGGACACTGAGGTGCAGCCTGCAGCAGGACTGTACCTCCTCCCCACCTGGTTTTCATCTCGCGCCTCAGTTTCCCCATCCAAACCCCACAGACGATTTCCAGATGGGCTCTGAGCAGGGCCTGGGAGCACTGGGGAGCAAGGACGGCCACAGGCAGAGGGGGCCAGCACCCCACTGTCCCCATGGACTGCACAGCCCTGCGTACCTCTCCTCGGGCGTCTCCACGTGGAAGGTGCGCTCGATGACCGTGGTCCACTGCAGGCAGCGGATGATGAAGGTGTTGGGCCTGGGCCGCTCCGTCTTCATCAGCTGGCACTCTGGGGGGGGGGGCCAGCATGCACACGTCTGCCCACGCCCACCTGCCACCCCAGAGCCTGCCCCACCGCCCTGGCCGCCTCCCTCGGACCCCTCCCACCAGGCCTCAGAAAGTCCCATTTCATCCTTTGCCAAACTGCGGCCTCCCTCCTCGTGAAAAGCAGCCAGGACCCCACACCCCGCTCTGGAGGAGGGAGGCAGCCCCAGAGCGCATCAGGGGCAGGGTCGGGTCAGCCCCCACCACTGTCCCCTCCTGCGGTCCTTCCTTCCTGCCATCTCTGAGCCCCAGCAGGCCCCAGGCGGTGCAGGGTGGGCGTGTGCAGGGCCCACAGGGCTGCGGCAGGGAGGGGCCTGGGAGGAGCGTTCTGCTATTTTCCCAGGTGTGCTCCACACCTGGAGCTCACACACACCTGGAGTCTACGCACACCTGGGGCATACACAGCTGGAGCACACACACACCTGGAGTCTACGCACACCTGGGGCACGCACAGCTGGAGCACACACACACCTGGAGTCTACGCACACCTGGGGCACGCACAGCTGGAGCACACACACACCTGGAGTCTACGCACACCTGGGGCACGCACAGCTGGAGCTCACACACACCTGGAGTCTACGCACAGCTGGAGCACACACACACCTGGAGTCTACGCACACCTGGGGCATGCACAGCTGGAGCTCACACACACCTGGAGTCTACGCACACCTGGGGCATGCACAGCTGGAGCACACACACACCTGGAGTCTATGCACACCTGGGGCATGCACAGCTGGAGCACACACACCTGGAACACACCCACACCTAGAGCACATGCATACCTAGAAGACACACATACCTGAAGCACACACAGCTGGAGCACATGCACATTGGAACACACGCATGCCTGGAGCACACCCACAAACCTGAAGCGCACACATGCCTGGAACATATGCACGCTGGAACACATGCACAAACCTAGAGCACATGCACAAACCTGGAGCACATGCACACCTGGAGGACACACATACCTGGAGCACACACGTCAGAGCACATGCACAAACCTGGAGCACACACATAAACCTGGAGCACACACATGCCTGGAGCACACGCACGCCTCGAACACATGTATCTGCAGCTGAGGGACTCTGGGGACACACCAGGCCCTAAGAGTGTGTGAGCACAGGGTGCAGCCTAGAGGCCTCTCGGCAGGACTCTGGCCCAGCCTGTGTGAGGAAGGAGGGCGGGGGGCCAGCAGAGGCGCCTCCGACATTCCAGCATCTTGGCCCTGGCAACCGCAAGGGGCCCCGGCCGGGCTGCAAGGGAGCGGTCTGCTGGGCCTGGGGGCCAGGAAGGGGCTCAGGGCCAGCCTCGAGGGGAGGACGGGGAGGACGGCCTGTGTCACCGTGGGCAGGGGAGGTGGAAAACCCTAGTGGGCCTTCTCATGCCAGCACACCAGCCTCCCACGCACTCCTGGACAGCCTGCCGGAGCCCAGCAGCTGCAGCTCCAGCCCAGGGCCGGGGTCTCAAGCCCCCTGGCCCAGAACCCTGCCCCTGGACACAGAGGACCCAGCACAGCCCCCACTGCAGCAGCTCTGCCCCCCAGGACCTGCTCCAGGCCACCAGTGGCCTTGCTTGAAGTCCCTGCCTGCCTCTGCTAGGACAGCCCCCTCTGGCAGGTGCCCGCCCCATGTGTCCCCTCCCAAGAGGGCCCTCTCCTTCCTTCCTGTGCTGCCCGCCCCCAGCAGGGCCCTGCCTCAGGCTGCTGCTGGGCACACCAGCGCCCGGCCCTCTCCGTGAGCCCCGCAGCCCCCCAGCCCCAGCCAAGGAGGCGCGGGGGAGAGCCCGGCATGAGCGGCAGTGCATCTCCCACGTGGCCACGTGGCTGCCAGGGGACCGGGTGTCTGCCTCCTGGGTCTACCCTCACCCAGGGTTCCCTCTCAGGCTGCCCTGCGGCTGCCGGGCCTGCAGCAGAGAGCCCAGGAGGGCAGTTCAGGGCTCACAGGAACCTGCAGATCCCCCCGGAAGCCCCCAGCCCGGGCCTGTCCCCTCCCACTAGACGCCCTTAGGGGAGGGTCTGCTGGCCACCGGGCCCGCTGGGCATGGGTGCCTGAGCCGCCAGGCGCCCAACAGATGCCACTGCGCTGGGAGTCCCTCCCACCCAGCCTGGTGCTGACCCTCGCTCAAGACCCTGGACCAGAACCTGGGGGGTCGGGGGGTGAGGGAGCTGGAGGAGCCCAGGGTCCCAGGCCACATGGCACACAGGGCAGAGCTACCTGCGGGAAGGGCCTATGACAGCAGTGCCAGGGCTGGAACCTACGACCAACCCTCGCTGGGCACCAAGCTCTGCGGCCGGACCGTGGCCCAGCTCAGATCTCACCGGCTGTGGTTCACAGGCCCCGCGGGCAGCTGTCCCACAGTGCGGCCCTAACGAGCCACCCATCACACACAGGCCCATGCCCTGGCACGGGACATGGGGATGAGGCTGGGAGGGCCCCCAGCCCCAGCATCCCCCCCACGTGGCCACCTCCACCCCTGGGTCCCTGTCCCACAGGGGTGGGGGTCACACATGCTGTGCCCCCACAGGCAGGGAGTGAAGCCACAGTAGCACACGGGAAGAAGCACCACGGCTTCTCTGGCTTCGAGGGACGCCCCGGCCGACATCCTGGGCGGGCCTCACCTGGGTGGGCCTCACCACACTCGCCACCGGGCGGGGCAGACTCCCACCCGTAGCTGAGGGGAAGCAGGGGTCCCACCACAGGCCTGGCGGCCCGGAGGGAGGGCCTTCCTTCTCGGGGAGAACTGCAGGCTCCCACGGGGTGACGGAGGCTCCCGTGCCCCACGCGCTGCCCCTGCGCCCCCCACCCAAGCGCTCTCCCAGGGTGAAGCCGGCAGGAGGAGGGTTCCCGGGTCAGCCGTGCACCCCGAGGAGGCTGTCGTCACTGCTCGGCTGGGCCCGTCAGCCTCCAGAGCAGGGGACCGGGGAACTGCTCAGGGCCAGCCAGCCCTGAGACTGGCCTGGAGACCCCCGCCCACCAGGGCTGGCCCCCCAGTGGCACTAGGGGATGTGACTCGGGAGCCAGCACGGCCCAGCCTGGTCCCCCGCCTGCAGGCTGCTGGCCCCAGGGCCTGGGCACGGAGGAGACTCACGGGCCACGGAGAAGTTGTTCAGGGGAGACTCGCGCTGGTCCACATCCTGCGGCCGCTCCTTGTAGCCAATGAAGGTGCCATCGTTCTTCAGGAGGAAGTAGCGCGGCCGCCAGGTTTTGATGTACTCCCCTGCGAGAGCGGGCAGTGAGGGCTGGGCCTGTGGAGCCCCCTCGCCCACAGCTGGCAGCTGGCTGTGCCAGGACAGATGTGCCCAGGAAGCTCGAGTCCGGGCGTAGTCAGGGGGCAGGGGTGTGCTGCTTAAGGCCAGCAGCAGAGACGGCCCCGGGTCCATGAGGAGGCAGGCTCGCCACGCCAAGGCACCCCCCCCCCATGCAGAGCCACCCACAGGGCTGTCTGCAAGGCCAGGGCCCCCGGACGCGGGGAAGGGGCGTGATTGGTTAACAGGCGGCTGGGACAGGTCTGGGCCAGTCTGCATGCCCCCCGTCCCCAGCAGGCACCAGCCACACTGCTGGGGGGTCAGGGTCAAGGGCTCCCCCCGAGCACATAGGGCTGGCCAGGTGGGCCGGCCGGGTGGTAGCTGCAGGTGACAACGCATGTGTGGGCTGCCCCCACGGCTGGTCCCCGGCTGAGGAAACAGAGCCTGGTGTCCTCAGTGAGGGGTCAGTGCCGCCCAGAGCGAGACCCCGTGGTGCAGCCCAGGGACCCACCGTACTGCCTGGGAGGCCTGCTGGGCCCGTCCCACCCATGTGCTGCCCAGGTGCATGGGAACGTTCTCCCTTAAGTTTTGCAACATCAGCCATAAGCGGGCGTTCACACTTAAGGATCAGAGCAGATGTCCTCTGTGATATCCCAGCAACTATCATTTTTCATACTGACACCCGGAAAAAAATGTTTCATTTACATTTTGTCGAGCAAGGAATTTGAACAACAGGGAGCCTACTAATTAGGCCACCATGGGCAGGAGGGGCCCGGGGAGGGTCTGGGGCCCCTGAGCTCTGAGGCCTGGCTTTTCCCACCACAGCCTTAGATGAGGGTGCCTGGAGGGACACAGGGGGACAAGCAATTGCCCCGTCACCGGGCCACCCACCCCTGGTCCTGCCAGCTCACTTGGTGAGACCCAGACGCCCCAGCCTCCCAGCACGCTGAGCAGGTCTGGCTGGGACAGGGCTCGTGCGGTTCCCACAGGCCAGGCCCTGGTGCCCGCGCAGTGGCCGCCACCGTCCTCCTGCAGCCCCTGGGGCACCTGGCCAGCCCTCTCCACCCTCAGGCCCCGCTCGGTGTGGGCTGGACGGGACCAGCTGACCCGTACCTGCAGCTCGAACCCACCCCCCGAAGGCTCTCAGGGGCCACGGCTACACCCGGCTCCCTGGGTGCGGGCAGCGGGGCCCTGCAGGTGCCCGGGAAGCCACTGGGGTCCACAGACAGCCACCTCCCCGGCCGTGGCCGCTCCTCCCCCCCACTCCACGGCCCAGACCCCCCTCAGCATGTGGCCTGCACGGGCCCCGCCCTCGCTCCACACGACCCAGGCCGCTGGGGGATGCTGGGGCCCCTGCCCCAGAGAGCCCGCCCAGCAGGGCCCCAGTGTGGGGACAGGCTGCCCGCCAGCCCCAGGGGCTCCGGAGACACAGGCCGCTTGCAGCATCTCCCACCTAGAGGTCCTGCCAGAGCCACCCTGGCCACGTCCCCAGCCTGAGCTAGGCGTCCTCAGCCAGACACCTGCACCGACACGCACCGCCCCCGGCTCGGGGAGGACCCGGGCATTGGTCAGGGGAACAAGGTGGCAAAGCAGGAAGGCGCCCACCCTTTGTGACGCCTGTGACGCTGACGCAAACCTGGCGGGGCCCCTCGAGGGAATGGGGAGGTTCTGCTGCCCCTTCTCATGAGTCCACATTTCAGGAGCCGTGGCCAGGACACCTGGGGACCCGCACCCCAAGCCCACGGGGGGCCTCTAGCCTGCAGCCAACACAGACCCTCAGGGAGAAGGGGGTGCAGGAGGAGGTGGGGGCCAGAAATCCGCACCCACCCCCGAGGCCATTCCTCAGCGTCCCCACCCAGCTCAACAGAGCGGGTGGGGTCTGGCCACCCTCAGGCGCCGGCTCCGCCCCCCGCGTGCACGTGTCCACACACCGTGCCTGCACAGCCCCCAGCCTCCCAGGTGCGGCAGGCGGGCGGGGGGCTCGCGGGGAGGGGAGAGAAGGGGGACGCACGACCCGCCCCACCCCCACCCCGTCCCGCTTGCGCCCACCCGCCTGCACGCCAGCCTGGCGCTGTCGGCCCCTGATGGAGTGCCTCCCTCCCGCCAGCTGCCGCTCCCCGGGACGCTAACTGAGCGGGAAGACTGATGAGCACCCCGAACCCATCCGATCCACCAACTGCCGCCAGCCCCCACTGCGCCCACGGCCCCCTGCACGGCCGCCCCGCGTCCGCCCACCCCCACCGGCCCTGAGCCTGCACCTGCCTTCCAGCAGCTCTCCCCCACAAGCCCCTCCCCAGGCCCTGCCTGGCAGGTTCTGGGAGCTGGGTGGGGGGTGCAGGACGGGCAGGGTGGGGCGGGACGGGTGCCAGGCCCCAGGTGGGCCCACAGACCCAGGGACCGAGGCGCTGGGGCCATGCCCCGTGATGCCCCGGGAGTCCGGGCCCAGGGCAGCGGCGTGAGAGAAGGGGCCTGGGCTGCACTCGGGGCCCTCGGGGCCCCGGCCCCAAAGACATACACGCTTCTTTCTTGCTTTCCCGCCTAGAGGTCCGGCCAGGCGGTCACTGGGGGGCTCCAGCAGCGCCAACTGCAGCCCGGGCCGTGGCTTGCATCTTGATGAGTTCAGGCCAGAGGGGATGCAGGGTGGGCAGCCAGCCCAGATGACAGGGGACCCAGGGCCCCCCACTCCCGCTCCAGGACTGGGGATGACACAGGATGGGGCACGTGAACGAGACGGCCACCCGGGGCCCCGGCCACTGCCATCCTCCTGGGAGCCTGCAGGCTGGCACCTGCCCACCCTGGGTTCCCTCGGGAGGGTGGGGGCAACGGACATACATCAGCCAGTGACGGTGGCCCCCGGCCCCCTCTACCAGCCCCACTCCCTAGGCCCCGTGCTCCCCCAGCAGAAGAGACCACCAGGAGCCCCCCTTTGTCCTCCATGTCCGAGGTGCCGGTGCGTGACCTGGGCAGGGAACCTGCTGCCCGGGCCTGTTCTGGTCCCTGGACGCGCCCACTCCAGAGGCAGGGGCGGAGTCCAGCCGGGCAGGCCTGGAGCAGGTTGGCGCCCACCCACTGCACCCACCCCCACAGCCCCACCGGGGGGCCCACAAACTGACAGCCCCAAACACCGCGGCACGGCCCCCTGCGTGTGCCCACACCAGGCCTTGGCCGAGACACAGGGGAGCCGAGTGTGTCCCTCAGGATGCTGCCCTGTCCCCCCGGGACCCCCAGGGGACAGCTCCCCAGGTCCCCTCCACCCAGGCAGCAACCCCCACTCACCCCAAGGAAATGGGGGTTCTGCCCCAGCAGCCTCTCCTGGCCCAAATGTGGGGTGCTGGGAGGAGGCCTCTCCTGCCTGTGCCCCACCTGCCATCAGGGCCACGCCCCAGACACGTGTCCCAGGCCACGCCGTGGGTGAGAGCACCCCAAACAGCACCACGCACACATGAGGGCCGGGACTCGCCGCTGCGGCCAGGCCCCTGTGGGCACCTCATGTCCAGGCCTGGCCCGAGTCCTCCTGAGCTGCCAGGTGGACCGGCCCCTCCAAGCCACAACCCGCCCAGCCACCACGTCCTCAGCTCTGTAAGCATCGTCCCCAAGTCCCCAGCCCTCGGGAAACTGCTGGATAAACACTTTGCCGCAGCAGCGGTGGCGGCGGCAGCGGCTGGCAGGGTGCCAGGCAGCACCGAGCTGTTCCTCCACAGCAAAGTGAGCCCCAGCAGGCCCGGGGAGCGGGTGCCAGCTGACAGCGGCCACCGCGCGGTCCCCCGCCACTGACACATCCATCGTGGCCGACAGCTGCCGGGCGCCCATTTACCTTCCCCAGCACACTGAGCAGACGGCTGCTGACGGCGGCCCAGGGCGCCGCGCCGGGGCGGGCGGGCAGCGGTCGGCGCGGGTCATCTCGGAGGGCCAGCCTGCCAGGCCACAGCCCACCAGGAAGCCCCCAAACCCCGTGGGCACGTGCGGGCCGCGGTGGGCAAGGAGGGGCCACACGCCCAAGGCAGCTGACCCCACTCGGGCGGCCCCCGGCCTGCGGGTGAAACACGCCACCCGCTCCCCAGGGAGGAGCCCGTCTGAGGGCTGCGGGGGCACAGCCAGCCCGGCAGGGGATGACGCTCCACATTCCTGTCCCACCTGGTAGGCAGGGAGGGCAGGGACCATTGTGCCCAGCAGCTCCCTGGGGAAACTGAGGCTCAGGGGAGGTGACCCTCAAGGCCACCAAGAGCCAGCTCATCAGGGCTGCTGCCCGGCAGGGCGCCCACTCCTCCCGTCAGCTCTTCACAGGCGGTCGGTGCTGCCACCGGGCCCCCTGCCACCCCCCCACCCCCCGCACGTACACTCAGGAGGGCTGGGGTGTGCGGGGAAGGAGGCAGGGCCACGTGGGGATACCACCCAGCCCCCCTCGGCCACTGCCTCAGCACTGCCAGCTCTTCCCACCGCCGCAGGACAGCATCTGACTCGGGACACTCCTGTCTCCAGCCCCCCTCCCCCAGTAAGCAGCCGCCGGCCCCGCCCCCCAGGCGTCCCCAGGCGCCTCCATCCAGCCGGTTCCCAGGGTCTCGGCCTCTGGGACACGGGAGTCACCTGCCCTCTCCACATGCCACGCGCCCAGCCCCACAGCACTACGGCCTCAGGCCCCAGCCACCCATCCAGCCAGTGACAACGGGGGCCCCGGGGACCAGGGGCAGCCTCAGCCACACCGTACACACAACCCAGAGCCGTGCGGGCCCCTGCTGAGTCCACACCCAGCACCTCGTTTGGGGGTTTCCCAGACAGCTCCCAGGGGGACACCTCCTGCCCTCTGCTCTGTGCCAAGAGCCCAGACAGACCCAACCAGGCAAGGTGACAAGGCTCCTAGTGGGACAGAAGTGGCCAGGGAGGGACCTGGACAGGAGGAGGGAGCAAGCCGGGGGCCGTGGGGCCGGTGAGGGTCCCATGTGGGGACAGCACCCCCGGGAAAGGAAGTAGAAACGTAGCACAGGCTCGTTCTGGGGTGCTGGCCAGTGGCCTGCCGGGCCAGGACAGTGACGCTGGGCACGAGTCCTGAGGCACCAGCCCTACCGGCCCCTCCCCACTCCCTGCAGACACCCAGCGGAGGCAGGAGCGAAGACCCCAGCTCCTGCCCACCTGGCCCCTCACCAGCTGGAGGGCTCCTCGGCACTGTGCCGGGCCCAGGGAGCTGCCGCCTCCGCCAAGAAGCCTGCCCAGGCTGGGTGGCCCACCCTGCGCTCCCCTAAGGCACACCAGACCCTGACAACCAGCTGACGCCTCGGGGCAGGTGGGCGCACCAGATTACCGGGGGCTGAGGGCGGGGACTGCAGTCCCGGGGCCTGCTGGGGGGTCTGTAAGCCCAAACCCCAGGGATCCTACCCAGAAGCCCCCAGGGCTGGCACTACCATCAGCAACAAAGCCTGCCGCCCTCAGGCTACTGTTTCTGACACAGGCCTGTTAATATCCTCGGGGTAAACAAAAATGCACCCAAGGGCAGGATGAGCAAAAGGGGTACCCCCTGGGCCGCGGGAGTGGGGGCCCAGCTGGGGCTGTGGCTCCTAGGCCTGGCCCGGGGCCGCCTAACTACCACGCTTGCCTGGAGCCCAGGGCCCTCTGCCAACCTGCCCAGGGCCCAGGGTTGGACTGGGGGAGCCTTCTTGGGGGGTCACCCGACAGGGGACGGGGACAGGGCACGGGCACTGAGTGGGTGAGAGCAGCAGGCGCCTGCCCACCTGTGGGGCAGCCTGGGGAGAAGCCCAGAGTGACAGCCACTGGCTGCCGTGACCGGAGGGCCTGAGGGCAGGGAGCTGACCCCACGCCAGCCAGGCGTGCCGGGCAGAGGGGACGCCAGCGGTGCCCGAGCCAGTTCCCTCCGGTCACCCTCCCTCGGTACTTCTAGGAACCAGCCTGATGCAACCAGCCGGCGTCCTGTGAGCTCCTCTGGGAGCAGGCGGAGACCCCTCAGTGGGCGCAGGTCTGCCCTGGCCCTTTCCGGGCCTCAATTTCCCTCCACATAATGCACTCTGCTCCCCCGCGGGGAGGGGGAGGCGGGGCGGGGTCTGCAGAGGATGTCCCAGCGCCCGGCACGTGGGCGGGTCCCATGGCCCCAGCCCCTCTCCCCTTCCCCCCACCCCCCTGCAGTCCAGACCCCACAGAGCACCCCTCAGGAATGCCCAGGCCCAGGGGCCCAGGGTCCAGGGCTGGGGCCAGCAGTGACCACCCCCCCTACCCCCCCCCGCAAGGCCGCTCAGCTTCCTCTTTTGTTGTTTGTTTCTGAAGGGAGAACTCACTGCGCTCACAAAACAGGGAACTCCCCAAAACCCCGGCCTCTGCCACAGCACACCCCCGCACCCTGTCCCCTCCACTGGCCAGGCCTGGGGCTGAGGCTCCACCCCTGTCCAGCCCTCCTGCCCCACCTACACACCTCCCTCCCTCCCTCCCAGCCAGGCCAGGTCCCTCCTCCGCCTGGCCGCCCGCTCTGACCTGGAGCCACTCGGGACCCTCGATGCTCCCCGCAGGGGACTGCACACTGACAGTCTCAGGGCCCGAGTGGGCTGCAGGAACAGAGGCCACCTGGATGTGGCCTGGAGCTGACCCTCATGTGACAGCCGGGGAAACTGAGGCCTTGCCCTCCAGCCGATGTGGTCCTGCAGGCTCCCTCCCTCGGCCCTGCTGAGCCCCTTCCCCGCAGGGCAGGTGGCAGCAGCCCCATCCCACATGAGCAGCGATGGTCCACGAGCCCCCACAGGCCTCCCTCTTCCCGCCGCTGTCGGCCCAGCAAAGCCAAGGGGAGTGGGCTGCACCCGCCATGGCCCCCACCCTGCACAGCGACCCCAGGACCGGCTACACGGCAGGGGCCGGGGAGGCAGCCAGGGATGCAAGGGTTGTGTGAGCTCGCCAACAGCACGGGACACGGTGCAGTGGAAGACCCTGGCCCTTGGGGACACGGTGCAGTGGAAGACCCTGGTCCTGTGGCAACGACCTGCCCGGGACCTCAAGACTGGACCAGAGCGGGTGGGAGGGGACATGGACCAGGAGCCCCCTCAGGGTCAGGGCGCAGCCGCACTCCCCACCAAGACGCCTGGGGCCACCCCAGGGCCTGGATGGGGGGTCCGTGCCAGGAATAGGCCTGGGGTGGAGGCGCCACAGGACCTCGGATGTCCAGAGAATGGACCCTCCGGGAGCTCCCTGGACACAGGGCCCCACACAGCTCCCGAGGGTCAATGTAAACTGAGGCTTCGCACACCTCCACTTCCAGGCACAGGCCCGGGGCAGGGGAGGCCCACACCACACGCCACTCCCCTCAGTCGCCTGGGGAGGGGGTGACCGTTGAGGAAGGCAGGCCTGCTCCTCCTCGCCAGCCCCCTCCGCCAGGGAAGCCCAGCACCGGCCCTTCCGCAAGCGCCCACAGCCCCTCCAGCCTGGGTGCCACTGTCCTCTCCTGGCCCACCCGGTCCAGCCGGCCTGTCTGCGGACCAGGGGACGCCAAGGACAGCTACAGACCTGGCCAAACGGACGGGAGTGGCCCCTGCGAGCAGCTCATCACGCGGCTGGGACACCTGCCCACCTGTCCCTGCCGGCCCCGCCCGGCGCCACCTGCCTGGCCGCTCCTCACTGGCTCCCACCATGGCGGCCGGAGCTCGGCTCGCAGGGTCCAGCTCCCAGCTGGACACAGGGGGACGCTGAGGCCCAGGGGGTTCCTGGGTGCAGCTGCAGGTCCATGCACAGCTGGAACTTGAGCTCCAGAACCTTCCAGCTCAGAGCACATAGGGAAGTGAGGGTCACTCCCCAGAGAGAGCCGCCCCCGTCCCAGGGGCAGCAGGAGGGAGCCTGGCTGGGGCTGCTGCCCTGCCCCGCACACCCGGGGGGATGCCTGCCCCTCATCTCCATGCCACCTAGCCCCAAAGGCACCGTCACTCCCTGTGTGGCCAGCCCAAGCAGCTCTGGGGGGACTGTCGTCTCAGGGGCTCGGCCAAGAACTGGCATGTTCCAGGCCCCGGGCCAGACCCAGGGAGACCCGGCAAAGGAGAGGGGTCCAGACCCCGGAGCAGCACCCTCACCTGCCGTGGCAGGAAAGGACGGGAGCCAATGCTCCCCAGCCAGGCCAGGCCTGAGCACCGTGAGGGGAGGAGGGTTCGGCCCAACGTGGCCCTGCTGGCCCCAGCGCAGGACAGGGGAGGGGCCTAGCCCTGCCATCAGGGCATCGGACGTCTGTGACACACAGGGGGACCCAGGGAAACAGGGGTGCCCTCGAGGACAGGTCTTCCTCGGCAAGCAGGGGCAGGCCGTGCAGCTGGGACACCCGCCTGCTGCAGCAGCAAGAGGCCAGACCCGCCATGGGCATGCGACGTGTCCACCTCTCACCCCAGTGCCACCACACTGAGGCGGAGGAGAAAGGGCCGGGGCAGCGGACAGGACCCTCCCTCCTGGTTGAGGCTGCTGACGCCGGCTGCACCGACTCCGGGCCCTCACAAACCACGCCGGCCACTCCACGAGGTCTTTTCCCTGCCCCCACTCCCATAGCACAGATGGGGAAACCAAGGCCCGGGCTCAAGGAACTTCCCTTGGAGAGGTACACGGTGAGGGGGTGGCCAAATCCAGGTTCAGGCTCAGCTCTCGGGATGCTCCACTGGGCCTGGTGTCCCCAGGCCCCTCCCAGCCCCTTCAGGAAGCACCAACCGTGAGTGGCAACATGAAGCTCCCCTGGCCTCAGCCTTAGGCTACTCCTGCCTGGGCCAGCTGGCGGATGGATACCCCAGTAACCAGGGCCTGCGCCCCAGGGCAGTCCTGAGGCCCAGGCATCTCCTGGATCAGCCACAATCTCATAGGGAATCAACAAACATTTGCCCAGGATTAAGAAGTAGCAGCCCCAGGCAGCCAGCCGATGGCACAGAGGAGAGAGCAGAGGCCGGGTGGGGGAGGGGGGTCCTAATACCACACCCTGCAAGGCCATGGGGGCTCCAGGCACAGAGGCAGGACTCCTCAGGCAACAAGGAGGCGGGTGGGGAAGGCGGGTGGTGCAGCAGGCCTGGGGGAGGCCAGGTGAGGGGCTCCCCATGGACCCCAGGCCTCCCACTGCTGCCCAGTTGAGGTCTCAAACCACACGGCTGGGCACATCCTCCATCCCCTGCCACGAGCCCATCGCATTCTGGTCCCTCCTCCACCTCTTCCCCCAGCTCCTGGGGCTTCCCAGGCCTGCTCTACTGGGGAGCTCCTATTCATCCCACAAAACCCCATCTTGTGACACCTATTTTACCACGCCTCCCTGTCTGCTCGGTGTCCGGGGTTCCCCCCAGATGGGGGATCCATTGCTAGAGGATATGTGTGAGCAGTGGTGGGCCACTGGCATGGGTCACCTGAACTTCAGGAGAGAACAGGTCTGTTGAGAGAGAAAATTCCGAGCAGGGCCAGCCAATCCTCGCCCTGGGGCAAGAGGGAATGATTCAGCCAGGGCGTCTGGGACCCTAACCCAGCAGTACAGCGGGGCAGTGGAGAGAAGGCCAGCACGGGGGCCCGTGGGCAGGGTTAGAGAGGAGGGCCATGGCTGCAGCGCCCAGCCCACCTGCTCCTGGCCAAGCCCCTGGGGCAGCGCCCCTCCCCAGGCCGCAGGGCTGAGTGAGGAGGAGGGGGCTTGGGGCCCCGGACCCAGCCAGCGCTGCAGCTCCAACGCAAACATGCCCCACACTGGGCCCCTGGGTGGTACAGAGCCCCCAGCCCTGAAGGCCAGGCCTGAGACAGACAGGAGGCCAAGCCAAGCAGCCCTGCCCTGCCCTCAGGAGCCCTTGGGCAGTGCCCTGGGCCACGGGCATGCCAGCTCCTGGAACGGACCCTGTCCTCGCCGCCTTCCAGGAAAGCCAGGAGGGAGGCGGGCGGTGGCTCCCCACCCATGGGGCCCTGCCAGGCTGCCACTCCGACAGCCGGCCCTGTATGGGGCCTCTCTCTCCACCCGGAGGCCCCATGAAGCAGTGCCCTGCATGCTGCGGGAGGACGTGGGGCTGGATGCCCTCCCCTGGCCAGTCCAGAAGCCCCAGAAGACAGCCCCTCCCGCCCAGCAGGCGCACGCACACGCACGGGCAGACCCGGGGCCACCGCAGCCAACAAAGCCTACAGGCCGGGCACAGCCCCACCAGCTCCAGGACCCCCCGGGCAGACCATGGGGCCTCTGTCCCCAGGCCCAGCCACAAGGGCACTGACCTCGCTTGTGCAGCCAGCCCTCCTTTACAATGGCCACGTCGTTCATGGTGCCCGGGGCTCCGGCAGGCCGGGCGGCCCAGGCGCTCACAGTCTCCTCTCACGCAGGCTCCCCTGGGCCCAGCGGCCTGGCCACAGCCTCTGGGAGAAGCAAGAAGCAAAGGAAGTTGAGTGAGCGTGAGGCCGTGTCCAGCTTGGAGCAGCTCCTTGTCCCCGAGGTGAGCCCGGGGGCCTGCTGCGCAAGCCTGGGGTCTCCACCCACGACTGCATTCCCATGTGGCCTGTCCCCTCCAGGGTCTCAGACTCCCATCCCGCCCTCACTCTTCTGCCAGCCTGTCCAACCTCTCCCCAAGACACTCCTGCTGCCTGATACAAAATCCGTGTCACTGGATGCTGCTCCTCAGACTGGGCTCCGAGAGCCTGCCAACCCCCAACCGCAGGCCCTCGGAGCTGTTGCCTTGCTCACCTCCCCATTCCTATCTCCCCTGGCCTTTGGACAAGTCACTCCTATCCCCAAAAGGCCTTCCCAGCCTCCACCTGCTGAACCCGCTGAGGCCTCCTCCTCCAGGCAGCCCCCCAGACTTCTACAGCCCAGGCTGGCTCAGCCTCCCCACACCCCTGGTGAACGACACCCTGTCCATCGTATTTCTACCCATGGGCTGAGATCCTGGGCAGGGCACAGAGCTCCTCCTCCCTGCTCCCAGACCAGGAAAGCAGAGAATTCAAGCATGAAGAAGGAAGGCCCAGGACTCCTGGCTGCTGGCGCAAATGAGAGCCCAGAGCCCTCCAGGGTGATGTTAAAAATCTCCCCAGGAGAAACCCCAGGCTCCTCCTAAACCACAGCGCCCCTGCCGGGCTCAATCTGGTTTATTCATTCGGCCACCATGTACCAGGCACCTCTGGTTTTGCCAGGCCCAGCACTGGGCGCGGGGGACAAAGAGAGGTTCAGACAGGTCCTGTCGGTGAGGAGCACTCAGTTCAGGGCGGTTACAGACCCATAATTACAGCATTCAGGAGGCAACAAATGGGGGAGCACTGTACAAGCCCCTAACCTGCAGTGGCCCACCAGCCAGCCCTCACCTGAGCACACTTTGGCCATTGATCCTGCATGGCCCTCCTCACTTCTCCCTTGCTGGATGAACTCCTAGGCATCCCTCAAAACCCAGTTCCCAAGTCGCCAACTCTGGGCATGCTGGGAGTACTTGGCATGCTCTTCCTGCAAGCAATGCTCTGCCCCCCTTCCAGGTGGGCACTCTTAAGGGGAGGAAGATCCTGTCTGAGACCTCCAGGCCAGGCAGAGACCTCTGGGGACCTCTGTGGAATGGGTCCCAACATGGATCCCTCCACGGCCAGCTGTGACGCTGTCCCACCAGCCCACCTTTCTGGCCTCCTGAGGCACAGTCTGGGCACTCAGGGACGGTTGCTTTGCACTGGCTGTCTTAAGCTGAATTTAGGATGGCAGAAAGGCCCCACTGCCTTGTCTTATGCCAGGACAGGGAAGCTTACACCTTGCCCCAAGACGAAAGAACCTGACGTACCTGGCAGGTCCCCGGGCAGCGACAGGAAGCCAGCCAGAGGGGGATACCGCCGAGACAGGGCTCCCAGTGCAGGGCTCTGAGCCCCGGCACACGGCGGGCATAGGGGCTCTGGTGACAATGAGTGGGCATGGCCCAGCGGCCCAGGGCTGGACCCAAAGACCTCTGATGTCCCCCACCCCCACCCAGTGCCCCGGAGGCCTGCTGCTGACAGTCAGACAGCTGTCGGCAGCCGCGTGTAAAAATATATCTGTGCACACACGGGGTGGTGCACGTCTGCATGGAAACGTGCCCACCAGGCTTGCGCCCGAGCTGCTCTGGGTGTAGGGTGGCCGCACAGAGAGGACCCTACATGCCACAGCTTCTGTGCCCTGAGGCCTTCACCCAGTGTGTACTGTTGCCACTATTGTTGGTTGAGTCACAACTTTTTAGAAAACACTGTGTTCTGAGACAGTTCCCTCCTTCTACCTCCAGAGCACTGGTCCCTGAGCCATCCGTGCAGCTGCGGGTGGGGGCGGGAACCAAGCCCCCACCAATGCACCCCACCCTCTGCTTGGATAGGGGGGCTCAAAAGTCAGGAGTGGCCACTGGAGCCAGGCCAAGGGACCCAGGAGTGAATGTGGGGGCCCTCTGGCCACAGAGCACAGGCCCAAGCCCACCCCTGTCTACTGTGGCACCCCACCTGGGGACAAGTCCGTCAGCGGTCCCCGGACTCCCCATCTGGGGCCAAGCCGCAGCTGCCCTCCAGGCCCCTCCTCTGGGATGGGTGGGCAGGACATCCACCCAGGACAGGAAGCAGTTTCAGGGCCCAGGAGAGTTGGAGTCCTTTGTAGGCCAGCCCGGGCACCCGGCCACCGCGCACAACTTTCTGTCCCTGGGAAATGAGGGCTCCTTCCCAGGTCCCTCCCACAGACTCGAAGGCCGCGGGGCAAACCCGCCTCCTGACCCCGAGCGCCCACTCTGCCGGCCGGCCCGGGAGCCCGGCGCCCCGACCCCGGCCGCCCCGGCGGCGCCCCGTCCCGGCCCGGGCCTCGCCTGGAGCGGCCGCGCCAAGGTCATGAGGAAGGCCCGGCCCGCACCCCGGCGCCCGGCGAGTCCCGCCCGCCCGCCCGCCAGGCCGCGGCCACTTCCTGCTCCCGCTCCCGCCCGGCTGCGCCGCGGCCCGGCCCGGCCCGGCCCGAACAAAGCGGCCCGGCCGCGGGGAGGGAACCGGCCGGGTGGGGCGGGGACTCACCGGGCCGCCGCGTCCGGGCGCGAGCGCGGGCCTAGCCGGGCCGCGGCCTCCGGCGCCCGCCGCTCCGCATCCCCGCGGGCCGGCGCTGCGCGGGACCGGCTGGAGGCCGCGGCGGGCGCGCGCTGCTGGGGCCGGGCCTCGCGTGCCGCCGCCCGCTGCCCGGGCCCGCGCTCGGTGCTCGGCCGCCTGCTCCCGTCCTCCGGCCGCGCTGGCTGCGCTGGGCCGGCCGCCGCCGCGCTCGGTCCCGCCGCCGCCGCCGCCGGCCCGCCCTCTCCCCGCCCCGCGCCCCGAGCCGCCCGCCCACATCCGCCTCCGCCGCCCCGGGCCCCAGCGCGCGGCGGGCGAGGGCGGCCTCGGGGGCCTGGGCCAGGGCTGGGCCGCTAACGGGGCCGCGTCCTCTCTGGCCTCGGTCTCCCCTTTCGTAAAACGCCCCTGCCCTCCTGCGCCTAGCTCTGCGGTGACCCTAGCAGAATGGGCTCGAGACCGGTCTGGGACAATCCCGGACTTCTGCAGACTTTGGGAGGGGTAGGTTAGGGTGACTTTCAGAATGTGTCCCGTGTGAACGTGCCAGCCCGCGGCGCGGTGGGGGCGGGGTGTAAGTGGGCCCCTGGGGCAGAGTGGCCTGGGGGAGCACGGGGCAGCCCTCTGGGGGAATGCTGGGAGGGGAGCTGTCATTCCCCCGTGCTGCCCCCTACACACACTAGGGGGGACTCTGCTGGTGACGGAGGGAGGGGCGTACCTGGCCTGACATCCCACCCTGAGCCTGGCGCAGGCATCCAGAGGAGGAACTGTGTTTGTCCGTTGGGGGGCGGGGCGGGGGGTCTCGTCAGACTCAAAGGAAGGGCTGTGACGGCTCAAAAAGCCCAGGACCCTCCGTGCTGGATGCAGACGGGCCCCAGGCACCCAGTCCGAAGTCCCTGGGAGAGAGCAGCCTCCTCTGAGTGGGATGCAAACCCTTCCCCCTGCAGATTCAGGGACACTGCAAGGGACGGAAGCCACCCCAAACCCCTCCCTGGGTGGTGGCCCTCAGGCTAGAGCTAGAAGTTACTCCAACTGCCCCTCCCCCACCCCCAAGGCCCAGGGCTGATAACCCTTTTGTAAGAGAAAGACTGGTGAGTTACCTTCCTGGGGTTGGTAAATATTTGGGGGGGGGGGTCATTTTGTTTTTTATCCAGAGCCAAAGCTCATCTGGGGCACAGAAGGGGTGTGGGGGGGGCACATAGACAGAAGCACGTTCAGCCCAGTCGGGCCCCCAGGACCATCTGCAGCCAAAACTGGGACTGCTTCCCTGCCTCCTGGGGCTGGCCAAGAGAAGGACACTCCCAGAGGACTCTGCCCTCTTGCACAGGGGGCACTCAGTCCTCGGGGGACTCCCAGTTCTTGTCTCTCCCATGCCCCCATGGGCACCTCTGCCCAAGCCCCCGCCCCCTGCCACGCATAGCTGTTCCAGCTCGGACTTGGTGACCCCAGGCAGGGCCCTGCCCCGAGGGGGCCAAGTCAGAGGCCCAGCCGGTTTGTGCCATGTGGACTGGATGCCTGAGCCCAGAGCCTGGATGTCTGTCCATCACTCTCACAGCAAACTTTCACCATGGGCCACCTGGGGGCTCCTCTGGGACTGTCCCACCTGCCCATGGCTCCCCCAGGAAGAGTCCCCTGTACCCACCCCCATCCTAGGCTTGGCCATACTACGGAGAAGGTGTAGGGAGCAGCCCCCCCCCCACGTGGCCTGATGCTTTGGGAGCGGCCGTGACCTGCTGTGCCATGACCTGCTGTGAGCCCCACACCCAGTCCTGTCTTCACATCTGTGCCATCCCTCAAGCCTGGGGTCTCCTGGTGGACAGGGCCAGCCCCTCTCCTCTGACCTCCTGCGGGGAAAGCGGAGCCCTCTCTTCCAGAACACACCCCTCCCATCCCACCCCCAGGCCCCTCCCCCCCTGGAATGGCCACTTTGGGGACTCTATGGCCAGGTGTTTCCAGCAAAAACTGCTGCACCCGGCCTCAAGGAGGGTACCACCTGTCCCCTCCAGGGGCCTCTCACCCTGTCACCTCCCGCAGCTGCCAGCCACGGGGCAGGACTCAAGGGCCCAGGGCTGCGTGGTCTCGGCAGCAGCTGCAGGGCTGGGCCTTGGGGCAGCTCCCAGGCCAGATGGCCGCCGCGCCATCACAACTGTGGCTCTACGACAGCCTCCTGTCATCCCTGTGCCTCAGACGGAGCCATTGGAGAGGGAATCTGAGGGCTGCAGGCTGGTGGGGCTTCCGGGACCCACTCTGGCCTTCCTGGGACAGCCCGCCCTGGAGCGTTGGGGCAGGAGTGACTAGAACGCAGATGTTGCTGCCACTGTCCCCTCCCTCTCCTCTGGCCCGTCCCTAGCTGGACCTTCCAGATCTTACCCCACTCCTACAGGCAGCGTCCTGGCCCTCCCGGGCACCACAGCCTCTATCAAGTGCCCAAGGCTTGCCCTGTCCGCCAGCAGGCAGGGCAGGCAGGGCACGTCGGCCAGAGCCACTGCATGGACTGCCCTTCCCAAGCCTCAGGTGCTGGTTAGGGCCGGGCGTGGGAGGCAGTGCTGGAGGGACGGTAGAAGCAGCACTCATCCCTCACAGAACCCACTGTCAAGCACTCACTCAGCAGACACTGAGTGCACACCCACTAGGCCCAGGCAGGAGAGGATGGGCCACGCGGGTGGTGGGGTGCAGAACCCCCACCCTGGCTGAAGTGTCATTGAACAGAGACAGGGATGAAGAAGAGCCAATGAAGGACTTTTTGGAGACCATTCCAGAATGTGAGTGACCAGCAGTGCAAAGGTCCTGAGATCTCTCGCGTGCCAGGCCCTGCAGTTAATTTTCAGGAAAACCGGGAAGCACTCAGACCCCCATTGTGCAGATGAGAGTTGTTAAGGTTCAAAGAGGCCAGGGGTCGGTGGAGCTCCAGGCTGGGAGGGGAGGCGCAGGGCTCTGACCCAGGGAGGGCCGGAAGGGGAAGGGGGCAGTCCCCCAGGGTTCACCTTGAACTTACTTGAAAGCAGCCATTCCTGGTGAGGGCTGGGGGGGAGGAGGTAATTATGTAAATGGGCAGAGGAAGGGGTGCTGGGCCTCCCGAGGGTCCCCAGAGCGGACAGCCATCCTAGGGAGCCAGGGCTCTGCTGTCCCTTGGCCTGTCCGAGCGGCTGAGAGTGCAGTGTGATTCCACGGTTCCAAGCTGCAGTTGCCAGACTGAGGACATAAAAATGCAGGACATCCGGTCAAACAAGGAATAATTTTTTAGTGTAACAATGTGGCTTTCCTTCCCACAGACTTCAGCTGTAACTCCAGTGGGCTCCACTCCTCCTGCCCACACACACCTGGCCAGGGACCTACCCCGTAATCCAGCCCCTCCCGCAGACCCCCCAGTCCCGGGTCAAAGCTTCCTTTCTGCCCCCGGCCCACTGCACCGGCCCTGGCCCACTGCGCCCCACACCCTCCATCTCCCTGCGGAGGGACTGCCCTCCTGTCGTGTGGCCCTGGGCACCTTCCCTAACCTCCCTCACCAAAACGGGATAAAAGTAAGAGCATCTGTTAACGGGGTCATTGTGACGATGATCCTGGCTCTGGTTCAAAGTGCCTTCGAACCTTCTCGGCCACGGGTAGCCCCTTCGGTCGTGCCCTGGAAAAGGCTCCACAGCCAGCAGTGCGACCCCCCCCCCCACACAGGGACCCCAACCCTGTCAGACTAGTCGTTCTGTTTCTATTTCCTTTTCCCAGAACGAGGTGTCCCCTCTCACACCTTCATGCCGCTGCTCCTCCAGGAACACCCTGCCCAGGACACCGGCTGGCCCTTCTTGGCTGTCTCCTCCTCTTTGAACACTTTCCAGCCTGCCCTGGGCTCTGGAGGGCTTCCGCCTCCCTCCATTAGCGCGTGTGTCCCCCACCCCGCCGTGTCTGCTGGGACGTGCCCTGTCCTCCGAGCCCAGCAGCAGCTCAGAGCGCTGGTCCCCAGCCCACGCTGGGCTCAGCTTAGAGGGTGGGAGTCCCCCAGTCTGGACTCCGAGGTCGAGATCCCGCTTGAGTATTTGGAAGAGGATCCCGGCTGAATTAACTTAAATTCAAAAGAAGGAGTTCAGGGAAAAAGATGTGTTTTTTCCCCCAAATTTACGACCCCACCCATGCGCCCCCTCCCCCACCCCGGGCCGGCGACCTGCTAGGTGGCAGGAGGCCGGGTCTGGCTGTGCCTTCGCGTAACTGCCCCAGCGCAGGCCTGGGTGGGAGCGGGCCCTCTGAAGGGGTCTCTGCAGTCGGGCGCAGTTGGGACCCCACGGGGGAGGCACCGAGGCCGAGGCGGCAAGTATCGCGAGACACCCCCAGCCCCCGCGCTGCCCCCCAAAGCCCGCTCCCACCCCGGCGCCCCCCTGTCGGCGCGAGGGGCCGGGCCAGGCGGGGCGGACAGGGAAGGGGTGGCGAGAGTGACCTCAGCGGTTCCGCCGCTCCGGGAAGTGGCCTCGGCCCGCCCCCTCCAGCCCCCGTCCGAGTTTCGCTCTCCGCGGGGCGGGGCGGGCGGCGCCGGCCGGCCAAGTAGCAGCGCGCCCCGCCCGGCGCCCTCCCGCTGCCGCGCCCTCCCCGCCGGGGCGCGCTGCCCGCAGCTCGGGGCCCGCCGGGGCCGCCCCGGGAGGGCGCGCGGGGCAGGCGCAGACCCGGAGGAGCTCGGGCGGCGGAGGTGAGCGCGGGGGGCGGCTCCCGGCTCCGCCCGCCCCGCCCGCCGGCCCGCTCCCCGCGGCCGCGCTGCCTTAAATGGGGCCGGCGGCGGCGGCATCTGGCTGGCCGGGCGGCAGCTGGAGGCGGCGCGGAGGCGCGGGCGGGCGGCGGCGGCAGCGCCGCGACGGTGGCGTCGGGGTCGCGCCGGGCGGGCGGCGGCGGCCCGGGAGTGAAGTTCAGGGGCGCCCGGGCGGGGACGCGCGCAGGTTCGCGCGGCTCTGGCCCCTCTGCCCGCGTCCCGGGACCCGCCCCCGCGGCGCAGCGGCTTCTGTTTACTTTCGATCGAGTTTTTCCTGCTCCGGGCAGGTGCCCAGGGCGGCTCCGGGCGGCGGTTCCGCGCGGTCCCCCGCGCCGCTCTTTCCGCGCTGCCTGCGCCGGGCAGGGCGCTTCGCGGGCGCTCCAGGCGCGCTGACGGGCGTCCCGTTTGTGCCCAGGTGATGACGGCGGCGGCATGGAGTTCCCCGAGCACGGCGGGCGGCTGCTGGGCCGCCTGAGGCAGCAGCGCGAGCTGGGCTTCCTGTGCGACTGCACCGTGCTGGTGGGCGACGCGCGCTTCCCGGCCCACCGCGCCGTGCTGGCCGCGTGCAGCGTCTACTTCCATCTCTTCTACAGGGACCGGCCCCCGGGCAGCCGCGACACGGTGCGGCTCAACGGCGACATCGTCACGGCGCCCGCCTTCGGCCGTCTGCTAGACTTCATGTACGAGGGCCGCCTGGACCTGTGCAGCTTGCCTGTTGAGGACGTGCTAGCCGCCGCCAGCTACCTGCACATGTACGACATCGTCAAGGTCTGCAAAGGCAGGCTCAGGGACAAGGACCGAAACCTGGACCTGGAGGCCCCCACCCCTCACGCGGAGCGACCTGGTCAGCCACCATGTCCCTGGCCTGCCTGGACTCCTGATCTCTGCCCAGCTGCCCAGAAGACGAAGCTCTCCCAGTCTGGGGTCAAGGCTGCCCTCCCTCTGCGAGCATCCGGGCCTCCTCCCTGGCCGGCCCCTGGAGAATCAGACCAGGCCCTGGACCTGTCCCTGAAGCCTGGCCAAAGGCAGGAGGTGGTCCACCCGCCCTGTGTCCTCCGGACACCCCTGTGCAGCCAGCTGCAGCAAGGAGCCCGGCCGCTGGTGAAGGATGAGCAAGACTCACTGTCTGAACAGGACAGCAGCAGCCCCAGGAGCCCCCACAGCCCCCTGAAGCCACCCTGCGTTCCTGTAGCCAAGGGCCTGGCAGTGGGCTTGGAGCCACTGCCCGTCAGTGGCCGCCGGGAGCTGGAGCTGGATGCAGAGCGGGTGGTGAGTGGGGGTGAGCTGGGGCCTGGTGGGCACCTCTGCGTCTGCCCGCTGTGTAGCAAGCTGTTCCCCAGCTCCCACGTGCTGCAGCTGCACCTCAGCGCCCACTTCCGTGAGCGGGACGGCCCTCGGACCCGGCTCTCGCCCAGCGGTGCCGTGCCCACGTGCCCGCTCTGCAGGAAGACCTTCTCGTGCACATACACACTGAAGAGGCACGAGCGGACACACTCGGGTGAGAAGCCCTACACCTGCGTGCAGTGTGGCAAGAGCTTCCAGTACTCCCACAACCTGAGCCGGCACGCCGTGGTGCACACGCGGGAGAAGCCCCACGCCTGCCGCTGGTGCGAGCGCCGGTTCACGCAGTCTGGGGACCTGTACCGCCACGTCCGTAAATTCCACTGTGGCCTGGTCAAGTCCCTGCTGGTGTGATGTGTTCCCTGTGGGTCCTGGGGGTGGTGTGGAAGGGAAGGGGCGGGGCAGGTGGGACACTGGACCAGACCAGGTGGGAACGTCTGAGACTGGACTGCGGGACCCACGCCGCAGAAAGAACACTGCCGCTTCCTGGAACATGGCCTGAGACTCGGGGTGACTCAGGCAGCCTTCCTCCTGCCTTGCCTCCCCTCCCCCCACTCCAGCTCACCCCTGCCCCCAGGCTGTGCCCTGCCCAGACTGTCACAGTCTTCCTCTCCATCCCCTCCAGCCAAGTTCCCAGGATGTCCAGCGGGCACCTGGCTTTTGCTCAGGTCCCTGGGTGTGAAGCTGCATGTTTGTCTTATGTGGGGGGGGGGGGCGTTCCTTGCCACCTCTCTGTCGTACTGTGAGGGTATCCTTGAGAGCTTGGCCCCATGCTAGGTGAATGATTCACGCGTCAGAAAAGTTCTTAGTGTGAGTCCCAGTGGGGTGCTCAAAGGGAACAGGCCACTCCTGGTGGGTGGCAGCAGGAACCCCTGCTGGGAAGGCCTAGGGCAGGGAGAGTGCCAGGAGGGGCCATCTGGGCACAGCTGGTGTCACCACGGGGGTGGGGGGGGAGTGTAGCCCCAGCGGGGATCCCAGACAGCAGGAGTGGAGCCAGCTAGAAGCTGAGCGGCTCTGGAGCTGCCGCCACTGGGCTGGGACATTGGTCCTGAGCGCACGGTAACTGTGGGCAGAGACAGCGGGAATCTGGAAATGGCTTCTCCTTAGACCCAGAAAGAGGCTCCCTGAGGTGGCCAGGTGCCTGCTGGTGGGCCACCGCTGCGCTGCCCTCTTGCCTGAGTGTGGGTCTGGGGTGCCCCTGAGTGTCTCCGGAGGTGGGATCAGAGGGGACGACAGCAGCCCCCACCCTGAGCCGGGCTCTGTGGGTCCAGGCTGCTGCTGGGCCAGGTGGGCCTGGCCCTAAAGGTCACTCTCCTCCCTGGAGCTGTGGTCATTTCCAGGGCACCGAGCAGGGGCCGCAGTCTGCGGTTTGCCAGGAGCCCAGGAGCCCAGGAGCGGTGTTTGCAGGGCCCCCTGTGGGGTCCGCGTGGTGCAGTGGGGAGGGGGAGGCTGGCACTCACGGAACGTGTACAGCCAGGCCCTGCGTTTGCAGTTGGTTTGGGTCCCCTGCTTCCCCCACCTACTCCCCAAGCAAATCCTGCCCCGGAACCTCACTGGGGTGGTGCGGGGTGGGTGAGGGGCAGGGGGAGCCTGGCCCCAGCTTCTGGGGGTCAGCAGTGGTTTCCCCACACCACCTGGCCTGGGTCTGCTGTGACTGGAAACGGCGCAGAGGACAGACTGTGGCCAAGACTGTTATTTTCTCTCCTCCTGACACTGGATGTCGTATTTCTATGTCTGCCTCATCTGGAGTGGAAGCACAGCTGGCCTGCAGCAGGTGAACACTTCCAAGGTTCACCCCGTGCGCCGGACTCCCCAGGTGTGCACCGGGCGGAGAGCCCCTGGCGGGGAGCCCGGTGCCTCCTGGTGATGCTCGGTGGCTGGGGAGGGGCCCCTGCTCTGGCTGTCCTGACCTCGACCCCCGCCTCAGGCAGGGCCGGTGGGACTTTGCACCCCGTGTGATATGCTCCATGATCGGGGGTTTCCGTGAGTGTGTGTGTGGGTGTGTCCGTGTCTGTCTGTCTGTCTGTCTGTCCAGCCCGTGGCGGGGCCCAAGCCCTGCAGATGGGCGGCCGCACGTCGGCTGAGCGGGGAGATGTGGCCCTGCCCACCGCTGTGGTTTTTGTCGGGGAAGAACTTCCCTTTCCTGGGCAGGGAAGCCTGCCTTGGGTTATCAACACTGGAGTCTGTTTTCTGCACACAGGTACTGTGAAGTTAACGTGAAGAGAAGTGGTCACTTTTAATTTAGTCACCGACACGGTTCAGATGCAATGTGTACTCGTGCATGTGTGTGAGACGCTGACTGGCAGAGTGCGGTGCGCTGAGGCCCGTGGGCGCTGCGGTTCCCCCGGCCAGCCCAGCCCCTGCCCCAGGTCTCGCTGCTGCTCTGCCCCTGGGGATTGGAGGGTGGCTCGGGTGACCCCAGAGGACAGTTGTCTGTGCTTAGCGTTTGGCGGGAAGGTCTTATTTGCACGGACCCGCCTGCTGTAGCCGTGACAGTCATGGAAATGAGTGCTGTCTTCCTATTCTCACGTGGTGACAGCAGTGAAAATAAAGCCCACCCAGGTGGCGATGGCCGTGACTGTTGGTGGGAAGGGCCGGCCGTGCTTCCTGTGTCCAGCTGTGGGCCTGCCCAGCCTGGCGCTGCTGGTCTGGGCTGCTGGGGGCAGAAGAGGGCTGCCCAGAGGGGAGGGGGCTGGAGTGGGCTGGAGTGGGGCTGGAGCAGGCAGGTGGCACTCCTCTTTCCCTAGGTTTGTCGCCCCGGAGTTTAGGGGAGAGGCGTCCCAGGGAGGCAGGGTAAGGGCTGCAAATACAGGGGATGCCACAGTGGCTTCTGGCCCTGGGCGGGGGGAGCAGATCTTTGGAGGACACCTGCCGAGCCCTGAGCAGGGTGGCCCCGGGCCCAGGTCTTAGATCTGTGCCTTCCTAATTCTGTGGGTTCCAGCAGCAGCCCCTCCCTCCGTCCCCCACGCTGCTGGTCTTCACTCCAGCTGTCTCCTCCCTCCACACCGGTCACACCCCACTCCCTGGGCTGGGACTGGTCCCCCAGAGCCTCGGCGTGGGCTAGAGGTGGCCAAGGCCTAGCTGTGTCTCTCCTCCGTACCACCTGCACCCTCGGCCCTCCCTAGTGGGTGGCCACACAGGTTTGGCCCCTGTGGGTAGGGCAAGATGCAGAGATTTCTAGAGCCCTGGGCCAGCCGTCCTGGGCTCTGGCTGATGGGGCCAGTGCGGCAGTTCCGCACCCCCCGCCCCCCCCACCTGTCTCCCTGAGCTCGCCTTCCCCAGCAGGCCGTGGGGCAGGGGGCGCAGAATGGCCTCCATGTGCCCCAGGGGTCAGGCTGAGCTGGTGCTGGAAGGGCCCGCCGCCGGCTCTCTGTCGGCTCTTGTGGCCTTCCCCATCCCAAGCCCCGTGCGTGTCCCTTCCCTGGGAGGGAGCCTGGCCCCTCCCCGCCCCTACCCTGCCTCCCACTGAGCCTGGACCAGAGCCCTGTCCTGCAGGGCTGCCCTGTCATGTTCCCAGTGGGGACTGTGACTCAGCCCAGCCTTCCCAACCCGAGGGGGAGCGGGGGGAGGAGAGGAGGCTGTTGCCATGGCATCCAGGCAGGGGAGGAGGGTGGTCTCCAGTGCCCTGGAGGGAGGGGCTTCCTGGGGCTCCTGCAGCCTGCCCGGCTCTGCCAAGCTGTGCTCACACTCAGGTCACTGCCAGAGCTGCCACTGACGCCGTCGGCCCCACGAATGGTAGGGAGCCCACCTGGCACCCTCCTGGGGGCCATCCAGCCTGATCCCTTGGCCCGCGGGTAAATTGTGGCACGTGGAAGGGCCCAGAACTGGCCTGCAGTCCCAGGGCCAAGACGTCCACACACTGCAGGAATCTCAGCTGTGTGCCCCTAGCGCTGGGCACGTGACCCCAGCGCTGTCCAAGGCCTGGGCAGCCTTTGGGGCGGTGGCAGAGCAGGACAGCAAGGACAGGGCCAGAGGAGGACAAGGGGCTGACTCTGGTGCAGGAGCTGTCCCAAGAAGCTCCCCTGGAAGAGTGACCTCTCAGTGGACAACAGAGAGACAGCACCAGGCGGGGACTATGCGGTACAGAGGTGTGTCAGGGTGCGAGGTCACGTCTGCAGAGCAGGTGTGTGAGCCCACGGTGTGGACGCAGCCACAGGGAGCCTGCCGGCTTTGAAGTGGCTTCAGCCCTCCCTCCCCACCACTTCCCCAGCCCCCCACACACCTGGTCTCACTTCTTCCCAACATTCATAAATGGCACCAAACCCTTCACTGGCACAGGGGTTTCATTCCGCGTGACGGTCCCCAGACTTGACGGGGTGGACACCAAGCCGCCCAGGCCCCTGCCCTGGTCTTAGACTGTGGCTTCTCTCTTCCCCACCTCAGTGCCACCCTGTCTTCACCTAACAACCCAGCTCCCACACTGCCCTTATGGTTATCACCATCAGCTGGACCCGCAAACTACAGCCAGGCCTCCACCTCTGCCACTGTCACCTCCACTCCATCACCACCTCCACCTCTGCCACTGTCACCATCACCACTGTCACCTCCACTCCATCACCACCTCTACCTCTACCACTGTCACCATCACCACTGTCACCTCCACTCCATCACCACCTCTGCCACTGTCACCATCACCATCGCCACTGTCACCTCCACCTCCATCGCCACCTCCACCTCTGCCACTGTCACCATCACCACTGTCACCTCCACTCTATCACCACCTCTACCTCTACCTCTGTCACCATCGCCACTGTCACCTCCACTCCATCGCCACCTCCACCTCTACCACTGTCACCAGCACTCCATCACCACCTCCACCTCTACTACCTCCATCACCACCACTGTCACCTCCACTGTGACCTCTACCTCCACCCTTACCATTATCACCAGCACCATCACCTCCACCACGTCAATCACCACGATCACCTCCTCCACCACCACCCCCACATCTGCCACCATCATCATCACCACCATCACCTCCAGCACCAGCACCTCCACCATCACTGCCACCTCTACCACCATCACCTCCGCCATCACTGTCACCTCTACCACCATCACCTCCGCCATCACTGTCACCTCTACCACCATCACCTCCGCCATCACTGCCACCTCTACCACCATCACCTCCACCATCACTGCCACCTCTACCACCATCACCTCCGCCATCACCTCCACCCCCACCTCCATCATCGCCCCCATCACCCCGACCCCCACCCCCACCGCCTCCATCACTACGACCATCACCCCCACCCACATCATCACCGCCACCTCCACCTCTGCCACCACCATCTTCGCCATCATTGCACAACCGCAACCGCTGTTACCACCATGACCGCCATCATGAAAGATCCCCACAGAAACGGACCTGCCCCTCGGCCAGCTTCCAGGGTGAGATACGGGGCTTGCTTACGTTCAGTCTGAAAAGTGGCTGGAGAAAGGGGACACTGCCCTTGTCACAGAGTGGAGGTTCAATATCTGCACTCCCTCTGTAGCCGTCAAGTTCCAGGGTATTTTCTCAGTTCCCTCACCTCCTCCCTCTCACCTCCGCCCCTCCACACACAGGGAAACATAAACCTGTATCTCTGTGAAAGTAGGCCTGTGCCTCCCTGCATTGCACCTGCCACACCGACGCCTCCCAACGCACACCCTCTGCTAGACGTAGCAACTTCCATGGCCCCCAGACCACCTGGTCCCTGACCCATCAGCCACCTGTCCTGTCCTTGCAAGCAAGTCATTTCTTCTCTTCCGCCTCAGTGTTCTCACCTGTAACGTGGGAGTGGTGGCAGACAGCTGTTGGGAGGTGAGTGGGATAATGCCCAGTGAGCACAGCCGTGGCCACTGAGTGTTGGCGGTGCTGCCGCCTCCCTCTGGGACCATCACCAGGTCAGCAGGCAGCCCCGCACAAGAAGCCGTGGCAACACGGCCTTGCAGAGTGCCCCGGGCTGCCCCAGAATGTTGGGTGTGCTTGGGGGTTGCTGACATTGCCGTTTGAGGACCACGGCCATTGGGCCCTGGCCTGGCTCAGTCCTGCTCCTCGGGAAGGCCACTTGCTCCTCTCCCCTCCCCCCTGCAGCTGTTGCAGAGAATGGTGGGGTGCCCTGGGCAGCACCAGAGGCCCAGGGACAGCTGGCTGGAGGGTTGGGCAGCTCCAGACACGGCTGGCAGTGGCAGAAAACGCTGCCCCTGGAGCTCTCAGGACTGTGGCTGCTTCAGAGCGGCCCAAGGACACTGATGACGCCAGGCAGGGATGACTGAGCCCTGGGACAAGCCCACCCACCCCAGCTCCAGGCCTGGGTGACAAGCAGCCCCTCAGAGAGGTCAGTGGGTCTCAGGGGACGGGACTCACCTCTCTCAGTGGTTTTGTCTTCACTGACTCACACAGAAGTCTGCACTGAGGGAGACCCTCGCTTGCCTTGCTGGGTCTGCTCCCACGGCCAAAGGGGACCACAGACAGGTGGCTTCAGTGCTTATGCCCTCACAGTTCCCAGGCCACCGTGTCCCGGGGCCAGTCCTGCCGAGGCCTCTCTCCTGGGCTAGCAGACGGAGCCTCCTCCCAGGGTCCTCCCTGCGTCCTCCCCCTGTGCCTCCTGACCTCCTCTTCCCACGAGGACCCCAGTCCCGTCGGAGCAGGGTGCACCCTAGTGACCTCATTTTGCCTTAATTCCCTCTATAAAGGTCCTGTCTCCAAACACAGGCACATTCTGAGGGACTTGGGGGCAGGACTTTGACATATGGATTTGTGGGGGACGCAGCGTTTTGGAATGTGGAGGGGGCGCGTGGGGGGGGGCCTGGGCAGCCGCTGCACTTCTGTCCTCAGTGCCATCTGCGGATGTGTCTGTTTCTATCCTAGATGTGCCAGGCACACTCAGAGCCCCCGGCTGACTCCTCCGCGGTGCCCTCCACGGGGTCCTCCCCGGGCAGGCCCCGGGCTGGACAGACGGCCCCTGCACACACTCCGTGACCCCTGCAGAATGTCCCCCTGCCCCTCCCGCCCCGCCCCCCAGGTAGACCACCCACCCTCTCTTCCCCCACTGCGCTGGGCTCTCCAGCCAGGGTCTCCCTGTCATTGGCTGAAGGCTCTGAGCACCCCCTCCCCTGCACTGTCCCCCCCCCCACAGTGTCCCTCCCCTGCACGGCCCCTCCCGCCTGCGCCCCCACTCCCTTGTCTCTGCCCTGGAGTCTGAAGCGCAGGGTCCCTCCCGCACCGCACGGGCTCTACCTGACCAAACAGCTTTTCCACGATTACCCTCTGGCCTTGTGGTTTTTAGCTTAGTGACCTTGCCGCCTCCTCACGCCCGTCTCCTGCCCTTCCCGCCTGCCTCTCTCAGGGAAGGCCCCTCAGCCTCCTCGCCTTTGCTGTCAGACTGCTCCGCCAAGCCCAAACCCCGGCCGAACCTCAGCCTCCCCTCAGCGTGCAGGTCACAGAAAGAAAGGGCCACTGTCTCTAGGACCTAAGACAGCTGTGCCACCTCGTTCATAATAAATAGAATAAAAGAAATTAAAATAAACCCATATGGAGTAACGCTGGGGCGGCTTGGTTCAACTGACCCCCCACACACACACCATGCATGGCAATGATGAATTCTGGGCAGAAATAAAGATTAAAAAAAAAAAAAAAGCAAAAAAGCCTTGAAGGCGTTGGAGAGCAAGCGACAGTGCCGGAGAGTGGAAGGGAGTGGGCCCTCGAACGACAAACTGCAGCCGGTGAGATTCATGAGTTTGTGCAACAGATCTGACAGACCCTGCAGGAAGGAGGTGACAGAAATGGCTAAGAAGCACATGCCTGAGTGCGGGACATCACTAGTCACCAGGGAAATGCCAGTCTTCATAAAACCACAATGAGAAAGCTAGAGACCAAAAGCTAGAAACAACCCAAGTGTCCATCAACAGGAGACGGATGAGCCAATGCAGGTTATTCCCGCAGTGGGAAGTTCTGCACCAGCAAAGGGGGAGGCGCTGGCGACACTCAATGGACGTGGATGGAGCTTGCTGACCTGGGGGCAGAGGCCACACACAGGAGCGTGGACAGGATGGTTTTGTGTCTGAGAGCCTAGCAGAGACACAACCAGTCTACGGTGGAAAAGACGGGGACTGCAGCCGCCTTGCCGGGAGAGCAGGGGTTGGCCCGGAGGGATATGAGGGAACCTTGGGGTGATGGACACTTCCAGATGTTTATGGGGGTGCGTGCTACACAGCTGTAGCCATTTGTCAAAATTTACAGTGAAGATTCGTGCATTTTGATGTATGTACGTTTTTTAAAAAATCATAAAAACAGTTGTTGGAACAAGGAACAGATGAAGGTCTGTCTGATACAACAAGAATGGCAGGATGGGCATGGCTGTTGAAACTGCTGATGGGTACAGGGAGTTTACTGTATCTTAAAAATGTTTTAGTATATTTTGAGACTTTCCATAATAAAATATTTACAGAAAAACACGTAAAGATACCATCTTGCATCAGACTGGCAAGGATAAAAACATCACGTCTTAGTTCACGTTGCTGTTACAGAACTCACAGACTGCACGGCTTAGACAGAAACTTGCTCCTCACAGCTCTGGAGGCTGGACGTGCAGGATAGGGGTGCTGGCAGGTTCGGTGCCTGGCACAGGCAGCCTTCTTGTGGTATGGTCGCATGGCAGAAAGAGTGAGCTCCTCCAGCCCCATCGTGGGTCCCCCCCATGACCTAATCACCCCTCAAAGACACCATCTCCAAATAGCATCACATTGGGCATTAGGGGCTCATAGGAGTTTTGGGGGGACACAAACATGCAGTCCATCACTTTGGAACCTACTTTACCAGTGAAGCTGTGGACGGCTCCACTGCACTACATCACTGGTAGGGTATAGACTGGCACACATCTAATTCGGAGGACAATTTGATAGTTGCTGTCTGCGTTATAATTGCACAAATGCTTGGATCCAGCAGTTCTAGGGACCCATCCTACAGCCTTGGACACGTGCAATATGACTTACCTACAGTGGCCTTTGTCAGAGCGTTGTTCATCAGCAAGGGACCAGCTAAATAAGACACGGTCCATCCACTGAATGGAATGCTGCAGTCACAGAAACCAAGGCACCTACCTATCTGGGGCCTTGGGAGGTCGTTAGGTTTAGACGAGGTCATGGGTATAAAAGAGTATAGAGTGTGATGTATGCTATCCTCCTTCGTGTGAAAAGGGAAATTATATGCACGAGCATATAGTACACATTTGCACGTGTGAAATATTTCTGGAGAGATATTAAAGAAATGTTGGTTGCCTATGGGGAGGGAACTTAGTGGCTGGAAGATGAAGCAAGAGGGTAACTTTTAAGCTTTTGAGCCATGCTACCAATTAATTACCAATTCAGTGGATTAGATTAAAATTCAAAACCTCTTCCTTTATCCCATATCACCTTCCATTTTTCTGATTTTTCCAGCAAGACTTCTCACATGACTGGCCAATTCTGCGTCTTCCCTTCTATTCCCTTTCTTCCTAAGTATTGTGTTTTAATCTTTATCCTTTGTCACTAAAAGATGGACACTGGAAATCCTTCCTCTGGCTTCTGTTCCCTGGCCCCCTGGAGCTCCAGCCCAGTCCCTCTGTCCCTGCTTTTAGGTCCCCACTGTCACGAATTCGTGTGCATCCTCCCACGTTCCTTATTCTTCCTCCCATTACCGCCCAAACGGCAGCACGCCGCACGTCCCGTCTGCACTGGGCTTTTCTCACTTAAAAATACAGTAGAGATCTTTCCATATCAACACAGAAAAACTCCTTTGACCCTTTTATTTCTAAAGAGCTACACTGTGTTTCACAGTGTGGTTGTCCCATCATGTTTTTAACTCGTCTGCGGGAGATGGGCACCTGAGTTGTAATTAACATAGATATCGCTGTAGCAAATGACCTTGAGTACGCATGGTGTGATGCACACACTCATCGGTGGTAAGCACTGGCACCCCCCCCCAAGTGCCAAACTGCCTCTGTCGTGGCTGCACCATCTCCACTGCCCCAACACCTGTTTCCCCATTATCCTGACACTGCTAACACACTTTTAGATTTTTCAAAATCTGATAAGGATGGAATCTCAGAATCATTTTAATTTGCATTTCTTTTATTATAAGTCGATTCAGTATCTTTTCCTATCTTCGTGGGTCGTTTGTATTTTGTTTTGGGTTCACTCTTGTTTGTGTCCTTGCCCATTTTCCTATTGGGTTGGTCCACTCTGATGTTGAAGAACTCACCATTTTTTTCCTAGCATTTTTGTGGTTTCACTTCTTTCACATTTATATCTTTGATCTTTTTAGTGTGAAGCAGTGTCGGGTCAATGTATGGACCTAACTGTATCATTATCCAGATGAGCAACATCACTTACTACCCCTGCTGACTTGACAGCAATCCGTACATGTAAATCCCCACGTGTGGAGGTGTCTGGGCATTTCCCTTCCCTAGCTCTGTCCACGCTCTCCTGCAGCCTCGCCACATGCTGGACCCGATGGAGTGTTCTGATGTGTTTTGATCTCATCCTGTTGCTTTTTCAGTTTCCTTAGCCATTTTTGCACGTTCGTTTTCCACGTGAATTCTGACGGCTCGTCTAGTTCAAAGGAGGAGCTGCCATTTACTCTGTGATCCAACTCCAGTACAGCTTCCCTCTCCCCACTCCATCCACTGCTCCAGAAACCACCGAGTTAAACGGAGGTTTTTATGTCACCCACACCGTGCCCTTGACTCCTCAGCAGCATTCTGCTCACTGAACACTCTCCCTCCGGCTCTCTCCTCTCCCAGAGTCTCAGGGTTTCTTCCCACTCACTGGCTGCTCCTGCACCGGCCCCTCCCCTCTCTCTAATCTCTGCCCTTGCTGGCATTCCTCAGGCCTCAGACCAGGGCGCTCTTCTCTGTGGATACCTGTGCCTTAGGGAATCTCTTCCTTCCCGTTGTGATAAATGCCATCCCTTGCTGGTGCCTCCTAAATGGACGGTGACCGCCAGGAGCTACCCTCTGAAATCCAGTCACGTGTGCAACACCCACATCCCACCTCCTGAGCAGATTACGGGACTACACAGTGACCTCTGGCCCCTCTCCAGTCCCTCACCCAGTCACCCTTGTTCCAGTAGGTAAAAGCACCAGTGAGCCCGTTTTCAGGCTGGAAGCCTGCACGACCCCCTCCGTTCTTTACCGCACTCCCGTGATCAACAGGTTCTGCATCTGTGTGCAGAACACACCCGAGTCTCTGCATTTCTCTCCCTCTTCACTGCCTGCACCCCAGTCCAGGTCATGATCACCCCCACACAATTACCAAGTGGTCTTGTGACAACGTTAATTCGACCCTAGCAGTTGCCTGCTTAGGGGCCCCTAGAGCTCCTCATGGGATGATGACATCCCATCTCCTCTTCCCCGAGTGGTCCGGCCCCGCCTCCCCTCCAGCCCAGGCCCATGGTCCGAGCCCCTCTCAAAGGGCGCAGAGCGCGGGGCTTCCGTGCCCAGGCTTCTGCGCGTCCCGGCCAGGAGGGGGCCTCGCCCCGCTCTTCCCGGGCCTGGGCAACGGGCAGGGGCAGGGGTCCGGGGCAGGGGTAGGGGTAGGAGTCCGGGGCAGGGGCAGGGGTAGGGGTCCGGGGCAGGGGCAGGGTCCGGGGCAGCGGGCAGGGGTAGGAGTCCGGGGCAGGGGCAGGGTCCGGGGCAGCGGGCAGGGGTAGGAGTCCGGGGCAGGGGCAGGGTCCGGGGCAGCGGGCAGGGGTCCGGGGCAGGGGCAGGGGCAGGGGTCCGGGGCAGTAGGGGTAGGAGTCCGGGGCAGGGGCAGGGGTCCGGGGCAGGGGCAGGGGTAGGGGTCCGGGGCAGGGGTAGGAGTCCGGGGCAGGGGCAGGGGTAGGGGTCCGGGGCAGGGGTAGGAGTCCGGGGCAGGGGCAGGGGTAGGGGTCCGGGGCAGGGGTAGGGGTCCGGGGCAGGTGTAGGGGTCCGGGGCAGGGGTAGGAGTCCGGGGCAGGGGCAGGGGTAGGAGTCCGGGGCAGGGGCAGGGGTCCGGGGCAGGAGTAGGGGTCCGGGGCAGGGGTAGGAGTCCGGGGCAGGGGGCAGGGGTCCGGGGCAGGGGTAGGGGTCCGGGGCAGGGGCAGGGGTCCGGGGCAGCGGGCAGGGGCAGGGGCAGCGGGCAGGGGTAGGAGTCCGGGGCAGGGGCAGGGGTCCGGGGCAGGGGCCGGCTCCGTCTCGGCCCCCTCTCGGCCCCCAGCCGACACGCCCCTCCTGGTTCTCCAACAGACCCGCGGGAACGGTGGGGACGGAGCGCCCAGGCCACCGTCCTCCCGGAGCTAAGGCCGAGAACGCGGGCGTAGGCGGACTCGGGCGCCGCGCAGGCGCACTGCCTGCCCCGCCCGTCACGTGGGCGCCGCGGCGGTGTAGCTCCCGGAAGGCCCCGTCGGAAGCGGAGCCGCGCGGTCGGGTTCCGCAGCCCCGCGGCAGTCCTTGTTTGGTCACGTGTCGCGGCGTCCTGTCGCTGTCCCTGTGCAGAATGTGCGCCCGCGGACAGGGGCCGCGTGTGGTTGTTCTCTTTTGCGTCCTCGGAGCTCCAGCCTGGCACGTCGTCCACGGAACGCGGGGAAGATCTGCGCCGGGAACGGGGGTCCCGCGGGCGGCGGGCGGGGCCGCGGCCACTTCACGTCGGAGGAGCCAGCCCGGCGGGTCTTTCTCGCGGACGCCGCGGCCGCCACGCCACCGCGGGCCCGGGCGGGGAGGGCTGGGGCCGCGCGACCCCCCGCTGCGCCTCCCGGCCCGGCCCTCTCCGACAGGGTCGCCCTCGCCGCCTGCTGGGACCTCCCGGCCGGCCCGGACAGGCACCGGCGAGGCAGCCCCGGCGGCGGAGGACTGGTTTGGGGGCAGCAGCGGGATGGGCAAGAGCTCTGACCCCATCTCCAAGGGCCCAGACACATGAGGTCTGGGAGAAAACAATGCCACTGCTTCAGAGAGCTATAGTATCCTCATCGGAGAGCTTGATGTGGGACAAGTCCAGGAGTCCTTCAAAACTTTCCATTTCCCTAATCCGACTTCTAACAGTTAACAGCTTCCTGCGGGCAGCTTATTCTGGAATAAGCTGCTTCACCTGCGTCCCCACAGCTGCCTTCCAGTCGGCCTCTACGCCTCTTCTGTTCTTCCCTCCAGTCCCTTCTGAAAAGCAAGTTGTCGCTCATTTGCATAAAACCTTTGTTTTTTGGTTTTTGTTTTTTCTGAAGCAGAGTCTTGCTCTGTTGCCCTGGGCTGGAGTGCAGTGGCGTCATCATAGCTCACTGGAACCTCAAACTCCTGGGCTCAAGCAATCCTCCTGCCTCAGCCTCCCGAGTAGCTGGGACTACAGGTGCACGCCTCTGTGCCTGGCTAATTTTTCTATTTTTAGTAGACACAGGGTCTCGCTCTTGCTCAGGCTGGTCTCAAAACTCCTGAGCTCAAGCGATCTACCCACTTCGGCCTCCCAGAGTGCTAGGATTACAGGCGTGAGCCACCACTGGTAAACCAGTTCCATGTTTTCTTCTCTCCTGTTACCCAGTCAAATGGATGCCCCATGGGGCCGCGAGCACACTGGGAGGGGGGAGGGGAGCAGCGGGTAACTGTCACAAGAGGCAGAGCCATCTGCTTGCGCGAGCGCTGTGCCTTCTGGGCCTGCTCGGGCCTGGTCTGCCACGTGCCGTTTCCGTTTAATGGCAGGAACGCTGCTGTGCTTGTTTAATTTTATGTCTGTGCACATTGAACATCAGCAGCTCACGGTGAGCAGCTCATGGAGTCACTCGATGCTCCGTGATCTGGTCTTCAGGGCCCAGGAGCTCAGCGAGGAGAAGGTTCTCAAACGGGCACAGTTTGCAGCGAGGAGAGCATGGCCTCGTTCCCCTTTCTAAGGGTCTTCACTGCGATTCTCCCGTTGGCGCTTACCAAAGGCTCCACACAGAATGCGCATCTTCTACGGGCACTTTAAGTGGCACTAGCTCCCACAGGTCGTAAGTCTCCCTAGTGACGAGACAGCCTGGCCCCAGCCTGGCCCCACGCACAGTGGGCAGCCTTAAGTGTCACGCAGCAAACGTTCTGGGGAAGCGTATCCAAACAGCGCATGTGGCCAGGCGCGGTGGCTCACGCCTGTAATCCTAGCACTCTGGGAGGCTGAGGCGGGTGGATCGCTCAAGGTCAGGAGTTCGAGACCAGCCTGAGCAAGATCAAGACCCCATCTCTACTAAAAATAGAAAGAAATGATTTGGACAGCTAAAAATATATATATATAAAAAATTAGGCGGGCATGGTGGCACATGCCTGTAGTCCCAGCTACTCGGGAGGCTGAGGCAGGAGGATGCTTGAGCCCAGGAGTTGGAGGTTGCTGTGAGCTAGGCTGACACCACGGCACTCACTCTAGCCAGGGCAACAGAGCAAGACTCTGTCTCAAAAAAAAAAAACAAAAACAAACAGCACATGTGCTGCCTTAAAGATCCCAGTGGTTCACCGAGCATGGTGCCTAATTTTTGTGGTTGGTGACACAAATCATAGCAACTTATCTTTCACTTTTAGGGGAGGGATAACTGCCACCCTCCAGACCGCTAGACCCCTAGAAATGTCACCCCCTGAAACCTCATGCGATGCATCTTCCAGCCTCTGGCACACACGTCTTACTGAGGCTTTTGGCGCATTTGGCCCTTCCTGAGAACCAGATCCAGCTGGCCTGATGTGGGAAAGGCCAAGGCTCAGCGCAGCGTCCTGGGAGGTGTCGGGATGACCGAGGCTCCCGTGGACCACATCATGACGGGAGGCAGAAGGCAAGACCGCGAAGGTGCACTGACACCCCTGCCGAGCGAGGTGGACTGTGGTGATCTAGGTTAGTTGGGACTGAGGGAAGACCTGACGGGACAACAACCTCATACCAGGGACGAAGGTGTAGTGATTTGCTCCACAAAGACACGACACCTAGGAGAGCTACCTGGTTAAATTTATGACGCTCTACCACCATTCTTCAAGTCAAATCCACTGATGCACAGGCAAAACGGAAGAAATGGATGAGGATGTGTCACGAGTTTCCTAATGCCATTGTCGCAAATTGCCACACACTTAGTGGCTTAAAACAACGCACATTTGCCCTCTTGCAGTTCTAGAGGCTAAAAGCCTGAAAGTCAAGGTCCCGGCAGGGCTGTGCCCCTGGGCGCTCTGAAGACGGTTGTCTGCCTTTCTGGCTGCTCAGGCCGCCACGTTCCTTGGCTCCCGGCTTCCTCCTCCATTGCCAAAGCACCCCAAGCTGTTGTCTCCCTCTCCTCGCTCTGCGCTGAGTCTCTTGCCCTCTCACGAGGTCCTTTGTGATAACCTGGGGCCCCTGGATGGCCCAGGCTTCTCACTCCCCAAAGCAGAAACCGTCCCTGTGTGTAGGGCTGAAAGGAGAGAGAAAGCGACCGATGCTTGCAGGGCCCAGTGGGAGCTGCCAGAGTCTGGGCGTTAAAGCTGGAGGGAGCCAGGACAAAGTGTTAAACTACCTAAAAATTCCCTCTGCCCAGTTGGTTGCTGGTGTTTTCCATTGGCCGAGCCCAGGCGGGCAGTCTACAGGGCCACCCTCCCCAGGCATATGGCAGGGGGTCACAGGAAACAAACCAGGAAACGAGACCCCCAGGTGGCATCAGGCCAGGACGCTTGCCTTGGGGAAGAGGTTGAGCTGTGGACCGCTGGTGGGGCCCAAGGGTCATGCAGCTGCCCTGGGGGGGGGGCGGTCTCAGTAATTGAGGGTCTGACCGAAGTTGCCTACTGTCATGAGAAAACTGGGAACTCCACTTTTGTAGAGACCATCACATGGTAGGGGAAGAGACCCGGCCAGAGCAAGAGCAGGGACATCTCCCTGCTCTGGTGGTCTTTGCCTCCCCACTCCACTCCTTGCCCCCAACCAAGAAGGACCAAGACCCAGGAGAGGGCAGTGAAAGGGTGTCCCAGAGGCAGAGCCGTTGCTCTCCTTCTCTGTCCATGTTGCTAGAGTGAATGAGCAGACCACACCTTTGCCCCTGCTTAGGTCTAGTGAGTCACAAGGATGGCCAGCAGTGAGGGCTTAGTGGGGGATGGGGACTTAAAGTGGATATGGGTGTTTTAAACTAATGGACCATTTTGCTATCTTAATGTTGTGGATCCCGCCTGAGATGTAATTACAGGAGGGAAAGGACTGGATAGAGCCCCCCCAAAATTGAGATGCCTCAAAAAGCAAGTACAGGCAGATGACTGGGTAGAGCAGCGATGGATGGATGGATGGATGTTCAGATGGTTGGATGGATGGTTGAATGGATAGACGGATAACTGGATGGATGTTTAGATGGTTGGATGGATGGATGGATGGATAGATGGATGACTGGATGGATGGATGGATGTTTAGATGGTTGGTTGGATGGATGGATGGTTGAATGGATAGATGGATGACTGGATGGATGTTTAGGTGGTTGGATGGATGGATGGATGGTTAGACCATTGGATGGATGGTTAGATGGGGTAAGGACAGATGCATAGATGAATGGATAGATGGATGTTTGGGGATGAGTAGGTAGGAAGATGATTGGATGGATGGAAGATGGGCTAGGGATGCTGCCTGAGAGCAAACTCTGCGAAGTTTGGGAACCTTGATCACGGGGGCCTGAGGGCCTGTCCTGGGGGTGAGGAGCCAGAAATGGGGAGGCTTCCTACTGGGCTGGGTGGGGGCATGGGCCACTGTGGGGACAGAGGTGTGTAGGAGGCACAGGCAGGAAACTGGTACAGGTGCTCAGATTTCTGAGATCTGGAGAAGGTCATTTGTGGACTCTAGACCATTCTATTAATATTAAACAGAAGGCCCAGAACCTTCTCGGTGGGATTCTTGAAGGCAAGTGGCAGATCCCCCTGGCCCAACAAGCGAACAGAAAAGTAATATTCAGGATGCCAGATGCTGACAGGTGTCAAGATTGGCCAGGATGGCCTCACTGACCGGGATAGTCGAGCAGAGGTGGGAGAAGATTTGGGCAGAGGGAACTGCAGGGGCAGAAGCTTGAGGTGGGGCTTGGGGTCTGTTGGGCGCAGCAAAACAGCCTTGCCCAGCACTGAGGGTGGGAGGGAGCGGGAGAGGGGAAGGCAGGAGGCCTTAGGGCTGTCGCGGGGCCTCTGATTTTCACTCTGCGGGAGATGGGAGCCCGGAGCGTTTGATCCGCGGAGGCACAGGACTTGGGCTTGGGTTCTGACGGCAGCCCAGCTTCTGGGTGGAGGGGGCACTGGACAAGGGCAGAAGCGGCAGGGGTCAGCGTGGGGGACGCTGCGACAGTGCAGGGCCACAGTGCAGGTGGGATACTAGGGTTGGTCTGGGGGAGTGTGCCGAGGCTAGAGAGCCCTGTCCTTGTGCTCAGGCGGCAGTGGGGCACCCCCTTAGGAGGCAGTGGCCAGGCCTGGCCCTCCAGGGACCGCAGGGAAACGGAGCACGATGCCCAGAGCGAGCGGTTTGGTCCATCTGGGAAGCTGTGCGGTCTGAGACAGCCGGGGGTGGGGGTGGCGTCCCACGCCATCCTCAGGTCACCCGTGGCCAGCCCCGAGCTCTTGCTTTGAGGACGGTGTCTGGGCGGGCCCGGCGCCCCAGGACGCGCAGGCTCCTCCGTCTGCCCCGCGGGTCCTGTGACCACGCGCCCCGGCCCGGGGTCCCCCTCTTTTCCCGCGCCCACCCCGTGTCCCCACGTCCACCTTCGCTGCTCCTGGATCGCGGAGCTCGCGTGCAAATGCGGTTCTTGGACACAGCGGACGCTGGCGACCCCTCCATCCGTCCCGGGGCTGCCTAGATCCCTCCGCAGAGGGCGCTGCGCTGGGGGCTCCAGGGGAGGGGACACGGGCTGGCAGTGCAGACCCCAGGCGCCCTGCTCCCTCTGAGACGGCAGGAGGGGCCGCAGAGGACTGCGAGGGGCTCCATGTGGGCTCGGAAGGTGGGCTCGGGTTCTGGGGGCAGGAGGAAGGGCGTCGGGGAGGTGACAGCGGGTACCTAGACCTGGGCCGGCCGCAGGTGCCCAGGGCGCAGCCGCATGTGTGGGCCCGCGGGAGACGGGGCAGGGGGCGCAACACGGGGTGGGGGGTCCTGGGAGAAATGAGTCAGAGTTGGCCGATTTTAAGCAAGCCTGCGACCTGGTGGGGCCCGCACTCGGGGAGGTCGCTTCCTCTGCTGAGCGAAGAATGACGAGGCGGTCAGCAGAGCTGGGGTGGCAGCCCCCCGCCGGGCGGAGAGCGCAGAGGCCCGGGACCCCCGCCCGCCGATGGCTGGGGGGAGACGGGCCAGGGTCGGGAGACAGTAGCAGGCGCGGGCCTCGGGGCGAGGCGCTGTGAGGGTGCCCGGGGCTGGGTCTCACGTGGACAGTGAGGGGCGGGACGGTGACTCCAGCTCCGGCTCTGCGGAGGGGCGCGGTGGGCACCGAGGCGCAGCGCCTGGCCTGGGAGGGCGGGACGTGGGGGCTGCGGGCGCAGTCTGGTGGGCGCGCCCGGCCGCGGTTGTGGGCAGCGGGCGGAGGGATGGGCAGACAAGGCAGAGTGGACGCGCAGGCGGCCGGGGCGCAGGTGCGAGGGGCCCGCGCGGGGGGTCCAGCCAGGCCGGCGGGGGCGGGGGGGCGACCCGCAAGGGTCTGCGTGCCGCGTGGGGCGGCGAGGCGGGACGGGAAACGCGAGGGGCGGCGCAGGTGGGGAGCGGAGGCGGGAGCCGAGGGGCTGCACGTGCCCCAGGCCCTGCGAGGGTCCCCACGGAGACCCCCTGCGCCCACGACCGGTCCAACCCCTGCACCTGGGGCCCTCGCTGCCCCAACCCACTGTTAGGTGTGAGTTTACCTGCCCGCCCCCTCCTCTCACCTGCTTGATTTCTGGTGAATGTTACTTCCACGTGTGCGCATGGGTTTCCCCAGATTAGTACCAATTTGGTGGTGAACGCACGTGGCGCTCGTTTCTCCATTCTTGTGATACTTCACTTAGAAGAATGGGCTCCAGCTCCGTCCAGGTTAATACAAGAGGTGCTAGTTCACCGTTTTTTTATGGCTGAGTATTTTTTGTATTAATGTTTGTATTTTCTTACCTCGGTATTGAAACTCCATCTTTCTTTGGATTGCCGTTTGCATGTTATATATTTTCCTATCATTTTACTTTCAACATATCATGTCCTTGAATCTAAAGTGTATCTCTAACAGACACATATCCTTGGATCATGTTTTTAACTCCATTCGGCCAATGTCTTCCTTTCAATTAGTGTTTCATATATTAATATTTAATGCAATCACTGATCAGGTAGGATTTATGTCTGTCGCTATTCGTTTTCTACGTGTCTTGCATATTTTGCTCTGTTCCTCCATATTGCCTTCTTTTGTGTTAAACTGATGTTTTCTAGTGTACCTTTTAATTGTCATTCCTTTTGCTATATATTTTTGAATTTATTTTTCATTGTGGTAAAATATACATAACATAAAATTTACCACTATAACCATTTTTAAATGTACAATTTAGTAGCATTAAGTATATTCACAATGGTGTATACTCACCACCACTGCCTACTTCCAGAACTTTTTCATTATCCCAAACTCTGTACCCAGTAAGCGGTAATTCCCTATTCCTCCCTCCCCGCGTCCCTGGCAACCTCTATTCCACTTTCTGTCTCTGTAAAGTTGCCTGTTCTAGATGCCCCATATAAGTGGAATCATACAATATTGGAAAGTTTATGTCTGGCTTATTTCACGTAGTATAATGGTTTCAAGATCTTTCTATATTGTAGCATGCATCAGAACTTCACTCTTTTCTATGGTGGAAGAATATTCCATTTGTATGTATAGACCACATTTTGTTTGTTCATTCATCTGTCGATAGGTGGTTGGGTTGCTTCCACATCTGGGCTGTTGTAATAACGCTGTTGTGAACATTCGTGTGCAAGTATCTGTTAGAGTCCTTGTTTTCAGTTCCTTCAGCAAATACACAGGAGTGGGATTACTGGCTTATTTTGGTAATTCTATGTTTAGCTTTTTGAGGAATTGCCAAAATGTTTTTTGTAGTGGTTGTACCATTTTACATTCCCACCAGCAATGCATGAGGGTTCTAATTTCTTCATATCCTCACCAACATTTGTTATTTTTCTTTTCCTTTTTCTTTTTTTTTTTTGAGACAGAGTCTCACTCTGTTGCCCAGGCTAGAGTGCTGTGGCGTCAGCCTAGCTCACAGCAACCTCAAACTCCTGGGTTTAAGCGATCCTACTGCCTCAGCCTCCCGAGTAGCTGGGACTACAGGCATGTGCCACCATGCCCGGCTAATTTTTTTTTTCTATGTATATTTTTAGTTGGCCAGATAATTTCTTTCTATTTTAAGTAGAGATGGTGTCTCGCTCTTGCTCAGGCTGGTCTTGAACTCCTGACCTCTAGCGATACACCTGCCTCGGCCTCCCAGAGTGCTAGGATTACAGGAGTGAGCCACCGCACCCAGCCAGGATAGCCATTTAAAAAAAGAAAAGAAAAGAAAAATAACGGCCGGGTGCGGTGGCACATGCCTGTAGTCCCAGCTACTCGGGAGGCTGAGGCAGGAGGATCGCTTGAGCCCAGGAGTTTGAGGTTGCTGTGAGCTAGGCTGATGCCACGGCACTCTAGCCTGGGCAACAGAGTGAGACTCTGTCTCAAAAATAAATAAATACGTAAATAAATGGCAATCCTAATGGGTGTGACATGGTATCTTGTGGTTTTGTTTTGCATTCTCCTAATGACTATTGATGTTAGGCATTTTTTCATGTGCTTACTTACCATTTGTGTATCTTCTTTAGAGCTCACTGGGGTAATAAATTGGGTTGTTTGGTTTTTGTTGTTGTTGAGTTGTAGCAACTCTTTATACCTGCTGGACACTAATCCCTTAACAGATATATGATTTGCAAATATCTTTTCCCATTTTGTGAGTCATCTTTTTATTCTTTTGATAATGTCTTTGGGGCATAAAATTTTCTGCTTATAAGGAAGTCCAATTATTACCTGTGATTTTGGTGTCATACTTAAGAAACCATTGCAAAATTCAAGGTCATAAAGATTTTACCCTATGTTTTCTTCTAAGAGTTTTATGGTTACAGCTCTTAAGTTTAGGCCATTGATCCATTTTTAGTCAATTTTTGTAGATGACATAAGGTTAGGCTCCAAATTCATTGTTTTGCACATGGATATTCAGTTTTCCTAGCACCATTTGTTGCAAAGACTGTCCTTACCCCATTAAGAGGTCTTGGCACCTTTGTCATTTAACCAAATATGTGAGGATTTATTTCTGGACTCCCTATTTTATTCCACTAGTCTATATGTCTGTGTTTATGCCGGTACCACACTGTTTTAATTATCGTAGCTTTGTAGTAAGTTTTGAAGTCAAGAAGTGTGAGTCCTGAAACTTTATTTTTCTTTTAAAAATTTAGTTCAACTATTTGGGGCCCCTTGCATTTCCGTATGAATTTGACGATTGGCTTTTCTATTTCTGCAAAAAATTTCTGTTGAAATTTTGACAGGGGCTGAATTGAATCTGTAGATCGCTCTGTTGAGAACTGACGTCTTAGCAATGCTCAGTCTTCCCGTCCATGACCATGGGGTGTCTTTCCATTTATTTAGCTCTTCAATTTCTTTCAGCAATGTTTTGTAGTCTTCAGTGCACAAGTCTTTCACCTCCTCAGATTTATTCCTCAATGTTTAATTCTTTTAGATGCTATTTAGATGGAGTGGCTTTCTTAATTTCCTTTTCTCTCCTGAATTATTTTTGATCTTAATACTTGCCACTACCTAACATTTTCAGTATATTTGTTTATTTCTGTCTTCTTTACTAGAACAAACTTTCCATAAGGACTAGGCCTTTGATTTGCTTTTTGCCACAGTCTGGGGTCTTAAAGCAGCGTCAGGCACGTGAAGAGTATGTAATTGTTGAGTGCACCGATGAATGAGGAACCATTTGCTTACATTGGCGCTCGCTTTACCTAACATGTTTTGTTTGTTTGTTTTGCCACTACAAACCATGCTGCGCTAGGTGGCTGTGAATGTGTATTTTCTGCAGTGCAGGTTTTATGTTTACGGTGGAAATTCTCAATCAGGGATTGCTGGGTCAGTGTCCATTTCTCATCTTAATCGTGTTTTCGGCTGACAGACTGCTTTCTAAGGTGGCTGTAACGACTCTCACTTCTGCCACCAGCATGTGAGGGTCCCTGGGAGCACAGTCCTGGGAGCACTGGGCGCCAGCCTGCGTTCGGTCCTGGCTGCCCGAGGGCGGGGCCCGGGGCCGGCCGTGCTTCCCGTGAATTAGTGCGTCCTCACGGTTGGGCCGTTCTCTCTGCTCTCCTGTGAACTGCTTATTTATACCCTTTCCCCATTTTTCTATTGTTTTTAAAAACCTGTTTGTTGTCAGTTTCCACGAGCCTTTTACATATTGTAGATGTTCACCTCTTGTCTGTCCAGTGCTTTACAAATACGTATCTTCCCCAGTTTATCACACTGGCATTGCATTTGTTTATGGTATCTTTCCCCACACAGAATTTTAATATTGCCATGGAGTCAAATGTGTTTACCTTCCTTGTGTAGCTCTGGGGTATCTGGCTCAAGTCATCTCGACGCTGGGCTGCATACGTGCTGGGCTGGTCTTTTCCAGTTCCTTGGCTTCTAGCTTTATGGCTGCTATGTTTACATGCTATGTAAATTTTTCTTACAGATGGTTACCTAATGCTGCCAGCACAATTATTAAATAACCCATTCTTTCCCATGAGTTAACCTTCCTCTTCTGGCATGAATGAAATTTCCCTGCACAGTGTGTCTATTTCTAGAGTTTCTATTCTGGTCCAGGAATCTACTTGTCTTTTCCTAAACCAGTGCCGTATGTATTGGATCATAGTAACTTTAGAGATCTGTCTGATACCTGGGAAGGTCCAGCCAGGGTGACAGAGCGAGACTCTGTCTCGAAAAAGAAAGAATGTGGATTCAGCAGTTGTGGGATGATGTGTTCTCTGTGTGTAAATTAAATCAAGTTTGTTAATTCTTGTGTTAAAATGTTTTGTATCTCTGTTGATATTTTCTATCTGCTTGTTCCACCAGTTCCTGGAAGAAATGTTTTACTGTCTCCCACTGTGATCGTGGATTTACTGCTTTTCCTCTAGGTCTGCCAGGTTTTGTTTCTGTGTTTGGGGCTGTGTTCTTAGGCACGTGCTGGTTTTTGATTGCTATGGCTTCCTCCTGGGGGTTGGCTGTTTTATAATCTGAAATGGTTTCTTTGTCTCTTGAATCAGTTTGGCTTCCTCTGATGTTATTTTAGCTGTATCAGCTTTCTTTTGATTCCTGTCTGTATGGAATATCTTGTTCTGTCCTTTAATTTCAGTCTTTTTCTAGTCTTTTACTTAAGGTGTGTCTATATAAGCTGTTTATTGTTGGGTATTGCTTTATTTTTATGCCGTCCTAGAGTTCTTTTTAAATTAATTTGTTATACTCACTGATATATTTGAGTTTAAATCTACCGTCTTTCAATCTGTAATCTGCTCTGTTTATGTTTCATTCCTTTTTCTTTTTTCTTGACTTCTTTTTGGATTAATCAAGCACTCTTTATTATTCCATTCCAGTCCCCCTCTATTGGCTTTTATTAAAACTATATTTTTTATTCTTTTAGCGGTAACCTAGAAACTACAGACTCATTCTTTGCACATTAGACTTCCACAAGTGAGAACTTTCCTTTTCCCAAACACTTCAGGGGTCTGCCGCGCTGTGACTCTGCGGACCCCAGCCACCTTCTGCACAGCTGTCAGATGTTTAGTTCTACACATGCCTTAAACATGGTGATTCACTGAAACCTTCAATGTGAGACTCATCCCGTCTTTACCGTTTTCTGAGTTATTTCCTCCCACGTCGCTGGGCCTCCATCTCGGACCATTTCTTCTGGGGTGAGAATGGTCTTTACTTAATTATTTGTCCAGTCCGTCTGAAGGCAATTAACCATCTCAGTTTTTGTTTTAAAATCTCTTTATATTGGTACTCTCACAACTTTTTATTATGGGAAATGTCAGCCCTAAACGGCGATAGAGCCGTATGATGAGCCGCCGGAGTCTCTCCCTCAACTCCACGGCCATCTCCTCTGGCCAGTCTAGTATCATACACACCCCACTCTCGCCCCTCCTGTACTGGTTTGAAGCAAATCATCATATTGGGCAGATGTCATATCATTTCATCCATAAATATTTCAGTAGGCATCTAAATAAGACTTTTTAAAAACCCACAATATTATTTTATCTAAAAAATTCTTACTATTATTAAATGTCAAGTCAATGTTCAAGTTTCCAATTGTCTCATAAGTGTCTGTTTGGATCAGAACGTAAGCACCTTTGACGCTTCGCACCTGGCTGGCACATCAGGTCTGTTTGAAGCTGTAGTTTTCTCATCGCCCTTCCTCCCCTCCAGCAAGGGGACCAGGGTATGTCCTGCGGTTTCCCCGTCTGGGTTTGGCCGGCTGTGGTGTGACATCTCGCTGCACCCTCTGCACTCCCCAAGGCAGCGCTTGGCCACGAGGAGCCGAACTCCGTTTCTTATCGTCCGGCTGCCAACAGCATTTAAGGCTCCGCCTGCCCGTGTGTCCCCCCTCCTTCCCCCCGTCTGGACAAGCTGGTAAGAGAGCCCAGGTGCCCTCGGTGCAGGTGGGAGAGTCAAGCCAGGCAAGCTCCCGCCCACCTGTGTGAATTCTCACCCGGCCCCACCCCACAAATGCCCGGCCAGTGTCCCTCTCTGGCTCCCACAACCATCGTGGACCTGCTTAGGAGGCCAGCCCTGCCCTCCTGAGACACCGCACCTGAGTGAGTCATAGCCTTGTCACATCTTCTTGGCGTGTCTGTGTGTGATTTCATCAGTCTCGACACTGGAACCCAACGTCGGGTGGCAGGTCCCTCCTGCTTGTGCAGGACAGTGGTAACACAGCGGGACCTAGAGCCGTGCAGGCCACTGTGGTAGCCACTAGTTACAGGTGGCAAATCAAGTTAATACAATTAAATAGAAATACAACTTCAGTTTCATGCACCAGCCTGCGGTGCAGTAGCCGCGTGTGGTCATGGCCTCCCGTCATGGACGCTGCAGACACAGCACACGGCCTCACACGGAATGTTCCGCTGGGCGGCGCCGGCCGTGTGGCTCATGCTCAGGTGTGACGCTGCTGCACGGTGGCTCCAGGCGCTGCCCCCGGAGCACACACGTGATCTGGCACCTCTGCTTTTGTCGTGTCCGCAGCCATTCGTGATCAGCCTAGATCCTTAAGTTAGGGTCGTGGAACGGTGACATGCTCATTCTGTCATTCCTTATTCCTCGATCATGTAGAATATTTCTCTTTGGTATTTTTTTAGTTGATATATCATAGTTGTACTAGAATATTTCTATAAAGGAAAACTTTTCAGTTGCCTAAAGGTACGTACAGTTCACATGGAAAAGGCCGGATAAATGCTGGATTCTCTCCCTGGATTGACCAGTGTCCAAAACAATGAATTAGCTCACTAACATCGTCCAGTGATGACTCATATTTTTTGGTCTTTTGGGGAACTTACAGGTTTAAATGTGTTGGACGTCTTTCAATCCGTTGCTTTTATCATCCGATTGAAGCACTGACCCTGCCACCGCTGACCCCTGGGAGCGGCGAGGTTGTGCCGGGTGCGCTGCAGCCCCTGCCGGCAGCCGGGTTCCCTGAGGCGCGAGGGGGTGTGTGGAAGTGGCAGAAGGTCGCAGGGGTGCCCAGTGCACCGGCGTGGTGATTGTTCTACGCCTTTTCCGTGCTGAGAAAGGAAATAGGTTTCTGTTTTGTTTTTCTTTGTTAGAGACAAAGTGTCACCCTTCTCATGGATACTTCTGCCATCTTTAGTTTTAAAGGGTTGTTTTTTTTTTTTTTTTTTTTTTTTTGAGACAGAGTGTCACTTTGTTGCCCGGGCTAGAGTGAGTGCCGTGGCGTCAGCCTAGCTCACAGCAACCTCAAACTCCTGGGCTCAAGCGATCCTCCTGCCTCAGCCTCCCGAGTAGCTGGGACCACAGGCATGCGCCACCATGCCCGGCTAATTTTTTCTATATATATTCTTAGTTATCCAGGTAATTTTTATTTCTATTTTTAGTAGAGACAGGGTCTCGCTCAGGCTGGCCTCGAACTCCTGACCTCGAGCGATCCACCCGCCTCGGCCTCCCAGAGGGCTAGGATTACAGGCGTGAGCCACCGCGTCCGGCCAGAAGGGTTTTTAAAATAGAATTCTGGGTACAGAATTCTAAGTTTTCTTCCAGCTCTTAAAGATCTCATTCTATTGTCTTCCGGCTTCTAACATTCTTGTGGAAAGTGTATTTATTGGTTTCCTTGTTGGTCCTTGAAAAGTGATGTGTCTTTTTTTCTCTGGCAGATTTTAATGTTTTCTCTTCGCCTCTGGTTTTCCCTGATTTCATTACGATGTGCCTCGGTGTGTTTTCTTTCTATCGATCTGGCTGGGGACCCACTGGGATTTTTGAGTCTGTGGTTGACGTCCTTTGCCAGCTTTGGAAAGTTTCCGCTCGTTGCCTCTTCAGATGTGGCTTCTGCCACTCTCTTCCTTCTCACCTTCCAGGACGCCACCTGCACGCATGTCCGACCTTTTCCACGGATCCACGGATCACACCCTCATTTTAAAAAAGAATTGTTGCCTCCTGTTGTCTCCCCCCTGCTCTAGTCTGGGGCAGTAGAAAATATCCAGACTGGAGCAAGGAGACAGTAAAGGGTTTAAAATTGAAAATCTGTTATTCTTCAGGTGTCAAAAATTCTATCAAGTTCTTAATTTCACTTTTTTTTTTTTTTTTAAACAAGGTCTGGCTCTGTTGCCCAGGCAGAAGTGCAGTGGTGCGATCATAGCTCTTCTGTAACTTTGAACTCCTGGGCTGAGGTCGTCCTCCTGCCTCAGCCTCTGGAGTGGCTGGGACTGCAGGCGCCCACCACCACACCTGGCTAATTTTTGTATTTTTGGTAGAAATAGGGTCTTGCTATGTTGCCCAGGCTGGTCTCAAACTCCTGGCCTCAAGTAATCCTCCCACCTTGGCCTCCCAAAGTGCTGGGATTACAGGTGTGAGCCACCACGCCTGGCCTGAGTTATCTTACTTTTAATTCAAGAATTTCCATCTGATTGTTTTTTATAGATCCCAAGCCTCTGGTAAAAGTATCCATCCTGTCACTCATTTCTGGAATGTTTTAACCATTGCCATTTAAAAACCCATGTCTGACAGCCCCGGAGTCCGCATGGCCTGTGCGTGTTTCTTTTCTTCCTTCTCCTTCTTCTTTTTTTGTTCCTATCTCCTGGAATGCCTGGAGATTTCTTGGTGAGTGTTGGACACCGTATGCAAAAGATGGAATGGAGTCAGGAAGACTATTTTGTCTAGTCTGCTGGAGTGTCACATTCCAGAGTCGAGTGTTCACAGGGTCGCTTCTCCTGGACGCCTCGGTGCCGTTTCTCTCTCCAACGCCGTCGCACTGTTAAAATTCTGCGTAGCCTCTTAGGCTTTTAGCTGCCATTTTTGCTTCGCTTCTGAGCGTCCCACCCAAACAACTCAGAGACTGGCAAGTTCCTGAGAGGAAGGAGGCACAGAAGGCTGAGCGGGAGCTCCAACCCCTGAGTTCCAAACCCGACACCTGTCTCCGCTCCGAGCTGCCACTTTCTCCGGGGCCTCCAGGCACGCCCAGAGTGAATTTCCCCGGGGAGGACAATGGCAGAGAATTCCAGGCTCATGGGCGTGATTCCCTCTCCTTAGGACTCCCGTCCCGCAAGTCCCCGGCTGGGCCAGGCTGGCCGGTCGCTCTCCAAAGGCTTCTAAGAGCTGTTTTTCACGATGCAGCTTCGAGAGCTGCCTTTGGTGCAGGAGTTCGTCTGGCACCTGCCACTTGCCACAGCTGCAAGCAGCGGTGCTGCTCTGCAGGGAGGCTTTATTCTAGGGCACACGGAGGTTCACGATTATTATAAAATGACACGGTCTAATAAATGACAATGGGTGCTCGTAGATGTTCTTGGCACACAGGAAAAACGATCTACTGGGTGATTTGACTGATACAAGAAATTAGTAAGATTATATATGTGTATGTCTTAAACTTTACAACAGAAGAATGAGAGAAATCGAACTGCATTTATTTTTATTAAGAACTATTTATATATTAAGAAAGCAAGCATAGCAAGACAGATAATTTATTTTTCTTTTCTTCTCCTCCTCGTAAAATTTGACCTAGAAGCAAGATCCTTACGCAAGCCCGGCTGAGTCACCTGCTGTGTCTGGCTGCCCGGGGAATCTCCCCCTCGGCCCAGCCCCGCTCCTCCGACTGCGTGGTCTGAAAACCGCAGCTCGTCCACGGCAGAGGAGGGAGTGTGCCGAGCACACAGTGTGCCCCGTCCCGACACCAGCGTCAGTCGTCTGGTCCTGCCCTGGCCTGGAGGCCTCGATCGCGGATCTTCAGCAGGATGTGCTTTGATTTGTTCTTGTTGGATTTGGGTCCAGTTTGAGATCATAAGACCCTGCTACGTTTTGATGACGTCTTCCCTCTTCCAGTCACAGAACCAGGAGAAACGGGGCTGTGCGGCGTGTGTGCCGGTGCGGGAGAAACACCGATGAGCATCATGATACCTGTTGCAGTTGCAAAACAATGTCTGGACTCTGGGCAGCAGGCGGGCGGCTGGGGGCGCTGCCTGGCAGAGACACGGGGAGGGCGCCTGGGCTCCGGGTCCAGCGAGCGGTGGGGTCTGGCCTGTCCAGCATGGCACAGGCTGTCTGAAGGTGGGCTACCGTGTAACATCTATAAACGCTGCTGCTGCGATGTCAAAATACATTATCTTTTATTAAACTTTAGAAATCGTACAAAGAGTGCATGTGCATGAGTTAAAAAACACAAGACAGCCAGGTGCAGTGGTGCCCGCCTGTGGTCCCGGCTGCGCGGGAGGCTGAGGCTGGAGGAGCCCTTGAGCCCAGGAGTTGAGGCTGCTGTGAGCTGTGATGACGCCACTGGTCTCCAGCCTGGGTGACAGTGATACCTTGTCTCTAAAAAAATAAAAACACGAGGGGAAATGTAGGGTGTTATGAAAAAAATATAAAATCTGAGACAGGAAACAAAAAATTCTGTTTTGTTTTAGATAAAATAAAAAGGCACTTTGCGCACTAAAAAGGCGACATTTCAACATATTAAGGAGCCTTTGATGAGGAGTAGAGCAGGAGACTTTTCTGCAAGTGTCCATTGAGGGACCAGACACGGCCTCACCGGCCAGGGAGCGGACGTTACTGTGTCCTGCCGGCCCCGGCCGGCTGCCGCACATACCTGCACGTGGCACCGTGTCTGTGACACATGACAATCAATAAGTTCTTTTTTTTTTTTTCTCCAGACAGGGTCTCACTCTGTCACCCAGGCTGGAGTGCAGTGGAGTCATCACAGCTCAATGCAGCCTCAAACTCCCGGCCTCAACCGATCCTCCAGCCTTGGCCTCCCAAAGTAAATGTTTCAGTAGCCACTCAACACCGTGGGTGTCACCCTCTCAGCTGTCACCAGCCACTGTTTTCCTCTGCGACCCTGAGCGAGGGCTTTCCACGCTCAGCAACACGCGGGGCTCTGCTCCGCCCTGTGTTTCCTCAGACCCCGCTGCAGAGTCCCAGGGAGAATCCAAGGGCCCATCAGAGGGCACTGGGCGGTGCCAGCACGGCCTCTCAGGCGTCCCGCCCTGCCGGGACTCCCTCCCCTCTGCTGCTTCCCGAGGGCACACGCGGAAGTCCCCAAGCAGGTCCTGGCCGGGGGTGAACGGAAAGACAGGCAGCGCCCACCAGGCCCGGGAGAGCAGTGGACAGTGGCCACGGGTGCGCACCGGTGGTGGCATGCGTGTGCGTGTGCGTGTACGTGTGCGTGTGTGTGTGCAAGAATTCACATTCCAGACAGAACTGCCGGAAGCAGCACATTGAGAGAAGAGGGTGCAGGCACGCCCTCCTCCCCTCGGCTGCCTCGGTGCCCTCAGTGCCCCGTTCCCGTCTAACTCCGGTGGCCACAGTGACGTTCCAAGAGAGAGCTGGGAGGGAGAGCAAAAGGAAGTCTCCCCACGTGGGACGTGCCTGTGTCCGTCCCAGCTCACGCTGCCGTGGGGCGTGTGCGTTGCTGGAGTGCCTGGTGCACAAGGACCCCTGAGAGCTCGGCCCCATTCGTGTTTTCTGGGCTTTCTGGCACTTGTCCCCCCAAGGGAGGTTTCAAGGCACCTTCTCCGACTTCACCCTCCCCGGAGCAAAGACACCTCACTGGGTGGCTCCTGGCTCCGTGGCCAGTGGCCAGCACTGCCAGGGGTGGGGACAAGGGCAGGGCAACACCTTTTTTATTTAATTAAAAAATGTGTGTTTCAGGTTCTTCAATCTGTGAACAAAAAATGTGTGGATCACTAACAAAGGCTTTTAAAGAAACATTTATTACCAGTATTCCAAGGAACAGAGTTCGGAGAAAGTTGATCTAAACATATGATGCTACATGGATGTTTCAGCTGCAATTAACAGAACATCCTACCCAGAGTAGCCTAAACTACACTGAGGGCTTTTTGTTTGTTTGTTTCACTTCATCAGAGTAAGGAGTTTATCTGTGCTGGGCCCAGGTCTCTGTGGCAGGGACCTGGATCGGGCTTCTCCGCTCTGCTCCCGACTTCCCGTGGTCACAAAAGGGCTGCTGCAGCTCCAGGCCTCACGTCCACCCCCAGCAAAGGCGGTGAGTGCAGGGCACTGTCTTCATTCACAACAACCTCCTCATGGTGGGAACAGCACTTCTAGAGCCACCCCCTCCCACACCCACGCCTCCCTGCAACGGAAGATCTCCTCCCACATCTCCTCAGCCAAACGCGGCCCTTACACACTCAGGCCACCACAAGACCAAGAGCTCTCCAGAGGTGACTGCGAGACCTGGCTCTGCGGGAAGGAACAAGGAAAGGCTTCGAGGCAGGCGGCCTTCAGAGCAGGTCCCAGGTGAGAAGTGGGCTGGGGATCCGCAGGGGAGCAAGACCCCTTTCTCTGATGGGCCTGCAGGGAGAGGATTCCCACCGAGGCGGGGGTTGGGTACTCCATAGGTCTCTTCTCATCACATTATCCACCGTGGGAAGCAAGGGGGCATCAGATCGGGGAGCACGGGGGCGTCAGAGCGGGGAGCACTGGGGGCATCAGATCGGGGAGCACGGGGGCATCAGAGCGGGGAGCACGGGGGATGTGAGGCAGGGAGCACAGGGGTGTCAGAGTGGGGAGCATGGGGTGATGTGAGGCAGGGAGCACGGGGGCATCAGAGCGGGGAGCACTGGGGGACGTGAGGCAGGGAGCACGGGGGCGTCAGAGCGGGGAGCACGGGGGGACGTGAGGCAGGGAGCACTGGGGCGTCAGAGCGGGGAGCACTGGGGGACGTGAGGCAGGGAGCACTGTGGGCGTCAGAGCAGGGAGCACGGCCGTGAGTGTGGGGCGTATGGGGTGGGCACTGGGGAAGGACACCTGCTTTCTGCTGGTTCTGGCTGTGCCTCAGGGTGAGCCCTGCAGGCAGACACTGCCCTTCAGAGGAGGCCCAGAGAGGGGTGCGGGCAACACAGTCCTGGAGCCTTTCAGCTGTCCCCTGCTGCCCCGGCCCCAGGCTGCTCCCCAGGCAGCCCTGGAAGGGGTGAGGGCACCGTCCCGGGGCAGGGCACCCCGCCGTCCCTGCAGACTGGCTGCTCTGGGTCTCAGCTGGGGCACGTAATTAGCTGCGGACACAATGCAGACAGGCAGTGCCCTCACGGGCCTGGGCCCTCCTGCTGATTGTGGATAATTATCTTGGCAGGAGGGTGAGTCCTGGGTCTCAGGAAGGGCAGCAAGCCAGCCTGGGAGAGCAGCCAGGGCCCCCCCGTGCCTCTGCTGGGCAAGAGAGGCCTGAGGGTTGGCCCCTGCCCAAGCCAGCTTCCCTCCCTGAGCCCTGTCCCTGCCCCGGCTGCCTGGGCCAGTGGCCTGCAGAGAAAGACCAGCCCCACTGGGGACTCTCCCTGCAGGGGCCACAATGGCCCAGGCTACAGGTGATCAGGTGATCCCTGTCCCCCCTGGGCCGGACAGGCCTCCAGGGAGCTGGGCAGCCATGCAGAGGACACTGTCAAAGTAGGGGGAGTTGGCCTGCTCCAGGACCTGCTCCTAGGGAGGCGCTGCCTGTCCTCACCCCCAGAAGCCCCAGCCCCTGGCTGCTGCTGACCTGTGGCTTCTGGTCGCCAGCAGAGGTGCGCAAGGCCAGGACAGACAGGGGAGGAGGAGTGAGTGCTGGGGCCTCGTGTCTCCTGCGGTGTGTCCTGGCTGTGTCTGTGGCTAGCTGCCAGCACCAACCTTCCCCCTTCCACTAGCAGCAAATGCCCCGGTTCTCCCAGTAAAAGCCTGGAAGCGTTTACTGCATGAGATGAGGGAGTAGATGCAGAAGTCCAGACACAAAGGGACACTAGGGAGCCCCACAATCCCCACTCCAGGAGGACGAGGTGGCTGGTGGAGGCTCAGCTTCCGTGCGTTTGACCAGAGACCCCTGAACCAAATTCGGGAGAGCAGAGTATGGGGTTCAGGAAGAGCCTTGGCCCGTTTGCAGGGCACTGAGTCCAGTGGCATTGAAGAGCCGCAGGGCACTGGGGCTGGGGTCCGGGTGTGGCGGAGGCCAGGCCTCTGACCCCACTGCACCCCAACTTCTTTCTGACTCATCCCCTGGGCCCCGCCCTGCTCCTAGAAAGAGGCACCCACACACTCTGCCTCCAGCCCGGGCACCAGCTCAGGCGCTGCCAGCCCTGAAGCCATGGTGCCCTGCCCCTAAGCCCATCAGACCTGCTGGGGCTCCCCTGACTCTGCCACGTGGGCAGGGGAACCCCTGCCCCCTCCTGACTCTCCCCCCTAAGAATATGGCAAATGTCATTGTTAATACGGCTTCCTCACTTAACAAAGCCTGGCAGTGCCAAGGTACAGTGGAAACAAAGCCCCGTCCACACCCCAAACTCACCCCGGGGTGCGTCCTCCCTTCCCCATCTCTCATCAAAACCTTCAGTGTCTGTCGGTGTGACAGGCAGAAAATGCCACCTCCAGGTACGGGCAGGTTAAGCATCTGAGCTGACAGCATTTGGGCTCCCTCTCGTCCAGCGGCCACCGTCCCTGGGGATTGCGGTCCTGGGTCCGTCCTTATTAGACAGCTGGCTAGGAGACTCCACCCTTGTGGGCCTTGTGTCATCATAGATCCCCCCGTTTATCGCACATCCTTTGATTTTAAAGACGTCGTCTAGGTAAAATGTTGCCATTTTGTAATTGAATTAAATTTTCCACAATAAATTGTGTGGATTCTGCTTTTGTGTCATGCTTAGAAAGGCCTTCCTCATCCTGAGATTATTAAATAGCCTCCTGTGTTTTTTTCAAATGACTTCGTGGGTTTGGTTTTTTGCATTTATATTTTTGGCCCATATGGAATTTATTTTGGAGTGAGGTGTGGAATGGGGTCCGATGTCCTGTTTTTTCCAGACAGCTGCCCAGTTGTCCCAATACTCTTTATTAAATAATGCCCTTTTCCTTGTGGATTTTAAATGCCCGCTTGATCACACGCTAAATGACCACACAGACCTCCGATCTGTGTGTCAACTGTCTGTAGCAAAATGTTCTGGTTGGCCCCATGACAGATTCTACTCTCTGGCAGGGCTGAGGCCTTTTTTCCTTTTCAGAATTTTATAGGCTATTCATTCTTTTCTTCTGTTGTGCAAAATACAAGTAACATAAAAGATACTATTTTAACTGATTGTAAGTGAACAGCTCAGTGGCATTAAGTCCATTCTCACTGTCGCCCAACCGTCACCGTCCCTCTCAGAACTCTCCATCTTCCCAGCTGCCACTGTCTTCATCAAACACTCAGCCACCCTCCAGCTTCCAGCCCGGCACCCACCTTCTACCTTCTGTCTCTGATTTTGACGACTCAGGGGCTTCCTACACGTGGGATCATACAGTATTTGTCCTTTTGTGACCGGCTTATCTCATTTAGCATAGTGTCACCGGGTTCATCCACGCTGCAGCATGTGTCGGAATTTCTGTACTTTTTTAGACACAATTCCATTCCGTCACACACACACTTTGTTTATACATCTGTGCGCGGACGCTGGGGCTGCTGCCATCTCGTGGCTACTGTGACTAGTGCTGCTGTGGACCTGGGGGCCCAGATAACCTGTGCACGTCCCCATTTTCATTCTTTTGGGTACATACTCGGAAGTAAAACTGCTGGATCTTATGGTCATTCTATTTTCAATGTTTTGAGGAACTGCCACACTGTTTGCACAGTGGCCAAACCACTTTATACCCCAGCAACAGTGTGTCAGGGTCCAGTTTCTCCAACCCTTGCCAGCACCCGTTTGGGCTGTTTGGACGTAGTGCCCCGCGGTGTGAGCTGGTCCCTTGCTGTGATTTGATTCGCGTCTCCCCAGCGGTCTTTTCACAAGCTCATTGGCCACTTGTGCGTGTCCTCTGCAGATGGGTCTACTCACGTCTTTTCAGACAATTCCTCTTGTACCTTTCATTTCCTCACGGACTTTAGAATTGTCCGTGTAGTTATAAAACACAGCCCGTAGGAACTTGTACTTGGGATGCATTCAACATACGGGTCAATCTAGGGGAACTGGGCCTCAGCCCTCCTTGGTTTTACTGTCCTGGGCTCCTCTGGGCTCCCGGCTTGGTCTGTGTCACCCTCTCTAGCCCATCCCCCATGCTGTGGCTCCGAGAGTCACCCACGCATGCTCCTCTAGCTCAGCTCTGGGTTCCCAAGTGCCCCTGGACGGCTCACCTGCGTGTACTCGGCCCTCCACCCCTGTGCCAGCCCCTCAACTGCTGACCTGCTCTCTGCCTGGAGTCCCAGCCTGTGACAGCCACACGCGCTGGCTGGGTCCGGGCGGAAGCTGAACACATCCTTGCCTCCTCTCTGCCTCACCTTGGAGGAAGTCAGGGTCCTGGCAGAAGGAAGGCACAGAGAGAAAGTGACTTTTGTGAAGGGTCATTTACCAAGGTGTAGACAAGCGCAGGCAAAGCCAAGAGAGATGGCAAGGCCCCCAGGCAGTCAGTCCTGGAGCCTGAAGAGGGCAGGAAAAAGGGGCGGGCAGGGCTAGGGCCTCAGGAGGAGGGCAGGTGGCCGCTCCCGCAGCAGGGGAGCTGGGGAAGTTCCCCAAACTCAACTGGAGGCAGATGGGGTGGAGGTGGGGCCACCTGGTGTCCAGAGGGCCTGCAGGGGCAAACTGAGAACACCCAGCCCCCTCCCCCAACCAGTCAGGCACCAGTCCTGGCCCAGCCTTCCTCCCAAATCTGCCCTCCTCTCTCCTGCCTCCGCCCCCAGCTCTACCAGCCCAGGCCTCTGGTTAGACGCCTGGCCACCCCATCCTCTCACTTTGACACCCAGCCCTCGTCCTCTCTCAAAAACCCTCATCTGAGCAGGTCTCAGCCGGCATCAAAGCTCATTTGGTGCCACACTGTCCTTGGAATGAAGTCCAGACACCTCCATCAACCGCTTAAGGTCCCACCTGCCATACTCTCCCCGCCCCGCAGGAGCTCACAGGTCCTTCCCGCAGCCCGCACGGGCGTGTGCTGCGCCGCACGCTCCTCTGCCCACCCAGGGGGGCTTCCACGCACGCTCCCCGCTGTACTCCAGGGCGCGTCCGACGGCCTCCAACTCCCACCCCAGCTCGGGCCGGCACTGAGGCTGTGGGGAGGCGCCGCGGCGTGGCGAGCAGGTGCAGGGCAGGGCGGCACTGTCGCAGCGAGAACACCCACAGGGCAAGGCCTAGACTCCTCCCCAGGCTGAGGCCTGGCGCGGCCGGACCCCTCTCCCGGGACTGCCCTCCCCTTTCTCAGTGCCCTCACTTGGGAGGCAGGTGCGCTCGGGGCGGTCGTCCACCGCGGCGTCCCAGCCCACGGGCCCCCGGCCCGCGCTGATCCCCTCCAGGGTGGCTCTGCTGCGGCCCCCGCGGGGAGCGAGCAGCCCGAGAGCACTCACGCAGGAGCCCTGCGCGCCCGGGGTCCCGGCCCCACCCCGCCGCTCCGCTCGGTCTGGCTGACCGAGGGCGACCCCGGCCACCCGGGCCCCGGCCCGGCCCGGCCCGGCCCCGCCCAGGGCGCGGGGGTCGGCAGCACACAGCCCTGTCCGGCCGGGCGCGGGGCCGGGTCTCTGGGACTCGACCTACCTCCTTCACCCTCCGAGTCCCCCTTGGCCCCCGGGGGCCAAGGGTTGGGGGCGGGGGCGCGGCTGAGCCTCGGGCTCCGGAGCGTGGCTAAGCGTTAACCTGCGGGCCCGGGGCCCAGACGCTGCGCCACTTTGGGCAGCGGTTCCGCCGACACGCAGGGCCGGGTCCCGGCAGGGCCGCGGCCGCAGGAGCGGGGTCGGCGAGCGGGGCGGGCGGGGCCTCCGGGGCGGGACCGCGCGCGGGGCTGGCGGAGGCGCGCTCACCTGGCGGCCGCGGGCCCGCCCCAACCTGGCTTCCGGCGGGGCGGTCGTGGGGGCGGGGCGGGGCGGTCGTGGGGGCGGGGCGGGGGCGGGGCCGCCGGCGGGGCGGGGGGGCCGCCCGCAGACGTCAGGGACCCGCCGCGCGAGGCCGCCGCGGCCGCTCTGCCCGTGGGCTCGGCTGGGCTGCGGCGAGCGTGCGGGCCGCGCCGGGCATGTCCTAGCGGCGGCCCCGCCCAGCGCTCGGCCGGGCGGGCGGGAAGGCCGGGACCCAGCCGGGCCGAGCCGGGGACCCAGCCCGAGCCGCAGGTAAGACGCGCCGGCCCTGCTCTCGCCGCGGCCGGGGCCTCCCACCGCCCGCACCTGCGCGCCTGCGGGACTGCACGGGGTGCGGGGGGCGGCCAGGGCAGCGGGGTCCCGGCAGGGCCCGGACAAAGGCGCGCGGGCGGGGGCCGCCCAGTGCACCTGGCCGGGCCGGTCCCCGCCGCCGTGGAGGCGGCCCAGGTCTGCGCCAGGCCGGGAGGGGCCGCCCGACGCGCGTCTACGCGGCCCGGCCGGGTGCGTGTCTACGCGGCCTGCGGAGTGGGGCGGCAGGCCTGGGCGCCCAGGTCCCCGCCCCGGCACCGGCACGGCCATGGCCGCCCTCGGCGAGCGCTGATTCAGAAACGCCGCTCCCTCCCCCTCCGGGCCTGGCGCTCCCGCCCCGCCGCCTCCCTCTGGCCTGGTCTCTCCTCCCGCCGTCCCTCCCTCCGTCTTCCTCCTCTCTCATTTCCCTCCGCCGCAGTCCCTCCGCTGTCCCTGCCTCCTCTCCCGGCTGTCCCTCGTCTGCTCCTTCCAGCGCGCCGCACCGCTGCCCTTGGGCATCTCCACCTCTACCACCCCTCACCTGTGGACGGGTGGCCCTGCCGGCCCGGCGAGGGGACGAGTTTGGGGTGTTTATTATTCTCCCTCCTAGCGACATGGCCAGCCCAGCCCTGAAGCAGCCCAAGGCTGCTTGGAAGCGTCTGTGGCTTCCAGGCCTTTTTGGGATGGGCTGCTGGTGGCAGTGGGTAGCCTGGCTCTGGCACGGCCGCATAACCAGGGTCTGGGGGCTTGGCCTCCCTTTGCCTTAAGCCTCTGCTGTGGCCTCTTCCGGGTGGAGGTCCCGTGCCCCTGGCCACTGGGAGCTGGCAGCATGGGATGGCAGAGTGTGAGATGTGAGGGGCTGGCTGAGGGCTGGATGGGGGCTGGGAGACACATCATGGGTGCCTTTCCAAGAGAGACCCCGTCATCTTCCCCCCTCTACCACTGCCCCAGCCTCAGAGGGGCTGGGCCTACAGGGTCAATGAAGTCCCACCTGTTTAGCCTCCACTGGACCCTAAGGAAGGGCAGGCCCCCGGGTGAGGGAGGTTCTCGTGGTGTGGATAGTTCTGCGTCCTCCCACCTGCTTGCACAGGGCAGGGTGTGCCTGGGACATGCGGTCACTGGGGCTCCTGCTCACGGCTGCAGCGGGCGTTGGTTTCACCTGCTCCCCGGGCGGAAGGGAGTAAGACCTGCGCCAAGAGCCTCCTGGCTGAGGACCCTGGGTGTGGGCATCACAGGGGTAGGGGTGACCCTGCTTGTGATGAGAGTGACTGCATGTGACCGTGGCCTCGTGTGGTGGCCATGTGCACACTTCCTGGGAAGTGAGTGTGGGGGACCCCGTTCCGCCATCCCCAGCTCAGCAGTGGCCCCCCACCTGTCCCGCTGGTCCTGACTCCTCCCTGGCACCCTCACGGCCAAGTCCAAACCATCCCTTCAGCCGGGACCCTGCCTTCAGGACACACTCAGCCCGGCAGCCTCCCCTCCTCCTCTGCTCCCAGGGAGGCCCTGGCCACTGTGGTCCGTGTCCGGGGTGAATGTCCTCACTTCTTGACCAGTCTCCTGGTCACCTCCTGACTAGTCTCCTGCTTCACCCGCAGCTGTGCTCTGTACCGAGTCAGAGCTTGGTGCCCGCAGACTCAACAGCTCCAGGGCCAGCCGTGTAAGCGTGTGACCAGACAACCCCTGGAGCCCCTCGTTCAGGCCCCACACCTAGTTTCGTGCCCAGTTTCTTCTTCGTAATTGTTGAACGAGAGCACCGCGGTTCCACGTTGCTCTGGGCCCTCCGCGGCCTTCCGTCTGGCTCCAGGACAAGCCGAGGCCTCCCAGAGGCGTGGAGGCCTCTGTCCCTCTGCCCTCCCAGGCCTTTGCCCTGGCTGCTCCCTCTGCCTGGAGTGTGGTCCCACAGGTGCTCATGCGCTCGCTTCCGCCCCTGCTGGCTGTGCCCAGGTGCCACCTTCTCAGTGAGCCTTCCTGACACCTTCCCCAAACTCCGCCCGGCACAGCGTCCTGCCCCTCCCTCCCCATTCTCTGTGTCACTCCTCACACCTTCTCACCAGCTACTTGCCTTCTCGGCTGCCTGCCTGCCAGCTGGAGGGGAGCCCCGAGACGTGGGGACTGTGCGTCTTGGTCGTGCTGTCTCAGCCCAGGCCCCCCCCGCCCCCCCGGCACAGTGCAGTGCTTAGGGCATGTGCTCAGACTGTGGTGTCGTGGTGTGCCAGCAGGGCAGAGCAGCTGGGGGCCAGGCGGCTGTGTGCCCGGAGTGTGCCGAGTGCCGTGAGAGTGCCCGGTCTGTGCACACTGGCTGCCTCAGGCTGCCCCAGGGCCTGGTCTTGGGCAACGCTGGCACTGCGTCACTCAGGCTGTCCCCACCGTGCCCCTCGTGTGGCTGTACTGCTCGCTGCCTGTGCTGACCACACCAGTCCCTCAAACCCGCCTTTGCTGGTGGTGCTGGGACCATGGGCACCAAAGGCCCACCTCCCTCCTGGGCCCCGAAGACCTGCCTGATGCTGTCTGCACAGTGGCCACCGAGGGACGTTCATCTCCTCTTGGGGCTGAATGTACTGATGGCTCAGGGCCCAGCTCTGTTCCTGCTGCGCCCCACTCCCAGGGCCCCTGCCTGGGTCTCAGTCCCAGCGTGTCCCTCTGGGGGCAGTAGATCCTCTGGTTCAGGGTTTGTGTCCTGGGGTGTGTCTGGACCTGGCACTGTGGGGTCCTGGTGGGCCATGTGGGGTCCCACCCATGAGCTACTCCTAGTGGGTCACATGGATATGGGGTCCACACACAGGCAGTGCCTCCAATGTCCCATGAACCTGACCCCTGACACCCAGGAGAGAGAAGAGATTAGGTGTGGTGGTCTCAGAGGGTACGGAGGACCAGGTGGCCTTGGCCAGGGGTGGAGAGGCGTCCATGGTTGGACGTGGCGGGGAGGGCAGGGCACAGGCTGACAGGGGGACTCGGAGCCACACTCAGGGGAGGATGGGTGGCCTGGTGTGCTGGGAGCCAGTGTTTCGGGAGTGGCCAGCTTGCCTCTGGGGCGCAGATCTGGGCTGGGCCCCGGTGTGTGCAGGGCCGCAGCCCGGCAGGGAGCCCCACCCTGACTACCCCTCTCTCCCCAGGGCCGTCGGGCCGGGCCAGCGCCAAGATGAGCGTCACATCCTGGTTCCTGGTGAGCAGCAGCGGTGCCCGCCACCGGCTCCCGCGCGAGCTCATCTTCGTGGGGCGTGAGGAGTGCGAGCTGATGCTGCAGGTGCGTGGGGGCGCCGGGAGGGCTGCCCGCCCCCTTCATGCAGGACGCCCGGGGAGAGGGCCGCGACGCGGCGGCCTGGGCCCCTCTGCCTGGGCCCTGGACCCGCCAGTGGGCTCGGGGCCTCCCTGGGGGCCTGTGTGGGCTGTGAGTGCGCACCAGCTCCGTCCCGGTCCCTTTACACATCCCTGTTTCTGAGGGGGACAGTTAGGCTTTTGTCACACTCTCAAAGTGTTGGGCAGGCAGGTGCCTTGTGTGGACAGGGGGCTGAGCACCCACCTCCACATGCTCCTCGTCTGGGCCCCCCGGCCGTGGGTGGGCGTGCCGCCCGGATAGTCCCGTTGGTCTCGTTCCCGGATGTGCCCTGGTGAAGGCTGGCACCTTTTGAGGGTGCCCTGGGTGTGGGGGCCTCCCCCGGGCAGCAGAGGCTGGCAGGACACTGGGCGCAGCCCATGGCCCTGGGCTTCAGAGTCCGCGTGCGGCTCTCGTGAGGCTCCTGCATCTGGCTGTTTGGGAACCAAGGGTGGGGTGGTACACTGGCCTGGGACGCCTTGCCCAGGGACGTCCTGCCCGGGGACGCCCTGACCGGGGACGTCTTCCCCCAGCCCCGTGTGGGTGTGTGTGAGTCGGGCTCCCTGCCGCCCTGCCCACCCATCATGGCGGGGGGGCTGTCTCCAGGCCCCTAGGCAGCCCCTGCGTGGGACTCTCAGAGGAGAGCCATGCCCTGGGTGGCCGTCCAGGCCAGCCGAGGGGCCTGCTCGGGGCAGGGGTCTGCCCTGCCCACCTGGGGGTGTCGTGTCACTAAGACCTTGCTTCCCGAGTGCAAAGCGTACCTTGTGGCACACACCCAGGGTGCCTGAGGGTTTGACAAGGGGTCCTGACCACAGGGACATTCACTTGGGCAGCAAAGATTTGCCCACCTCTACCCGGGGCAAGCCCCGTCCCGGTGACACTGCCAGCGTCCGGCCATGGTGTGAACGTCTGTGTGGGTTGCAGTTTGGTCCACAGCGTGACGGTTTTCAGAGGAGGGGCTGTTGGGAGGTGATGAGGACATGAGGCTCTGCCCTCAGGGGTGGGCCGAGGGACCTCATGAAAGAGGCCTGAGGGAGCTTGTCCGGCCCTCTGCCCAGTGAGGACGCAGCATTCAGGGCACCACCTTTGACGCAGAGACAGGCCCTCCCTGACGCTGAGTCTGCCGGCGCCTTGGTCTGGACTTCGCAGCTCCAGGGCTGGGAGCAGCACATCTCTGCTGTTTGTGAATGACCCACGCGGAGGTATTTTTGTAATAGCAGCAGGGACGGACGTAGTCCCGACATCCCAGCCTCCCCTCAAAGTGTCCTCTGATTGGCTTGAATCTAGACCCAGCAGGTTCCTCACATTGAGGCTGGTTGTTCAGGCTCTTAAGTTCTTTAATCTAGAACATTCTCTTCCCTTTTTTCTGTCTACTTCATGCCTTGGTAGTTGGCGAGACAGAGTTGGTGGCTGCGTGCAGGAGTTGGCCGATGTGTATGTGAAGGGCTGCGTAAATGTTTTGGGCTTCGAGGGCCCCACGCTGTTCCCTGCGGCCACGTGGCTCTGCGGTTGCAGTGGGAAAGCCAGGGGGGACGGTACTCAGGAACAGGGGCGCCAGTAACACTTTGTGCACAGACGTTGAAACAGCCACACCTATGATTGTCACGTGTTACAAAATTGTCTTGTGATTTTTAGCGATTTAAAAGTATAAAGGTCACTCTCGGCTCTCAGGCCTCACAGAGACAGGTGGCAGGGTGTGCCCTGGCCTTAAGGACAGCCCCGAGGCTGGGTTGGGCAGGCTGCTGCCCCACAAAGGTTGTCCGCATGCAGGTGTGGCATTGGTGACGGCAGTGTTGTTCCACCCAGAGTGGCCAGGAGGTCCTCTTGGAGGAGGTGGCACTTTAGGGCCTTTGGGAGGAGCCAGAGCAAACCTGCAGGTGCTGGGGGCCCTGGCGGGGCACCCTTCCCACCCCACCTCTGCTCACTGCTCTTCCTAGGAATTGGGGGAGAGGCTGCTGTGTGGGGGCTCAGCGTGCTTAGGGTGTTCGAGGTCTGATTCCTAGTTTCCGGGCCTGTTGGTGGTAGAGCCTGGAGCGGGACGGGAGCGATGGGCGTGTCTCAGCTCCCCACACTGGGCCAGCCCCCGGCCTGGGCACGCCCATGTTTCTGCTGCTCACTGTCCTGGGTGGTGTGGCCATGTAAGTCATGTCTCCATGAGTGGGGAAACTGAGGCTCAGGGAGGTCATGTGAGTACAGAGAGTGTGGGAGGGCCGGTTTGCCTCCCGCCTGCCCACCCTGCCTCACCCGCTGCCCTCGCTCCTCTGCAGCCGCCTTCACCCGCCTCCCTGGGCAGCCACTCCTGCTCGGACCTTCCTCACCTCCGCCCCACCTGCTGCCACCCGCCCCACCCCTTCCAGGCTCCTCCCGGCACCTTCCATTGCTGTCCTCCAGCCCCCAGACCCTAAGGCTTTTGCATGTTGCTTTCCCTTCCCTGCCATTGTACATGTGTGCATACGGGCATATGCATACACATGCATGTGCATATACACACGCATGTACAGTGCACACACCTGACCATGTACGCACATGTTTGCATGTCTCTGTGCTTATGTATACACATGTATATGCACACATGCCCTCGTGTGAATGTGTGGTACCTTGTGCACATGTACACACGTGTCCATACGTACACACATACGTGTGTACATGGCAGGGTGCCCTGTGCATATGTGTGTGTGCTTCTGTGTGTGCATGTGTGCACACAGGTGTACGTGTACACGTGTTTGTGGGGAGTGTCTGTTCTGTCTCCACCGGTTCGCCCTTCAGCTGTCCGTGGGGTGTGTGGCAGCCGGGATTCCTACTCTCACCCTGACCCAGAAACCACAGCGTGAGGCCGGGCCCTGCACACACGGTGCGCCCGGCCAGTGTGCTGTGCTGCCTGTGGCCGCACTGAGGGTGGCGGGTGGGGTGAGCTGGCAGGAGGGAGTGCCCGGAGCTCTGGGCTGTGGCCACCGCCAGGATCAGCACAGCCGGGCAGGGATCTCACCCACGGAGGGTGTCAGGCACGCACTGTGGAAACATCTTTATTCCGTGTTAAAGTGAGTACAAATCATTAGACCCTTTCCCCGAAATCCATGCAGGGGTGGGGAACCTGCGGCCTTAAGGCCACATTTGGCCTTCTAGGTCCTTAAATGTGGCCTTTTGACTGAATCCAAATTTCACAGGACACACCCTTTTGTTAAAAGGGGTGCAGCAGAGAAAGACGAAGCACTCCTTGCTTCCTTTGGTGCTTAAAAAAGAACAACCTTGAACTCAGAAGGCGGCAGGTGCCCATCCTGCAGGGCTGGAGCACCTCCTGGCCATTTCTCACATCCGCGGTCGCCCCTCTTCCTACCTCGGGGGTTCCTCTCCCCAGGCACTGGTCCGTGTTGTTTTAAGTCTTGAGCCCTGGGCCAGGGTGGGCTGGCTTCTAGCCCCTGAGCTCGTGGGCTCGGCTGGGTGGAGGTCTGCTTCTGGCCTGGGGTATTGGGGCTGGGGAGGAAGTTCTGGAAGGGGGCTTCTCCCTGGCCCCTTCCCAGGCCCTCCCCGTTAGTCCCGGGTGCTCCCTGCCATCTGGTGTGTCTGGTGACAAAGCCCGGCTGGCAGTGGGGGTGGCCCAGGCTCTGGTGTGAATGGGAGCCTGTGGGAGAGGGAAGGTGGGTGCGGGGAGGGTGGCTGAGGCCCAGGGGAGGGCGTGGTGTGTCCAGAGCCCACAGAGTAGTCTGGCCAAAGCCCGACTGTGGCCTGGCAGGGCAGGGAAGGTTGGGCAGGGCCCCCGGGGCGCATGGGACAAGGCCAGGGGAGCCCCAGAGAGTTGCACTGGAGACTGGCGGGCAGAGGGACGGCCGGGCTGGGTGGGGCTGGGGCACAGGAGAGGTGGCCGGGGGGCCGGAGGCAGATTGAGGAGGATTAGTGGGGCTGGCACCTGGCTCCTAGGGGAGCCTTGAGGGCGGGGCAGGGAGAGCTGGAGTGTTGGGAGGTGTGTGGGGTGTGCCTGGGAGGTGGCTGTCAAGCCCGAGGGTCTGAGGCGGGGATGTGTCCAGGCTGGAAGATGCTCCCAGAAGCCCCTCGGGACTCCTCCTTGGCAAAGAGCCCAGCTGCCCAGCCCGCCCTCCTCGGCCAGCAGAGCTGGGACTGCCCGGCACCCTTCAGTGGGGACCAGGGTCAGCGGCCCCTGTACCGCGTCCCCTGTGCCCCTTCCAGACCTGTCCCCCAGGGAGGTCTGGTGCCCAGCAGAGAGGGTGCCCAACATGGCCCTCGGGCCTCAGGGATTCTCTTCCTGAGACGGGGGGTCCCTGTGGCCCCACTGGGCCTGTGTGTCAGGCAGGTGAGGTGGCTGCTGGCCTGTGCACAGGTCAGGCGTGGGGGGAGGGGAGCCCCCAGCCCATCAGGGAGCTCCGGTCCCCCAGCTTCCAGGCTGGACTCTGAGGCAGGAACCATGCCCCTCGGGGCTACTGAGAGGGCAGTTAAGCAGCCCCCACCCCGCGGCGGGTCCTGGCGGACAGCACCTGCCCCTCCCCCACTGCCCTACGCTGGGCCAGGGACCAGCAGGAGGGGCTGGTGTGGGGTCACCGTAAAGGTGGTTGAGTGCTGGGGGGGCCTGTGGCCAAGGCCTTCAGGGACGGGCTGGGAGGGCCAATAGAGGAGGTGGTGTCTGGCATCCCCCTCCGGCCTGGTCCCCTCGCAGCTGATCCCCCCGACCGTGTGGGGCAGAGGCTGCTGGAGCAGCCGGGAGCCGTTCAGCCGTGGGTGCCAACTTTGGAAGAGGAATTTGGACCGGGTTGGGGGTGGGGGCTGGGGTCTCCAGGGGAGACCCACCCTGTTGCTCTGGCCAGCAGGTGAGTGGGCGCCAGGATCAGACCCAGGGAGGGCACCTGGGGCGGGCTGAGCCTCCCACCTGCGTTTCTCAGGAATGGTGTGGGCTGTGCAGGTGGAGGTGGCTCAAGGATGGCCACCCCAGGACCCTGCTCTCCCCTGCAAATCGTCCCTGGCCCCCACCCACTTCCTGGGGGGTCCTGGCAGGATGAGGCGTGGCCCTACCCCCTTACCCTTCTCCCTCCTCTCTCCCTCCACTGTGGTACCCGTGGTCCCGGCTGCCGTATCCTTATCATGGCTCAGGCTGGCCACCTTGAGGCTCCTGAGCACTCGCTGCTCGGGTGGCAGTGGCTGTGGAGGCCCCACAGCCAGGCTGTGGCCGGCTCAGGCCTGTGGCCACCACGAGCCCCGCCCAGCTGCAAGCCTCTCTCTGGGGCCTGCCCTGGTGCCTCTGCCCAGGCCTCGCCAAGCTGGGCGACCATGGACGGGGCGGGGGGGGACCAGAGCCACCCCCTGGCCCCTGCGGTGTCTCCGAGGGAGGAGGGAGGTCCTGTCCTGGGGACTTCTAGACCTTGGGAGGGGTACTGGGGCCTCCCCCCAAAGCTGGTTATTTCAGGCTGGTGCTGGGGGCAGGCGGGTGGAGAGCGTCAGAGGGAAGTGGGACTCGGCAGTGGCGGCAGGTGCCAGGGAGGCGGTGACCAGCGTGAGGGTCCTGGGGCTCTCACCTGTCCAACTGGGAAGCCCCCTGGGACCCGGGGGGATGTTCAGGTCCTGGGCCACCCTTCTGTGGGTCCAGGGCCGTCCTGTCCCTGGGGGTGGGGAGTGACCCTGTGGGCTCATCGTCCCTGGTGTGCTCTGGAGGTTGACCCGGTGTCTTGCTGGGCACTGACTGGACGGTCCCCAGGTGGCTGTGTGGGTCACACCCTGGGTCACCCACTGCCATCTGGGCCAGGGCCCGACGGCTTCCCTTGAGTTGGCTGGTTTGCTGGCCTTTCCTGGGGCCGGGCCCCCAGGCCTGCGGCTCCTCAGGTTGGGGGACAGGAGGGATGCAGCCACCACCCAGAACCAGCAGCCCCGGCAGCACGAGGGGATGTGTGGCGTGGGGTGGTGTGTGCGGGGGGTGCGCTGTCTGCTGAGACCTGTGCTGGCAGCGCCTGAGCAAGTAGAACGTGACCCCAGCCCTGCCCCTGTCTCCCCAAGCCCCCGTGGGAGAGTGGCAGGGGCTTGGCTGTGGCCCTGCAGTGGACAGCAAGGCCGACCATGTGGCGGGGGGGCGACTGCCCCTGGGTGGGGCCTGGGCGGCTGGTAGCCAGGAAAGAGTAGAAGCACTCAGGGTGGAAGTACCGCGTGTGCACACGTGTGCATGTGCGTGCAGCTGTGCACATGCAGGCAGGCACCAGGGACAGGCCTGCTGGGGGGCTGGGCGAGGGATGGGGAGTCCCCCCCCCCCCGAGACAGCCTCCCCACCCCCAGCCTCTCCACCCTCCCTCTGGGCCCTGCTCTGGCCCGGCTGCAGCCCTCTGGCCTTGGGACGGAGCAGCGTGTCCAGAGGACCAGAGGGTTCCCACCCTCCCACAGCTGACCCAGGAGCAGCGCCAGGGAGGGTGGGCCCAGGTGGCAGCAGAGGGTGGGGGGAAGGGCCCTGGCATCTTGGCGAATCCCTGTGGCCTGCTCTGGCATCCGGATGGGCTTCGCCAGTGCCTGCTCTGTGGGGGTGGGGGGCCCGTGGGCTGCTGTGAGGATGTGCAGGGCAGCCTCTGCCTCCTGGGCCGCGTCTCCCTGGGATGCGGTGCCTGACGGCCGGCTGTCTCCCCAGTCCCGCAGTGTGGACAAGCAGCATGCTGTCATCAACTACGACCAGGACAGGGACGAGCACTGGGTGAAGGACCTGGGCAGCCTCAACGGGGTGAGTGTGTGCCCCTGGCCCCGCCCCTCCACAGGGCCCCACCTTTCCCTTACAGCCCCGCCCCTCAGCTATGGCTCCGCCCCCACCTGTGGCCCCACCCCCTCAGCTCCGGACCCAACCCACCCCCTCCCAGCTCTGGACGCCCCCCTCAGCTGTGGCCCCGCCCCCACCTATGGCTCCGCCCCTCAGCTATGGCCCCGCCCCCTCAGCTCTGGACCCACCCGGTCAGCTATGGCCCCGCCCCCAGCTGCAGTGGGCCCCTCCCTGGGCTCCCACTGGCAGGGTCTCAGGACTGCAGGGCTGAGGAGTGGGCCCCTCAGGCAGGTAGGGGAAGCGCTGGGCTGGGAAACGGGGCTCCTGAGATGAAGGGTCGTGCTGGGGTACCCATGTGGGCCCGGGGGGCACGTGACCCTCCCTTATGTGAGTTGAGGGCGGCAGGGGCTGGGAGGTGACCAGGGTGGAGGCCCTGACTGCAGGAGCAGGACGGGAGGGCGCTCCTGGGGGCGCGTGGGTCTGTCTGTCCTGGAGGGACCTGTCGGGGCGTCCTGTCTCTGAGTGTGGTGGACACGTCCTACCCCGGGACGCCGTTTCAGGAAACAAAACTACCCCCTCCGTCCTGCCTGGGCCCGTGCAGTCCTGAGCTGGGGTCCCCATGGCAGCCTCCACGGCGTGAGCGCTGTGGCCAGCGCTGGGCACCACCCCAGAAACCCCTCAAGGTGCTCCAGCCCTGGGGGCTCAGGCCTGCCCGTCAGAGAAGCAGCCCTGCTCACACCGGGCTGCAGTGGGACCCCCTCTGCCTGCGTGGGCCGCGCCACCCAGGCGGGCTTCAGGAGGGTCTCGGGGGGCTGCTGGCCCTGGGCACGTGGTGCCAGCCTGGTCCCGCAGGGCTGGCTCCCTCAGGGGCCTGTGACATCACAGCGCTGGCCAGAAGGGTCCGCAGAGCCTCGGCAGCTGTCCCCATACCAGGGCCACGCTGGGCTGCTGTCTGTACCCTTGCCCGGAGCCCGTGGCCTGCTGCTGTGCAGACAGCACCTGCAGAGAAGGTGTTTCTTGGAGGGCTCCACTTCACAAAGGTGCTCACAGGGTTCTGTTCCCGAGGGGCCACGCCAGAGTCCCTGTGTCACTGAGGAAGGCCATGCAGTGGCTGTCTGCCCTGTGGTCCCTGTGGGGCTTGGGGCTGGGCACACGTGTGCCGGCCGGGCGGGTGCCCAGAGCCGTGCAGGGGCTGGGGCTGGGGCTGGGCCCAGTGCTGCTGGGCCGTCCACTTCTTGTGGACTCCAGAGACTGGGCGCCCTCCCCACCCCCCGCTGGCTCAGCTTCCTGCCTCCGGTCTCCTCCGCAGACATTTGTGAATGACATGCGCATCCCGGACCAGAAGTATGTCACACTGAAACTCAATGATGTCATCCGCTTCGGCTATGATATCCTTCCCCGAGCGCCACCTCCTCTGGGCTCCTCCTTCAGTCCCCAAGGTGGCAGCCAACCTGTTATCCTGGGAGCAGGGCTGGGGCCCTGGCTGACTCAGAGGCTGGGCTCTGCCTGCCCGTGGAGGCCCCAGAGCTGCAGCCCCTGCAGCCCCCCGGCTGGGGCCCTGGCCACAGGCACGTGCCAGGGCCTGGGAACAATGACCACTCCCTGGAACCCAGGGTCCTGGCATGATCTTGGGTGCACAGCTGCCATGGGGCGTGCACCCCAGCGCTGGCCTCTGGGTGCCAGGCACGTGTCCTTTGCCCTCTCTGCTCTGTGTTCTCCTTAACACGTGGCCACATTCCAACATGTATGTGCTGGAGCGTGTACAGCACCGTGTCCCTGAGGAGGCGCTCAAGGTTGGTGCCGGCCAGGCCCCAGGGCCACAGTCCTGCCCTCTTGGTGTTCCCACTGCCGTCTCCCCGGCAAACCCCAGGCCTCTCAGGGCGCCCTGTCTCTGCCGTGGGTGCCGTGAATCAGGCCAGCCTGGCCTGCCCTGCCAGACGGCCCAGTCTGGAGGTGGAGAAGGTGGTCCGTCCCCCAGCTGATGCCTGGCAGATGGGGGTGCACAGGGGCCGCAGCAGCACCCAGGGGCTCTGGGGGGGATGGGGAGAGGAGAGCTGAGTGGCTTTGTCAGCCAGGTGGCTCGTCAGGGTGTGCAGGGTGGCCAGGGCACAGGAGGAGGCTGCTGGGGGGAGGTGGAAGGCAGGAGCCCCGTCGGGAGCCAGGTGCGTCCCTGGGGGTGAGGAGGGCATGGAACCCGATGCCTGGTGGCCCTGGGCCCCCAGCGTCTTGGCGAGGGCACCATGGTGGTGGCCGGAGCAGGCAGGAGGGACGTGTGGAGCTGGAGCGGCCGCCTGCATGGCCGGCGTTCTTGGAGTACCCTTTCCCCAGGGGCTGGAGGGACACACGAGGCCAGAGCCCCCACTCAGAGCTGGAGGGTCCTGGGCTGGGAGCTGGGCAGGTGGGGGTGTCTCCTGTCCCCTCGCTTGCCTGTGTGGGAGTCACAGAGCGCAGTTTCAGGGGACTCAGAGCTTTGCCAGGAGCCCTGTGCGGGGAGGACCGTGCTTAGCCCAGCTCCCCAGATGAATTCCAGGCAGCGCAGGGTCCCCCGGCTGGTGAGGGGCCCCGTCTGTCTGATGTGCCCCCACGTGGGCCTCCCCAGCCCAGCAAGCCCCAGCTCCCTCCTGGAGGCTGTGTGGTCCTGAGGGCCCCCACCCCGGGCCTCGTTGTAGACCCCAAGCTACGTGGCCCGGGCAGGCCTCAGGCCCTGTCCCCGTCCACCCTTTGGGGTTTTGAGACTGCGGGACCCGTGAAGGGGAGGCCGGGCTGCCCGGAGTGGGGGTCTCCTTGCGTCTGGCGCCCCATCCCTCACCCTGCCGGCCTGCCCGCAGCACGAGAAGTACACCAGCCAGCTGCAGGTGAGCCTCAAGGGCTCGGCGTCCACGAGGGGCGAGGCGCTGCCCGAGCACACGCCCTACTGCGAGTCCCTGAACCCCAGGCCAGACAAGGGGGACCGGAGACCAGCAGCAGGTAGGCCCTGAGCACGGTCAGGGGCGAGCACAGAGGGCACCCCCAGGCCCTGCCTGGCCCCACAGCTGCCTCTGCCCCTACACCCACCTTCCCCGCTTGGCACCTGCACCACCAGGGTCCACACTCACTCTGGCCTCACACCTCCTGGGCTCCAGCACCCACAGCAGCCATAGCACAAGCCTGCTCATGTGTGGGCGCACCTTCCTGTGCATGCCCGCACCCCTCACCCCTGGACATACCACCCATGCATGCCTGCACCCCTCACCCCTGTGCATACCTTCCTGTGCATGCCCGCACCCCTCACCCCTGGACAGACCACCCATGCATGCCTGCACCCCTCACCCCTGTGCATACCTTCCTGTGCATGCCCGCACCCCTCACCCCTGGACAGACCACCCATGCATGCCTGCACCCCTCACCCCTGTGCACACCTTCCTGTGCATGCCCGCACCCCTCACCCCTGGACATACCACCCATGCATGCCTGCACCCCTCACCCCTGTGCACACCTTCCCATGCACCCTGCACCCCTCACCCCTGGACAGACCACCCATGCATGCCTGCACCCCTCACCCCTGTGCACACCTTCTCATGCACCCTGCACCCCTCACCCCTGGACATACCACCCATGCATGCCTGCACCCCTCACTCCTGTGCACACCTTCCTGTGCATGCCCGCACCCCTCACCCCTGGACATACCACCCATGCATGCCTGCACCCCTCACCCCTGTGCACACCTTCTCATGCATCCTGCACCCCTCACCCCTGGACATACCACCCATGCATGCCTGCACCCCTCACCCCTGTGCACACCTTCCTGTGCATGCCCGCACCCCTCACCCCTGGACATACCACCCATGCATGCCTGCACCCCTCACCCCTGTGCACACCTTCCCATGCACCCTGCACTCCTCACTCCTGGACAGACCACCCATGCATGCCTGCACCCCTCACCCCTGTGCACACCTTCTCATGCACCCTGCACCCCTCACTCCTGGACAGACCACCCATGCATGCCTGCACCCCTCACCCCTGTGCATACCTTCCTGTGCATGCCCGCACCCCTCACCCCTGGACATACCACCCATGCATGCCTGCACCCCTCACCCCTGTGCACACCTTCCCATGCACCCTGCACCCCTCACCCCTGGACATACCACCCATGCATGCCTGCACCCCTCACCCCTGTACACACCTTCCCATGCACCCTGCACCCCTCACTCCTGGACAGACCACCCATGCATGCCTGCACCCCTCACCCCTGTGCATACCTTCCTGTGCATGCCCGTACCCCTCACCCCTGGACAGACCACCCATGCATGCCTGCACCCCTCACCCCTGTACCCACCTTCTCATGCACCCTGCACCCCTCACTCCTGGACAGGCCACCCATGCATGCCTGCACCCCTCACCCCTGTGCACACCTTCCCATGCACCCTGCAGCCCTCACTCCTGGACAGACCACCCATGCATGCCTGCACCCCTCACCCCTGTACACACCTTCCCATGCACCCTGCACCCCTCACTCCTGGACAGACCACCCATGCATGCCTGCACCCCTCACCCCTGTGCACACCTTCCCATGCACCCTGCACCCCTCACTCCTGGACAGACCACCCATGCATGCCTGCACTCCTCACCCCTGTACACACCTTCCCATGCACCCTGCACCCCTCACTCCTGGACAGACCACTCATGCATGCCTGCACTCCTCACCCCTGTACACACCTTCCCATGCACCCTGCACCCCTCACTCCTGGACAGACCACCCATGCATGCCTGCACCCCTCACCCCTGTGCACACCTACCTGTGCATGTGTGCACCCCTCCTATACATATGTACCCCTGCTCACCTACACCTGTCACCCCTGTGCACATCTACCTGTGCATGTGTGCACCCCTCACTTCTGTGCATACCTACCTGTGCATACCTGCACCCTTCATCCCTGTGCAAACCTTCCTGTGCACACTCATACCCCAATCCCTCTACACACCTACCCATGGACGCCTGCACCCCTCAATTCTGTGCACACCTTGACCCGTGTTCACCTGCACCCCTCACCCCTGTACACACGTACTTGTGCATGCCCGCACCCCTACGGGTGGGTGGGTGTTTGAGGAGACCTGATTTGTGCCCTTTGGCCGCTGGTGCTCGGCAAGGGCGGAAGTCTGGTCGGAAGGCGGCTGCTCTGCAGGTCTGGGTGGCTCCCAGGGGCGAGTGCCTGGCCAGGTGTGGAGGGGGACAAGGTGCAGTACGCAAGCCCAAGACCCCAGCACGTGACTTGAATTCTGGATAAGAGGAGGTGTCTAGGGATCAGGCTCTCTGCTCCCATCTCTGTCCAGGGAAGGTCACCCGCCACCCCCAGCTTCGGCCCCATGTCTGCTGTTCCCACGGGCAGCGCGTGTCCACCCTGTGCAGCCACGCGGCTGCTGCCATCTGGTTGGGATGCAGATCCACCCAGAGCGGGACTCCGCCAAGGACTGGGAAGCTTTCCAGAAAGTCACCTGAGCTCCCCAGAGTACCTGTTGGTGTCCAGGCCGTAAGACACAGCTGGTGACGGCCGCTGGGAGCTGTCCCGAGGTTATGGCAGGTGCGGCCAGCAGGCCAGGCTGGCTCTTTGGCCTCAGCAGAGCAGCAGAGCATGTTGGGGGCAGAAGAGGGGTGCAGAGCGACAGCAACTGCGAGAGGCTGCCCAGGAGCAGACACCCCACCTCAGCAGCACCTGGTGTGGCACTGGGTCAGGAATGAGGTCCTCGGCGAGGTGGGGGGGGCATGCAGGACACATCTTGGGAGTCCTGTGTCCCACGTGGCATAGTGCACACATGCCGCCTGGCCGGAGACCGGGCCAGACCCTGGTGGTGTGTGCAGCTGGGAGCCACAGCTGGCCACGACTCAGCTGCCCCCAGGGCTCTGGCTGGGACAGAGTGAACTCAGGCGGGGAGGGAGCTGTGGGCATCAGAGCCTGCACTGACCCGAGGACACTGGACACCGCCCCTTCCACTATTGCCATCTGGAAGCTGCTGGGCTTCCAGCTTCTCGCCAGGGCTGGAAACTGGATTTCACGTGAAATATGATTTTTTTTTTTTTTTTTCTGAGACACAGTCTCGCTCTGTTGCCCAGGCTAGAGTGCCGTGGCATCAGCCTAGCTCACAGCAACCTCAAACTCCTGGTCTCAAGCGATCCTCCTGCCTCAGCCTCCCGAGCAGCTGGGACTACAGGCATGTGCCACCATGCCCGGCTAATTTTTTTCTCTATATATTTTTAGCTGTCCAGATCATTTCTTTCTATTTTTTAGTAGAGACAGGGTCTCCCTCTTGCTCAGGCTGGTCTCAAACTCCTGATTGCGAGCGATCCTCCCACCTCGGCCTCCCAGAGTGCTGGGATGACAGGCGTGAGCCATTGCGCCCGGCCTGATTTTTAACTTCTGTTCAATGATTCAAACATCAAAAACCAAATGCCACGTGAGCCACCCAGATTGCAGTTGCCCTCAGCCCCCCGGGCCACCCATTTGTGACCTGAATCATTTACAGCCTTGGGAGTGAGGGGTGTTGGACCCAGGTGTGAGCTCCACTGGCCTCCTGCCCCTCTGTTGGGCAGGCTCTGGGGGCAGAGGGCAGGGCGGGGCTAAAAGGATTTCCCACCCCAGGCTGGGGCTGCCAAGACCCCCCAGGGATGACCCTCCCCGGCACGGCCACCCCAGGGAGGCCCAGGCAGGTGAGCGTCTGTGGCACTCAGGGCAGTTGTCGTTTCTCACAGATCTGGAAACAGGCCTCAGCACTGTCTGCAGCTGGTGGGGTCCTGGGCTGCTGCAGGTCTGAGCCGGGAGGTGACACCCGGGCTGCCCCAGAACCGGCCTCTCCTGAGCTCCAGGTGTCTCCTCCCGTCCACCTTGGGGGTCATGGTGACCTGGGGTCTGAACTCTCTCCCTCCGCAGACGCAGCAGCTTACCGCACGCCCCTGTACGGGCAGCCGTCCTGGTGGGGCGAGGACGATGGCAGCACCCCGCCTGGGGACCCGCGCCAGGAGGAGCCCTGCCCAGGTAGGTCTCGGAGCCCAGGTTCGTGAGACCCCCGGGGTTCCCAGAGGGCGGTGCGTGGGCGAGGGGATGGCCTGGCCTTTGAGGCGCCCGCTGCAGGGGAGATGGAGCCCTCGTCCCCCTTGGGTGGGGGTCCTGGCGGAGGAGGGTGGTGCAGGGTGGCTGCCTGGGCCCGGTCTGAGGACGTCTCCCATCGCCAGAACGTCCCAAGGAGCCGGCACAGCAGGACGGGGAGCTGGACGGGCTCCGCGCCCCCGTGGAGCCCCAGGGCTACTCGTTCAGGCGGGAGTCCAGCTACTTCGAGATTCCCATGCAGGGGGCCCCACAGCCCCCCGCGGTGCCGGTACACGAGGCGCCCACTAAGGACGTGGAGGCGGGTGCGGGCGGGACGGCCCCCGTGGTGCAGAGCCACGCCTCCTTCACCATCGAGTTTGACGACTGCAGCCCCGGCAAGGTGAAGATCAAAGACCACATCACCAAGTTCTCCCTGCGCCAGCGGCGGCCCGTGGGCAGGGAGGCCACGCCTGTCGAGGTGGTCTCGGCTGAGACCAAGGTGGCCGACTGGCTGGTGCAGAATGACCCGAGCTTGCTGCGCCGGGCAGGCCCAGGGGATGACCGCCACAGCACCAAGAGCGACCTGCCCATCCACACCCGCACCCTGAAGGGTGAGTGCCTGGCTGGCCGCGGTGCTCGTTCCGGAGCGGGCAGGTGACCGGACGCCAGCCGTGTCTTGGTTAACTGCCCTGGAGCCGCCTGCCTCGTCGGGGTGCATCCAGCGTCTTTCCATGGCACATCTCTGCCGCGTGTGCCGGGCTTTCCGCGGTGTGGGGTGCTCTGTCCCCAGCGGGCGTGGGGCGACAAGGCTGCCCGAGGGTGATCGCTGTTAGCCGAGGTCTGCCCTCTCTCCCAGGCCACAAGCACGAGGACGGCACGCAGAGCGACTCAGAGGACCCCCTGGCCAAGGCAGCCGTGGCAGCTGGGGCGCCCTCGGAGTCTGGCGGGGAACAGGTGCGGCTGCAGAGGCAGATCAAACGGGACCCCCAGGAGCTGCTGCACAACCAGCAGGCCTTCGTCATCGAGTTCTTCGACGAGGACACGCCCCGCAAGAAGCGCTCCCAGTCCTTCACGCACGCCCCACCCGGGGACCCCAAGGCCGACAAGCGCCGGGGCCCTGGGCCCGCCGACAGGGACCGCACGGGCACTCCCGCCCCAGCCCGGGCAGCAGGCGGTAGCGCAGGCCCGCAGAGGGCCAGCTCGCTCAAACGGGAGAAGACGGAGGAGCGGCTGGCCAGCCCCTCGCCCGCCGCCCGGGCGCCTGCCCGCCCCTTCGGCAGCGTGGGGCGCCGCTCTCGCCTGGCCCAGGATTTCATGGCCCAGTGTGCCCGGGAGAGCTCCCCGGCCGCCCGGCCCAGCCCTGAGAAGGCGCCTCCAGCACCACCCGCCCCGCTGACGCCCCGCGGTGCCAGCCCCGTGGCCCCTTCAACCCCACCGCCCCCCGCCGCCGACCCCCAGCTGACCAAGGCACGCAAACAGGAGGAGGACGACAGCCTCAGTGACGCGGGGACCTACACCATCGAGACAGAGGCGCAGGACAAGGAGGTGGAGGAGGCCCGGAAGATGATCGACCAGGTGCCGGGCGGGGGCCGCAGGGCACTCTAGGGCTGCTGTGACGTCAGGGCCCAGACGATGGCTGCTGTGGCCCAGGTCTGGCTCCTGCGCCCGGTCCGGCTGGGCGGGAGAGGCCAGGGGGCCCGGCGTGCAGGCTGGGGTGCAGGCCCTGCCTCCGCCTTCCCAGGGCTGGGCCTGTGTTCCCAGTGACGTGCTCAGCCAGACAGCCAGGCTGTTGTCCCCAGCCCTCTTGGTGGCTGTGGGAGGGCCTCTGTCTGAGTAGCGGGTGGAGAGTTCAGTCCCTCTGACCCCAGTGCCTGGGGCCATCTCTCCCTGGCAGGTCTTTGGGGTACTGGAGTCCCCCGAACTCTGCAGGGCATCTTCGGCCACCTTCCGCCCAGTCATCAGAGGGGACAGAGATGAGTCTGGCGACGGGGCGGTGGCCCAGCGGGTGGCACTGCTGCAGGAGTTTGCCTCCCGGCCACTGGGTGTGGCCCCCCAGGTGGAGCTCCAGGTACAGGCCCGATGGCTGCCCCAGGCAGGGCCAGGGTCGGAAGGGGGCAGCGTCCGGGCAGGGCCTGAGGTCAGCGGGCCCGGGTGAGGCTGGGCTGGCCCTTCCCCCGAGGGGCGGGCTCACCTGGCAGGCAAGGAGGGTTTGGGGCCCGTGTCAGGCCTGAAGCTGAGTTGGTTCAACTGCCCCATACACTGGCCCAGTGGAGTCCAGGGGTCAGGGGGGCCCCGGCCGCTGACCTGGACTGAGCCGTGATACGCGGAACTGCGCTTGGTGCCCCTGTGGCAGAGCTGGCCCCAGCAGGGGGTCACGTGGGGGCACGCGGGCCCAGGAGGCTGACAGGGACCCCCTGGCTGCCTCTGGGGGGACACGTGCACCAGGCCCCGGGTGGTGTGGGTGTGGCCGGTGTCAGGGCGGGCTGCCCTTGGCGCCCTCCTGCTGCCTGTACCTCCCTGTGACCCCTGCTGTGGAAACGCTCCCGCCCTCTTCCCTGCAGGGCCTCCAGGTGCCACCAGGCTCGCCGGGGGCTCAGAAGTGGGTGTCCCGCTGGGCCAGCCTGGCTGACGGCTACTCAGAGCCGGGCCTCCCAGGTAAGCGGCTCAGTGCTGTTGCGGAGGGTCGGGCTGGCCAGGGTGGCCTGGGCTGCTGGCCACGGACCCGTGCCCGGGGGGGACAGTCGGGGCTCCCGCGTGCCGAGGCCTGCGCCCCTGACTGGGCTTCCTTGTGCTTCGCAGACGACAGCTTGGGGCGCAGAGCCGGGGAGCCCGAGGGGGCCCTGCCTGTGCGCACACGCCGACGACTCCCTCAGCTGCCCAGTGACAGGGCCGGCAGCCCCGCGGGCCCCGAGGCCACCAGGAGGAGTGGGCCCGGGCCCCCAGAGCCGGGCGTCGAGCAGGCACGCCACCTCGTGGGCCAGGAGGACTTGGACCCCGACAGCCTCAGTGACGCCAGCGGGTCGGACGGAGGCCGCGGGCCCGAGCCAGGGACAGAGCCCCAGGCGAGACAGCGGAGCCCCCAGGAGGGGCCAGTGTGGAGCAGGGGGCAGCGCTCGCCAAGGACCCCCGGGGAGCTGGCCCCCACCTCTTTCTTCATTGGGGACCAGAACGGGGAGCTTGCTGTCCCCAGGAAAGCGCGTGTGGCCGCGGGGGAGGCGGAGGGCCCAGGGCGGGCGGCCCAGCCCAGCACCCCTGTCTGCGGCAGCGCCAGCGGGCGGATGCTCGTCCAGCTGCAGCCTGGCCGGGCCCCCGAGCCCCACGGCCCCGGCCCGGCCCCACCCACGGAGGCCCTGGCCTTTGCCCGGCAAGAGAGCTTCACCAAGGAGCCAGCCAGCGGCCCCCCAGCGCCCGGCAAGCCCCCCCACATCGCTAGCCACCCCCTCCTGCAGGACCTGGCAGCAGCCCGGGCCTCACGCGCGGACCTCCACGCCCAGGACACCCACCTGATCCTGAAGGAGACCGAGACGGCCCTGGCGGCCCTGGAGGCCCGGCTGCTCTCCAGGTCTGCGGACGCGGAGCGCGAGGAGGGCAGCACCCCCCGGCCGCCAGACTCCCTGTCCGGGGACTCGGACGTGGACACGGGCAGCACAGCCAGCCTGCTCAGCGGCAGGAATGGGCCAAGCCCGACGACCCCTCACACCCTGGGTCCACCGAAGAAGACGCCGTCCCCGCCAGCAGCACAGGACGCGGGAGGTGCCGTCCTGGGTGGCACCCGAGAGCGGCTCTCAGAGAAGCAGCATCGCCCGCTGGGCCAGGCAGACACGGCCCGCGGAGAGCTGGTGCGGCGCCCGTCCGTGCGGCGCGGCCGTGGGCCCCGGGGGTCCCTGGACTGGCCCGAAGAGGAGCGTGGCTGTGGGCCCACCCCCCCACCGAGCTCGGACGCGGTTGCCTCCAACCACGAAACCTCCGAGTCCACCGGGGCAGGGCGGCCAGGGCCTCGCCGGAAACCTGTGGCGCCCCCGCCGTCCCCAGCTGCCCGCGAGGAGCAGGGCCGCAGCTCAGCGGGCACCCAGAAGGGGCAGCAGGCCCTGACCCGCTCCAACAGCCTGTCCACCCCGCGGCCCACGCGGGCCTCCCGGCTCAGGCGGGCCCGGCTGGGGGACGCCTCAGACACCGAGGCCGCGGACGGTGAGCGGGGTGCTCCAGCCACCCCGGAGCCGGCAGGCCGGCCAGCCGCTGAGCAGACCAAGAAGCTGTCGCGGTTGGACATCCTGGCCATGCCCCGGAAGCGGGCTGGCTCCTTCACGGGGCCCAGCGACCCTGAGGCAGCCCCTGCCCGCTCCAGCTTCTCCGGCCGCAGCGTCGAGTTGTACTGTGCCAGCCGCAAGCCCACCATGGCCGAAGCTCGGGCCGCTGCCAGGAGGGCCGCTGCCACGGCCTCCACCACGGGCCCCCGCCAGCCCTTCAGCAGAGCCCGCTCGGGCAGCGCCAGATACGCCTCCAGTGAGTGCCAGGGGTGGGGGGGAGGCCAGGGCCGAGGGGGGGCTGCCGTGGGTCTGGGGGGCTCCTGGGTGCCCGCTGTGGCCCGAGCCCCAGCACGAGAGGAGCCCCTATTCCCACAGCCGGGGTGGGCGTGTCAGCACGCTCACACGCTCACACACGTATGTGCACGGGCAGGGCTTGCAGTCCCCTCGTGTGGGCAGAAGACCTAGACCGTCGCCAGCACAGAGGGCTCCTTCCGTCCCTCGGGGGGCAAGGGGCCCTCAAGTCCGGGCGGGCCCTGCCACTCTTCCTGTGCGCTAGGCTGGGACCCCGGTGGCTTGGGGGACACACGTGGAGCTCCGCACCATCTGCTGTGGGGCCCAGGGACTCGGGGATGGCTGTCCCATGGCCCTCTGTCCCCTCCCAGTGACCGTGCAGCTCAGCGAAGGGTGCCCGGGACACCTGTGCCCCGTGGTGGGAGCCGCACTGCTCTAACCCCCTCAGCCCACAGACCCCGCGGCGGGGAGGCCTGTGTCGGGCCCCCCACGAGCAGAGCCCCCACTCTGCCACCCTAAGGGGCGTGTGCACAGGGAGGGGCACGGGCTGTTGGGGCTGCCGGAGCTGCCTCCCACCTGGGCGGCTGGACGTCTCCGTCTATGCGGCTGGGCTCCCCGCCGAGGGAGACGCGAGTGGGTTGGTTTCAGGCCGAGGTGCTGCTGGCGCAGCTCCTGCCTCTGGCCTGCGTGCCTCCACCTCCCTGCTCCCCTGCGCCCCGCATCTCCCGGCACTCCCAGCCCTGCACAGGGTCGAAGGCTGAGGTGGGGTCTGTGGTGAGGGCTGAGGATGGCCATGGGTGGAGGACCGGCCCTGCTTGGGCCGTGCACGCTGGTGCTGCACTGCCTGAGCGCCGTCCGGGCGGGTTCGCCGCTGCTTGGGGCTGCAGGGGTGGGCGAGGGCTCCAGGGCTCTGCCCAGGGCGCCCTTGAGGCGTGGGGCTGGGGGCTGCTAGGGCTGTCCTCACCCGCTGGGGCTGCAGCTGGCTGAGGGCGAGACAGGTTTCTGCTGTCTGCCAGGCACCGCCCCCCTGTCACTCAGGTCGGGCGCAGACCCAGCCCAGGGACTCTGCCGCTGGCCTGGGAGCCCAGGCTGCTCCTCGCACCTGCCTCTGGGCTGGCGGGGGGCTCTCGGCCCTGCAAGCTCAGCAGCTGTCGGTGCTTCAGCTAAAGGGCTTCTGGGTGCAGGGGTGCCAGCCATGATGCCCCCAAGTCCTGCAGCGCTGGGCCCTCACCCAGAGGGACCCTGGGGTCACCACGGGGCGCTGAGCGCTGCTTTGTTCTGTTCTTGCTTCTGAAACCAATTCATTTACCCAAGACACACGCCGCCGGCAGCAGGGCTCGGATTACACGTCCACCTCCGAGGAGGAGTACGGCTCCCACCACGGCTCCCCCAAACACACACGCTCCCATGCCCCAACAGCCACGCAGCCCCCGCGGGCTGGCAGCTCCAGCCGGGCACGGTCCCGGGCCCCCGCCCCCCGGGACACAGATGACGAGGAGGAGGCTGACCACTATGGTTTCATCGTGCAGACGGCAGAGATCGCGGAGATTGCAAGGTGAGCGACAGGTTCGCCGTCTGTCTGCTGGTTGGCGCCTCTTGGCTGAGAGTACCACAAGGGCAGGGACCAGGCTGGGAGCTCTTCTCTTGTTCCCAGACAGGCGTGGTGAATGTCTGCTGGGTAGGTGGGTGGGCAGATGGCTGAGCGGATAGAAGCACAGATGGATGAGTGGATGAGTGGGTGGGTGGATGGATGGGTGGTTGAGCGGATGGTTGGGTTGGCAGATGGATGGGTGGGTGAGTGGATGGTGGGGTGGGTGTGTGGGTGGGTGGATGGGTTCATGGATAGGTGGGTGGGTGGATGGATGGGTGGGTGAGTGGATGGATGGGTGGGTGAGTGGATGGTTGGGGGGGTGGATGGGTGCATGGATAGGTGGGTGGGTGGGTGGATGGGTGGGTGGGTGGATGGTGGGGTGGGTGGATGGATGGGTGGGTGAGTGGATGGTGGGGTGGGTGGGTGTGCGGATGGGTGGGTGAGTGGATGGATGGGTGGATGGTGGGGTGGATGCGTGGGTAGGTGGATGGATGGGTGGGCGAGTCAGTAGATGGGTGGCTGGGTGGATGGACGAGTAGATGTTGGGGTGGAGTGGGTGTGTGGATGGGTAGGTGAGTGGATGGTGGGGTGGGTGAGTGGATGGTGGGGTGGGTGTGTGGATGGGTGAGTGTGTGGATGTGTGGGTGAGTGGATGGGGTGTGTGTGTGGATGGGTGGGTGAGTGGATGGTGGGGTAGGTGAGTGGATGTGTGGGTGAGTGGATGGTGGGGTGGGTGTGTGGATGGGTGAGTGAGTGGATGGTGGAGTGGGTGAGTGGATGGATGAGTGAGTGGATGGATGGGTGAGTGGATGGTGGGGTGGGTGGGTGAGTGGATGGTGGAGTGGGTGAGTGGATGGATGAGTGAGTGGATGGTAGGGTGGGTGGGTGTTTGGATGGGTGGGTGAGTGAGTAGATGGATGGGTGAGTGGATGGATGGGTGAGTGGATGGCTGACGGGGTGGGTGGTAGGTTGATGGTGGATGGATGGGTGAATGGATGGTGGGGTAGGTGAGTGGATGGGTGGCTGAGTGAGTGGATGGTGGGGTGGGTGTGTGGATGGGTGGGTGAATGGATGGTGGGGTGGGTGTGTGGATGGGTGGGTGAGTGGATGGTGGAGTGGGTGAGTGGATGGATGAGTGAGTGGATGGATGGGTGAGTGAATGGATGGGTGAGTGAATGGTGGAGTGGGTGAGTGGATGGATGAGTGAGTGGATGGTGGGGTGGGTGGGTGGGTGAGTGGATAGGTGGGTGAGTGGATGGTGGGGTGGGTGTGGATGGGTGGGTGAGTGGATGGTGGGGTGGGTGTGTGGATGGGTGGGTGAGTGGATGGTGGAGTGGGTGAGTGGATGGATGAGTGAGTGGATGGATGGGTGAGTGAATGGTGGAGTGGGTGAGTGGATGGATGAGTGAGTGGATGGTGGGGTGGGTGGGTGAGTGGATAGGTGGGTGAGTGGATGGATGGGTGAGTGGATGGTGGGGTGGGTGTGTGGATGGGTGGGTGAGTGGATGGTGGAGTGGGTGAGTGGATGGATGAGTGAGTGGATGGTGGGGTGGGTGGGTGTGTGGATGGGTGGGTGAGTGGATGGATGAGTGAGTGGATGGTGGGGTGGGTGGGTGAGTGGATGGATGAGTGAGTGGATGGATGGGTGAGTGGATGGCTGACTGGGTGGGTGGTAGGTTGATGGTGGATGGATGGGTGAACTCTCTCATTCAGCAGAGGGGTCATCTCAGGCCAGGTGCTGGGGAGGGTGGTGGAGGGATGAGTGGGGGGCTCAGGGACAGGAGAGGATCCAGGGCCTGAGTGGACAGCTAGTGTCTGCTGTTGAGGGTGCTGAGCCTGAAGCCCCTGAGGTGCCCGGGAGCAGGTGGTCAGAAGCAGGTGGTCTCAAGAGAGTGGCCCAAGCAGGGGCAGAGGCACCGGCAATGTCAGCATGAAGGCGGCACCTGAGGTCATGGGAGGCGTGCGGTTGGCGGGGAGGGGCCAGGGACGGAGCTCTTGGGACGCCTGAGGTACGAGGTGGGGGCAGCCGCCTGTGCAGCTCACAGGCAGGAGCCTCTGCAGCCAAGAAGGCAGGCTCGGCTGGGGCCTGGCGGGCGGGAGGGGAATGGGGCGGGGCCACCCCAGGCCTCTGCGGGGCTGGGAGGACAGAGAGGAAGGGGCGCGGGAGACCCCTGTGGGTCTCTTGAGGTCTCTGCTTCCCAAAGAGGGTGAGCTGCAGCGCTCAACACGCCAGCACATGGGCAGGGGGCCGGGGCCGGGGCCGGGGCCGGGGCGGGCACTGGGGCAGGGGCACATGACAGTTTGATGTCACTCAGAAGTAGAGGGACGGGCTTCGTCATGACGTGGGAAGGGTGGGCATGGCTGGGGGCTTGGTCTGGAGTGCAAGGGCAGCCCTGGTGGCAGCACTGGGCCGTCCAGGCGGAGGGCGGCCGGGCAGCTGGACACAGGAGGGGCCCTGGGACGGCTGGCACAGCCGAGGACAGAGAGCCTCCTCTGTGGGCCCCGGGGCCGCATGGTCTGTTCCTCGGGTGAGTGCCGGTGTGGGGCTTGTCCTCCCCGAGCACTGGCAGGACCTGCTGGTTGTGGGTCTGAGGGGCTTCGGCGGGCAGGAGGATGGGCGATGAGGCTGTGGTCTCCAGCAGGGCCTCCTCGAGGGGCCACCTGGGGCTTGGGGACCCAGGCAGGAGGGCAGGGAGCTGCCCCTGTCCCCAGCCGGCCTCTGGCCTCTGTGGCTGCCCGGGCACCTGCCTGGGAGATGCCTGCTACTCTTGGCAGGGTGGAGGCCTGTCCCACCCAGGGGCGCAGCCAGAGGGGGTCCCGAGTGGCCCAGGCTGGGGGCTCAGCTCTTCCTCGGCCTCTGCCCCATGGGGAGGTCTCCAGCCTCTCTGGAGCTGGCCGATTGTGACCCTCGGGTCAGAAGCCCCAGGTTCTATTACTGTGGCCTCAGCTTACTCAGCCTCTGCCTCAGTTCCCCTGCCTACAGAGCTGGGCGCCTATGGCAGCCACACGTTCCATGGTTGAGTTGTGTCCGCGCCGTGCAGTCCATGCAGCTGTGTTGCTGGCCCTGGTGGGTGGGGAGGAGGTGTGGCCCCGGGGCCCGTGCGTGTCTGGGCATCCGCCTACCCGTCCCGTAGGCCTCTGTCCCAGCCCCTGCCAGCCCCCACGGCTGCGGGGAGCTGAGCCTCCTGGGGGCCGTGCCAGCCCCGTGCTCCTGTGCTGGCCCTGGCTGGCTGGACCTGCGCTCAGGGCGGGCTTGGGGGCGGCACTGCACGCAGGCCCCTGCCCCTAAGGGCGCTGCCTCCCAGCAGCAGCGTTGGGCCTGGGGAAGGGAGGCCCGTTGGGCTGCAGCTGCCCCAGCTCCCCGTGTGCTGGGGCCTGGCCTGAGTGCACCCCCGGGGGACCTGCCACCTTTCCTGTCCCTGCAGGCTGAGCCAGACGCTGGTAAAGGACGTGGCCATCCTGGCCCGGGAGATCCACGACGTGGCTGGGGACGGTGACTCGCTGGGCGCACCGGGGCCCGCCCGCAGCCCCTCCCTCGGCAACATGCCCAGCACCCCCGCCTCGACCATCTCTGCCCGCGAGGAGGTGAGCCCTGGGCTTCCGGAGGTCCCCATGCCGGAGCCGGCCAGGCCCCGCCACCCCCACAGTGTCCACACCTGGGGAGGCCTCGTCACCTCACTGAGCCTGGCCCCGCCCGGAGGAGTTCAGGTCAGGGTCCCCAGGCCACCCTGCACGCCACAGCAGAGGCCTCACCATGCGTCCCCAGGTCCCCTGGGTCTGCCCCCCAAGTGGGCACCCGGAGAGCCCATGGTGAGGGACCCCGAGCAGGCAGGCTGGCCCATCTGTCCGCGGCAGCCACCCCGCCAGGGGGCCGGTGCTGCCCTCCCCTCCCTCTTGCAGCTGGTGCAGCGCATCCCTGAGGCCAGCCTCAACTTCCAGAAGGTGCCACCCGGCTCGCTGAGCTCTCGGGACTTGGACCAGAACATGAACGACACCTGTGAGGACGCCCTGGCCAACAGGACGAAGCCACGGAACCGAGAGGAGGCACGGCACCCACCCCCGCACCCAGAGAGCCGGGCATCGGGCGGAGAGGGCCGCCACAGGCCATGCTGATGCCAGGCTCTTGCAGGTGATCTTCGATAACCTGATGCTGAACCCGGTGTCCCAGCTGTCACAGGCCATCCGTGAGAACACGGAGCAGCTCGCCGAGAAGATGAAGTGAGTTGGCAACCCCTGCTGGGTGGATGCGCCCAGTTCCCTCGGGCACAGATAGGAGCACATGCACGTGAGCTGGGAGCAGCCAGGCTGTTGTCCTCCTGAGGGCAGATGGCCCGTTAGGTACACGTGTGTGCACGTACGTAGCCGGGTTTTCATGCACGTGGCTCCCGGCAAGCAGACCCTGAGCTCAGGGGAGCCAGAGCCCCCCGAACCGCCCTCCCCTCCCCTCCAGCCCTGCTCGTGGGCTCGGCCCACCCCTCCCCACCCTCAGTGCCGGACGCAGACACGGCCCGTGGGGCCGCCAGCCCAGGCCCCGTGTCGGGCCTCGGTTTCCTCCTTCGGCCCAGGAGAGGGTGGCACGAGCTTCACCGTGGCAGAGGGAGGTCTGGGAGCTGTCGTGCCTCAGTTGTGTCGTCACCGTCCTCACCCCTGCTCCTGCCGCACCCCCTGCCCCACAGGATCCTCTTCCAGAACACGGGCCGAGCTTGGGAGGACCTGGAGGCCCGGATCAACTCGGAGGACGAGGTGCCCGTCCTGAAGACGTCCAACAAGGTGAGCAGCCTCCCTGGCTCTGCCCAGCCGGCGCAAGCCGCGACCCTGGCTCCTGGCCCGTCCCTGGGACGGGGTCGCCTCCCTTGGTGACCTGCTCCCCCCTCCCGCATTCCAGGAAATCAGCTGCATCCTGAAAGAATTGAGGCGGGTACAGAAGCAGCTGGAAGGTGAGTGTGGCCCGGACTGGGGCGGGGGTGGGGGAGGCCCTCGGGTGCCTGACCCTCCCCGCACCCCCCAGTGATCAACGCCATCGTGGACCCCAGTGGGAACCTGGACCTGCTCACAGGAAACCGGGGCTCTGTGGGCTCGGCCCAGCCTGGGCTCGGGAAGGGCCGCGTGGCCGCCCACAGCCCGTCCTCGCCCCCCTCGGCAGAGACCCTGCTGCCAGCCCTGCCCCTGAGGAGCTTCCCGCCGCGGGCCAACTGTGGGCCCCCCGGCCTCCCGGAACCCACCTTCCTCCCTGACGCCCAGCGGTTCCTGATCTAGGGCTCAGGACCCGGCCAGGCCAGCCTCCTGTCCAGCCCCCGGCCCCTGCCCGGCGCAGTGGTTCTCCCTGAAGACCCCCACACGTGCCATAGCCCCATGGGCAGGCGCCTCCCACGCCCGGGCCCCTCCTCAGCCCCCAGCCAGCACCCAACCACGTCCAGCCCCTGTGGCCACCCTGCCCACGCGGGCCTCTGGCCCAGCGCCTGCTGCGGCCACTGCCAAGGGCAAGCCCCCGGGGCACGCACCCGCCTCCTTTCCATCACTGTTACTTTTGTCTTTAGCTTTAAAGGAAAGAGTCGTTTGTGCCATGGCAGCAGCCCCTCCAGGGCTCACCGAAACGCCTCCCTGGTGAAGGGCCTGCCCAGCCCCTTGGGGAGGCCCCGCGCACTGGCCTGTCCCGGCCTCGTGTGCTGGGCAGGGAGGAGAGGCTGGCCACGGTCATTCAGTGCCAAATGCAGAGCTGGGGAGGGCTCGGCTGTCGCTGGGACTTTGGAGGAAGGCAGGGCACTTGCCCTGGTGGCTCCCACCTGACCCCAGGCCTGGAGCCTGGGCCAGGCCGGTGGCCCGTGGAGATGTTTGGGGCAGGGACCCCACTGCTTTAAGCCTTTGGTGCCAACACAACTGCCAAACCCATTGAGCTTAGGGTTGCCCAGTGGAACCCTAGTGAGCGTGGGCCGGGCTGGGCCAGAGCAGGGCCAGGTGCACAGGTGCACGCAGGTGGGGAGACCGTGCATCCGCGCAGTTAGCCTGGGCATTCTGAGGGGCCGCGGGGCATGTCCCAGCCAGGCACCTCGGGCCCCTTCGCTGGGCTTTTCTGGTGGGTCTGGGTGCGGGGCTGGGGCAGCCCTCTCAGGCGGAGGCGAGAGCTGGACCAAAGTGAGTGGGAAGCAGGTTGCCAGGGGCTCCCGCTCGGTGCCCAGACAGCACGGCCCCTCCGGCCTCGCCCCGCCCTCCCGTGGGCATTAAGTGGGCACCTGCAGCCTCGTGGGGGCAGGGACGGGCCCCGGAACGGTTGTGTTTTCTCAGGATCCTCTCAGCTGGGAACATGCCAGGTGGGCAGAGCGTGGCCCCTCTGCTGTGCCCCCCACGCCCGGGCGGCCGGTGTTGCTGGAGTCTCTAAGCCAAAGAGCCGGTCGGCGGCCGGGTGAGCTCCACAGCCCTCCTGCCACCTGCGAGAGCCGGGCCTGGGCAGGGCCAGCGGGGGAGGAATGTGCGGGGCCCTGTTTACACTCAGCTGGTGGGGTCCCCACGCCTGTGCCCCTGCAGCCCGCCCGGTGGTTACAGGTGTAGGTGGTGGGTGTCCCGCCCCGTCCCCAGCCCCAGAGCCTGCTGTCCACACGGAGGAGGTGCTAGTCCAGGTGGTGGCCACCCCCGCATGCCCCGCGGTCGCCCACACAGCCCGCCCTGGCACCTCGAGGCCCTCCCCCTCGCCCAGAACCTCCCCCCACACCCGCCCCTGGGCGACGTCGCACACTTTCTTTTATTCTCCAATTACTGCTCCTCCCCAGTCGCGTCCTTTCGTTCCTGCCCCGCCCGCCTCTGACTTGGGATCGGTAATTTATTTGGCTTCCCGGAGGTTTCACTGTACGTTTGTTCTCAGGTGGTCTCGTGGATGTCTTTCAGAAAATGGTTATTTTATATGATTTGTCATGGAATTTGTTCTAATAAATCATTCTTCTATCACACGGCAGCACACTGGCGTCCGTCGTGTGGGCCTCGCTTGTCCTTCCACGGTGTGTGGGGAGGGTGGGCCAGTCCCGGTGCACGGCACGGGTCCCCTGCCCTGCGGGAGGCGATGTCCCCTGTCCTGCGGGACGTCCCCAGCACGGGGCTGCCATTCCGGGGTGCGCCGCCAGGGGGCGGCCAAGGTGAAGTTTCCAGATCTTTACTCCTCGGAAAGAAACCAAGGTCTCAAAACCATCCGGCCGCACGGCGTCCGGGGCACCGTCCAGAGGGTGCCCGCGTAAAGCAGGCAGCGAGGAGGGGCGCCCCGTTTCCTGCCCGCGTGGAGTGGAGGAGCCTGCCGCGCTGTCCCCTCACGCAGGGCCCGCGTCTTCCCCGCCGCAGCCCCGCCGCCACCCCGGGCGGCCCGCGGTGACCCCGGGAGACCCCAGGAGCCGGGCGGGCCCCGCAGGCGCGTCCCACTGACCTGGAGTCCCCGCTCGCTGCCTCCGCCAGCCGGGCCCGGTAGGGTCCGCCACCCCCCGCGGGGCCTCGAGCATCTTCCTGGCTGCATCGGGTCCCTGCCCCTCCGCTCCCAGTGCCGGCTGCTGGGGAGAGGAGGTCGCCAGGGGCCCCCGTGGATCCACGCATGACGTCCGAGGCGAGCTTGCAGGGAGCAGCCGAGACAGCGAACACTGGCCCCGGCACCTCCGCCCTCCGAGCCCGCGCCGGGCCACACCCGGGCCGCACAGCCGGGCCTGGCCACCTTCACGGAGGGGGGAGGGTGGGCCGGGTTGGGAGACCCAAGCCTGGGCAGTAGACCCCTCAGTCTGTGAGTCCTCCCAAAGGGGGCGAGGCCCGGACCTCGGAAAAGCCGCCCCCAGAGCCTGGGGCTGCAGCAGGTGCAGCTGAGAGCCGGGAGGTTAGGGGACGTTGTGGCGCAGGAGGGGCAGGCAGGGCGGGGATCCAGTTTGGTGGACTCAACATTCAGGCCTTTCCCTGAGGAGGGTTTTAACCAGGGAGTGACCTTGTAGGGCTGCAGTTCCCAATTCCAGGCCCTGGCCTGTTACCCAGCTGAGGCCTGTTAGAAACGGGCCGGGCGTCACCACCTGAGCTCTGCACCACACGCCCCGCCCCCCGCCCCCGCAACGACACCCCCATCCCCAGGTCTGTGGAAAAATTGTCTTCCGTGAAACCGGCCCCTGGTGCCAGAAAGGTTGGGGACCTCTGTCGTAGGGGCTGCGTGGACAAGTGTGGACCACGCCAGGCTAGAGAGGAGGTGGGGAGGCAAGGCGGGAGCCTGGACGACGGCCCGGCCCCCAGGAGCGTGGGACAGGGCAAAGGAGGTGCCAGGTTGTGGCCCAAGTGGCCAGAGGCGGGGCAGTGGAGTGGCAGCAGGTTGTGCGGGTGACACACTTTAGGGAGCTGCCTGTGTGGCTTGGAGTTTGGGGGCGAGAGCCCTGAGGCACAGAGAGGTAGGTGGGGCGCAGAGCCCTGAGGGCACGGAGAGGTAGGTGGGGCGCAGAGCCCTGAGGGCACGGAGAGGTAGGTGGGGCGCAGAGCCCTGTGGGGCACGGTGAGGTAGGTGGGGGCGCAGAGCCCTGTGGGCGCGGAGAGGTAGGTGGGGCGCAGAGCCCTGTGGGCACGGAGAGGTAGGTGGGGGCGCAGAGCCCTGTGGGCACGGAGAGGTAGCTGGGGCGCAGAGCCCTGTGGGCACGGAGAGGTAGCTGGGGCGCAGAGCCCTGAGGGCACGGAGAGGTAGCTGGGGCGCAGAGCCCTGTGGGCGCAGAGAGGTAGGTGGGGCGCAGAGCCCTGAGGCACGGAGAGGTAGGTGGGGCGCAGAGCCCTGTGGGCGCGGAGAGGTAGGTGGGGCGCAGAGCCCTGTGGGCACGGAGAGGTAGGTGGGGCGCAGAGCCCTGAGGGCACGGAGAGGTAGGTGGGGCGCAGAGCCCTGTGGGCGCAGAGAGGTAGGTGGGGCGCAGAGCCCTGAGGGCACGGAGAGGTAGGTGGGGCGCAGAGCCCTGAGGGCACGGAGAGGTAGGTGGGGCGCAGAGCCTGCTTCGGTCTTGGGGCATTTGCAGAAACAAAGAAAAGCACACGAACGTGAATTTGTCTCCAGTTAATTTTGTTGTTGACAAATATATAAAGGTCTTTACGAAGAAGTAGCCTCCACATTTTCCATGCAAAAATTAGTGGCCTTTATTTCCAGGGAAAATTTTTTGGAAAAAAATAATCAAAGAAATAATGACCAAACATTCAAATTATGCCAGAAAAGTAAATTTTAATTCTGTTCACAATGAAATTTTAATGAGAAGGCTGTTATTATTTAGCATGAGGAAGAACTTACCGTGACCCAGGCAACCTTTGCGTCCGGCTGTGAGGCATAGGCGGCCGAGCCCGCTCACCTTCAACCGTGGGAAAACTGGCAAAATATCTGAAACAGCAGTTTTCAGACATTGGACAATAGGCGGCACAAGACCGTGACCTCCGAGAAGGAAAACAGGTGAGGGAACCTACGACGGCCACCTTACTGCTGGGCAGCCCGTGGGGCAGAGTGCGGGGGTGAGGGGCCCCACGGGAGTCTGGGGTGCTGCTGAGTGGAGGCCCAGATCAGAGGTTGGGGAGGCTGAGGCAGCTGGAATTAGCAGAGCAAAACAGTGGAGAGGAGGCTCCGCACAGAGACGGCTCCACATCGCCCCCCTCCCCGCACACATGAGAAGAAACTACACGAGGCTTGGGAAATAAGCGCAAGGCCCCTGAGGCTGAAAACGCCTTGGACTTGACACAGGCCTGGGAATGTTGTGCTCCCGCTAGCTCGAGACTTTGCTCCCCGTGAGTGGGGAGACTGGAATCCAGCAGGGTCCCCACGCCTACAGCACACAGCACACAGCGTCACCTGGGCCCATGGCCTCACCTGGGTGCACACAGCCTCACCTGGGCTCACAGCATCACCTGTGCTCACAGCAGCACCTGGGCTCACAGCCTCACCTGGGCTCACAGCATCACCTGGGCTCACAGCATCACCTGTGCTCACAGCAGCACCTGGGCTCACAGCCTCACCTGGGCTCACAGCATCAACCTGTGCACACAGCATCACCTGGGCTCACAGCATCACCTGGGCTCACAGCCTCACCTGTGCTCACAGCCTCACCTGTGCGCACAGCATCACCTGGGCTCACAGCATCACCTGGGTTCACAGCATCCACCTGGGCTCACAGCATCTCCTGGGCTCACAGCATCACCTGGGCTCACAACATCTCCTGGGCTCACAGCATCACCTGGGCTCACAGCATCTCCTGGGCTCACACAGCATCACCTGGGTACACACAGCATCACCTGTGCTCACAGCAGCACCTGGGCTCACAGCATCACCTGGGCTCACAGCATCACCTGTGCACACAGCATCACCTGGGCTCACAGCATCACCTGGGCTCACAGCCTCACCTGTGCTCACAGCCTCACCTGTGCACACAGCCTCACCTGTGTGCACAGCCTCACCTGGGCTCACAGCATCACCTGGGTACACACAGCATCACCTGGGCTCACAGCATCTCCTGGGCTCACAGCATCACCTGGGCTCACAGCATCTCCTGGGTTCACAGCATCACCTGGGCTCACAGCATCTCCTGGGCTCACAGCATCACCTGGGCTCACACAGCATCACCTGGGTACACACAGCATCACCTGGGCTCACAGCATCACCTGGGTACACACAGCATCACCTGGGCTCACAGCCTCACCTGGGCGCACAGCCTCACCTGTGCTCACAGCCTCACCTGTGCACACAGCCTCACCTGGGCTCACAGCATCACCTGTGCTCACAGCATCACCTGGACACACAGCATCACCTGGGTTCACAGCATCACCTGGGCTCACAGCATCACCTGGGCTCACAGCATCTCCTGGGTGCACACAGCATCAGTTAAGTGCACACGGCATCACCTGGACTCACAGCATCTCCTGGGCTCACAGCATCACCTGGGCTCACAGCATCTCCTGGGCTCACAGCATCACCTGGGCTCACACAGCATCACCTGGGTACACACAGCATCACCTGGGCTCACAGCATCACCTGGGTACACACAGCATCACCTGGGCTCACAGCATCACCTGGGTACACACAGCATCACCTGGGCTCACAGCATCACCTGGACTCACAGCATCACCTGGGCTCACAGCATCACCTGGGTACACACAACATCACCTGGGCACACAGCATCACCTGGGCTCACAGCATCACCTGGGTACACACAGCATCACCTGGGCTCACAGCATCACCTGGGCTCACAGCATCATCTGGGTGCACACAGCATCACTTGAGTGCACACGGCATCACCTGGGCACTCTGCATCACCTGGGTGGCATTCTTAGCAAATGTGTCACCTCAAGCCTTACTTTCAGGATCAGGTAATCTGAGAAAAAGAAGAACAGGGAATCTGTGAGGAGGGAGAGGAGGAGCCTGGCAAGGTTTGGGGAGCAAAAAGTTATTTAAGAGATGTAAAAACCAAATGCAAAATGTGGATCTCAGTTGGATTCAAGCTTAAACACACCAGCTGTATAGAACATTTTGGTGACAACTGGGAAAGTTTGAACCATGAATTTGATAATACTAAGGAATCACTGATTTTATCAGCAGTGATGATGCTGTGACTTTGTAGCAAATACGTTTATTCAGAAATGCGTACTGAAGGATTTAGAAGTGAAATGTGGTCTGTGTCGTCATGATGAAGACTGCACTGCTCAGGTTCTCTGTGTGTGCTCGAGCTTTTACAGATGTCTGCAGTGTATAAAGTCCCGCAAAACGTTACTGGGGGACAGATGAGACAGGTGTTCGCTACTGTCAAATCCAAGTGCCGACCGTAAGGGTGTGCATCACACTATTCTCTCTACTTTCTGTATGTTCGAAATTTTTTTAAAATAAAAAGTATAATGGAAAAAGGCAGCAAAGTGAGAGAAGAGATTGCTGCACATAAAACTGACAATTCAGAAAATGTAATAAATCCTCCACATCTAGAAGAAAAAGTCAACAACTCAATTTAAAAATGGGCCAGACTTAAGTAGGACTTCCCAGAAGAGGAGGCCCTGTGACTTGTGAACGCTTAAAACATGCACATCAGTCATACTCGGGGAATTGCAGCGACAGCCGCGCTCGGACACCACTCTACACGGCCAGACTGACGGAATTAACGAGTGTGACGTGCCAAGCGTTAGGGAGGACGTGGAACAACGGGAACTCCTGGAACCGCCACTGGGGACACCAGCCCAGCCCTCTCTCGCAAGTGAAGATGTGCACACCTAAGGAAAAATCAGCAACAAAACCGGGCACACGCCTGAGCCTTTTTACGGACATCCGACATGGGGACACGCTCTGGACTGCGAAAGCAAGTGTAACCCCTGTCCATCCGTGTGCATGGTCTGCATCAGCAGCAGCTCCTGTGAGGAGCCACAGTCTGGACACAGGGGCGACCCTGTCCATTTAAGAACAATCCCATGCTCGGAAAACAACTTGACGTTACTTTCTCCAATTTCGTATAAAATTCCTCCCCCCAGATCCTCAGGAACCAAGATCAGCATCCACGTGTCTGCATGAAAAAGGCAAGTGACTGAAGCGTCTCGACGCCCACATACAGACAAAGTTCCCAACCTTCCGTCAGGCGACAAGGACGTGCCCGGCAAGACGATCTCAAGACTCAAGGGACGAAAAGCCCGTTATGGAGACAGCGAGGTGGGGAGGTCGGGAGGGACGATCATGGGGCACGTGCAGGGCTTGCGGGTGCCCGTGTTGCTCGGCGTCGCCGTCTTGCACGCGTGGGAGCGGAGCATGGGGAGTGGGGGGGCTGGCGCCCGAGGGCTGTGGAGCCAAGCGCCCCCTCTCGACCCCGGCCTGGGACCTGTGGGTGTGCCAGAGAGGAGCGATCTTGCCTCAGCCGCTGTTCCTGGGGCCTCCGAGGCTTGCAGGCTGTGACCGCGACCCCCGCCTGGAGGAAGGGCGGGGCTGGGGGTAGAGTTTCCCCAGAGGTGAAGGTTCTCAGCCCCACCCACCGCCCTGCCCACCCGGCAGCTGCCTGCCCAGGGAGTGTGCCTGGGACAAAGGGGAAGTGGCTGAAGGGGAAACAGCTCCAGGAGGTGGGCGTGGGGACCGGCCGCCCGCGTCTGCCCGGGGAGCTGAGGGCCTGCAGTCTGTGGCTGGAGCCGGGATGGACACCAAGGCCGCACCGCCAGAGGTATGTGCCTGGGAGACCTGGGCCAGCCGGGGAGCAGCCAGGCCCATCCCATCTCCCCATGGCCCGTCCTCCCAGCAAAGGGTTGCGAAGCCTCCGCCAAAGCCTCCGCCGGCTCTGCAGATGGCCCGTTCCCTCCCCGCCGGTGCAGCCAGACCCTGCCCCGCCTGGGCTGTGCCAGCACCCTGCAGGGCAGGAAGTCCAGCCTCAGCTGTGACCCCTGAGGCCTGCAGGGTCCCGAGCTGCTCACCACAGGACTGGGGGGCTCTGAGCCCTGCCCCACAGGGGTCTTCCAGCACATCTCTGCCCTGAGGTGCCAACCTGGCCCCAGGGACACACAGGTCCTCGGGGCTGCAGTGAGTGGACAGAGCTGCCGCGTGCAGCCCCCTGGTGGCCCTCCCTGTCTCAGTGCGGTTCCCGGGCCGGGGCGGGAGGCGCTCGGAGCTGTGGCCTGGGAGCCTGAGGCCGCAAGTCTGAGGTGGGGTCTGTGCTTGGCCCTGCCTGTCTACCTGGGGCATTTAGGGGGACCAAAGTCCTCTTCCCACGAGGTGTGGGGGTGGGGAGCAACCCCTCCAAGGATGTCTCTGCTGCCCCCACGGCCCCGCCTGCAGCCTGGCCCACAGAGCTCCTGGGGCCCCATGTCCGGCCCGGCTCCACACACGGGCGCTTGGCGCTGCCCCAGGCCAAGCCCCCAAACCACTCCTGCCCCTGTGGCTGTCTCGGTCAGAGGGTGGCCAGCAGGGCGACCCATCGGCTGTGCACAGGCCCCTCCCTGCACCCCAGGGTGGCACCTCTGAACTCGCGGAGCACCCTGCTCCATGGCGGCACCTGGGGCAGCGCGGCCGCTTTGCTGTGTGTGTGGCCAGCGGGGCCCGGCCGACCCGCTCCTGGCTCCTTCGCAGTGACCAGTCTGAGGGCAGGGCGAGCCCTTGTCCCAGCCGCTGCAGCGTCCGTGCAGTAGGGGAGGGCTCGGCACCGCAGTGCAAGGGCCCCTCAGCTGCGCGGGGCCCGGTGAGGACGCGGCTGCTGCCTGGCTGTGGCTGCGCTCTGACCCGCAGCTCCCAGACGGGGCCCAGCCCTGGGGGGGAGAGCTATTTATAGGCCAGTAATGAGGGGCCAAGCAGCGAAAGCAGAAATGGCCCCTTCAGACTCGGTTTCAGTTGTGGTTGAAACAAAGGAAGCGAGACTCAGGCATGCACTGAGACACCCGGGGAGGGGACGCAGGAGGCGCGGGCGCGTCCCGGGCACACACCGGGCACACACGCCCCTGCGCAGGGGCCGCCTGGGGGCCGCCACCTGCAGGCCGGGCTGTCAGGGGCCAGGTGTGAGGGGAGCCCGGGGCTGCCCCACATCCAGGCTGTGGCCTTGGGCAGGAGTGGGGAGTCGTTTGGGGGTTCTAGTGGGTGTCTGTAGGGACCCCACGAGGGGGTGTCCCCAGGGCCCAACTGCCCAGGCACTGAGGGGCAGTTCTGGGTGGGACTGGAGCTTCGGGTGACGCCAGGCTGCCCCGTGCAGATGCCGAAACCTCTTCAGACAGCAGCAGTGGCTCCCACGTGGCCCTGTTCCGGCAGAGGGGCTGGCATGGTAGGACTGGGGACCTGGAGGTGGGGGTGGCCGGGGCTCAACAGCCTCGCAGGACAAAACTGGCCCCGGAGGAGCCTTGAGGAATGGGGCACCCTGGGTGTGCGCAAGGCAAGCCCACTCGGCCGCTTGAGACCTTGCCACATCCCCCTGCAGGGCACACGGCCACAGCGCTGCAGAGGGGGCTGCGGCCGCCTGACCCCAGTGTGCAGGCGTGGGCCCCTCTGTGTCATCCTCCACTGACCCTCGTCCACCTCTAGCCCCACCCCTGCCGCAGCCCTCGTCCTCCCAGGACGCCGGGACAGTCCCTGTCTCCATGCTGCCGGCCCGCGGCCGCCCCAGGCCCCTGGGGGCGAGGCCCTGCCCAGTTGCAGGTCCTGGGAACACTGGCCGTGCTGTGGCTGGGTGCCGGGACCCTCACCTACCTCCTGTGGCAACTGCCCGCTCCTCGTACCCGGAGCCAGGTGCACCCTGAGGAAGTGCCCACGAGGGCCTGGGCGCCCGTGGGGCAGGACGGGAAGGAGTCCCTGCCGGTGAGTGAGCCTGTGGGCTGCGGGCGGGCGGGTTCCCGCTGTGGGCTGGGCTGGACCATGCGGGCCAGAGTGGGTGTGGGAACGGGGGTGGTCGTGGGGAGCCCTTGCAGCAAACTGAGGCTGCAACCTGGGGCCCCGACCACCGGAGAGCACAGCCTGGGGGGCCCGATGCCTCTACCCCGGGGGTGGTGTCACTGCCCCTCCTGTCCCTGGGCCTTCCCTCCACCTTTCTTTCCTGCTGCGGGGGTCCTGGAGCCCAGAACCTCCCCTGGGCAGAGGCTGCCGGCCACCCGGCACACACACGGGAAAGGAGACTCTCCCCTGAGTCGCCCTGGCTGTCACCACGGGCTCCCCACAAGGAGGCCACCCCAGACCCGGTGGCCCTGCTCTGCTTGGCTTGAGAAGCAACCGCTCCCTGAGGGCAGCACCTGGGGCCTGGCAGGGAGCCCCCAGCCCCCAGTCCCCTCCCTGGACTCAATCCTGGGTGTCACCACCCCCCGCAGCTTGCTGGGCTCAGGCCTGCCCACCCCCATGCCCACCCGCCTTGGCCCGGGCTGGGCCAGGGAGCCACATTAGGGCAGTCCCCCGGGCGTGGCCAGTGGGGACGCGGCAGGCTGTGCGAGGCAGCTGGCAGGTGCCGGAATGCCGGCCGCGCTGTGGCCGGGTGCCACTGGCTCCCGCACTCCCTCCCCCCACAGGCTTGTCCTCGTGGAGAGTGTCCCCCAGGACCTGCCGTCTGCGGCCGGCAGCCCGTCTGCCCAGCCGCTGGCCCGGGCCTGGCTGCAGCTGCTGGACGCTGCCCAGGACAGCGTCCACGTGGCCTCCTACTACTGGTCCCTCACGGGGCGCGACATCGGGGTCAACGACTCGTCTTCCCAGCCGGTGTGTCCCTTCCCCCGCCCCCACCCCGGGCTGACTCTGGGGCACAGGCGGTCCCCACCCTGCTCCACCCCGGGCTGGGCTCACAGCAAGTCGGACACCAGCCTGGGCCGGCTCCGCGGTGGGGCAGCCCCTCCTCTGGGGCTCTCAGGGCGGGTGTCGGGGTGGGTCCTGGGGACACAGCACTCCGACTCTGCCTGGCGGGAGTTCCGCTCCCGACCCAGGGTCATCCTCGTCCAGATAGCTGACGCGACACTGGGCGGGGGGCAGTCGTGTGGCCTTCTGAGGGCAGGCCTGCGTCCCGGGGCAGGG